>NC_088396.1:34488515-34821015 GCF_034236695.1 Oncorhynchus nerka | reverse complement strand
CTGTCTCTATTTTTATCCAATGTAAAACATAAGACCGAATCAAGCCGGTCGGTCACATATATACACATTTGTGACGTAGTACACAGGTTTTGGGGACTAAAGGCTAAAAAGTATACAAATCTCATTTAAATCTAACAATTAATTGGTATGTTCATTGCTTTGTTTTTTTCCAATTAAGTTTCCGTTTGTAAAGATACATGACTAGGCCTCCTACTACTAAGATATGGTAGTTCTAGGCCTCCTATTACTAAAATATGGCAGTTCTAGGCCTACTACTACTAAGATATGTCAGTTCTAGGCCTACTACTACTAAGATATGTCAGTTCTAGGCCTACTACTACTAAGATATGGTAGTTCTAGGCCTCCTATTACTAAAATATGGCAGTTCTAGGCCTCCTATTACTAAAATATGGCAGTTCTAGGCCTCCTATCACTAAAATATGGCAGTTCTAGGCCTCCTACTGCTAAGATATGGCAGTTCTAGGCCTCCTACTACTAAGGTATGGAGGTTCTAGGCCTCCTACTACTAAGATATGGCAGTTCTAGGCCTCCTATTACTAAAATATGGCAGTTCTAGGCCTCATACTACTAAGATATGATAGTTCTAGACCTCCTACTACTAAGATATAGCAGTTCTAGGCCTCCTATTACTAAAATATGGCAGTTCTAGGCCTCATACTACTAAGATATGGTAGTTCTAGACCTCCTACTACTAAGATAGGGCAGTAGTTCTTGGCCTACACGTGAAGATGACACATGTAGGCTATTTCATGGTATGAGAACAAAACAGACCCGGGGTGTGGTGTGTTCCTGTCCGTATCACCACTACTACTAGGGCCTACAAACTCCACCTAGGCCTAAAGCTGGGTTTATAGATGGTCTGGGGCCTGAAATCTCCACCCCTCTACTCTGTGGCAGCCTGCCTGTTTGTCTGCCTGTCTGTCAGCCTGGCACTTCTCCACTAACTCAACACTGCTGCTGGGGAGCTTTGGAACAATAACCTACTGCCACTGCCAAGGAAGAGCGCTGTCTGTGCTAGATAACATCCTGAATGTAACACATAGCAATGACACAGTCAAACAGTCAGGCTGTCAGACAGTATGCAGATAGCGGGAAGAAGAGTACAGCAACGGTACAGTCATTCCACAGAGAGAGAGACCTAGGATGCGTCCCAAATGGCACCGTATTCCCTATATAGTGCACTACTTTTGACCAGAGACGTACAGTACCATCAGAAACTATTCATAGCCCTGGACTTATTCCACATTTTGTTGTGTTACATACAGCCTGAATTCAAAAGTCATGAAATATATTTTATCACACATCTACACACAATACCCCATAATGACCAAATTAAAACACGTTTTTAGAAATAAACAATTCACACCCCTGAGTCAAAACATGTTAGAATCACCTTGGGCAGCAATACCAGCTGTGAGTCTTTCTGGGTAAGTCTCTAAGACCGTTGCACACCTGGATTGTAGAATATTTGCCCATAAAATAAAGGTTAAATACATTAAATTAATATTATTTTCAAAATTCTTCAAGCTCTGTCAAATTGGTTGTTGATCATTGCTAGAAAAACATTTTCAAGTCTTGCCATAGATTTTCAAGCAGATTTAAGTCAAAACTATAACTCGGCCACTCAGGAACATTCACTGTCTTCTTGTTTTAGTTATTGTCCCGCTGAAAGGTGCATTAATCTCCTAGTGTCTTGTGGAAATCTACGATTTTGCCTTTCGGTTTATTTTTTATCCTGAAAAACTCCCCAGTCCCTAATGATTACAAGCATACCCATAACATTACTCAGTAATGTGTTGTATTGGACTTTCCCCAAACATAACACTTTGTATTCAGGACAAAAAGTGAATTGCTTTGAAACATTTATGTTCCGGTATTACTTTAGTGCCTTGTCGCAAACAGGATGCATGTTTTGGAATATTTTATTCTGTAGAGGCTTCCTTCTTTTCACTCTGTCAATTTGTTTAGTTTTGTGGAGTAACTACAATGTTGTTGATCCATCCTCAGATTTCTCCTATCACAGCCATTAAACTCTGTAACTGTTTTAAAGTCATCATTGGCCTCATGGTGAAATCCCTGAGCGGTTTCCTTCCTCTCTGGCAGCTGAGTTAGGAAGGACGCCTGTATTTTTGTAGTGACTGTGTGTACTGATACACCATCCAAAGTGTAATGAATAACATCATCATGCTCAAAGGAATATTAGATGTCTGCTTTTTAAATGTTTACCCATCAACCAATAGGTTCCCTTCTTTCCGAGGATCTGGAAAACCTACCTGGTTTTTGTGGTTGAATTTCCATTTGAAATTCACTGCTCGGCTGAGGGACCTTACAAATAATTGTAGGTGTGGGGTACAGAGAGGAGGTATTAATTCAAAAATCATGTTAAATACTATTATTGCACACAGTGTGTTCATGCAACTTATTATGTGACTTGTTAAGCAAGTTTTTACTCCTGAAATTATTTAAGATTGCCATAACAAAGGTGTTGAGTACTTATTGACTCAAGACATTTCAGCTTTTCATTTTTAATGAATTTGTAGACATTTCTAAAAACATAATTTCACTTTGACATTATGGGGTATTGTGTCTAGGTGTCAAATGTCTAGGTGATGTGGGTAAGGCGGAGTCAGGCGCAGGACACAGAGATGAGTAATAACCGATACTTTACTCAAAAACAATATTCCATAAAGGACACAAAATAATCCAGGTCACAAAATGACACAACTTGACAATAACAAACACGCACAAAACCAAGGGGGAAAACCAGAGGGTTAAATAGGGAACAATGATTATGGAATGGAAACCAGGTGTGTATAATGAAGACAAAACAAATCGAAAATGAAACATGGATCGGTGGTGACGAGAAAACCGGTGAGCGCCGCCCGAACAAGGAGAGGGACCAACTTCGGCGGAAGTCGTGACACTTGGCCAGTAACGCAAAAATCTCAATTTAATCCATTTCAAATTCAGGCTGTAACACAACACAATGTGGAAAAGGTCAAGGGGTGTGAATACTTTCTGAAGGCACTGTATGGGCCCTGGTCAAAAGTAGTGCAATATATAGGGAAAATGGTTTCATTTGTGACACACTCTTAGAGAATTAGGCCATTTTCCTCTAAACTAAAGCTCTCTGGATGGAGTCCACTGGCCTAACTGGCTGGCTTAGCCCTGCATTCAGTACACTGTAATCAAAAGCAGACTGGAATGGAGCACTATTGGTGCTGGCAGGACCAAGAAGTTAGCTTTTGTGTGTTTAGTTATTTTTATTTTTTTACTTCTGTGGCTCCCAGTTCATGATGATGATGAAATGGCTTCTGTCCCAAATGGCACCCTATTCTCTTTATAGTGCATTTATACCGCATTTCCATGGAGACTTACCGCCACACCAGTGAGTTGCCAGTGTTTAATGTTAATACAAACTCTAGTGTAATTGTGTTTCCATAGCTAGGGCTGACAGTAAAGGCGTCCACATGCTTCCCAGCCGAAAACGGTTTGGAAAAGTTTCTGCATATATTATGATGACATTTTGTGACATTTTTGTTCGTTTTGGACTTCAGTGAGGGTTTTTTCGGCTGTTCGTGCAGACACATTTTTTTCTGGAGGCAAGCCGAAGTTCGGAGCCGAAGTCTACGTCCCCTTCGTCGTTAATTGGTCAACAGCAGGGATTCTTCAATAAAGTCTTTGTTGTCATTCAATGAGATATGACTCATTTTCATGCACATTTTTTTTCATTGCGTAAAACATTGCGCGATTAAAATCTTCTCGGTAAAAATTCATGACAGATTTCTTGAGTTATCTTAGATTAATTCTGACTATTTTGTGTGTATACTGGCTACGACGTCTCAAAAGTGACAAACAGTATTATTGCCACTTTTTTCAAATGTTTCAAGTGAAGATCTTTTAAGGGAGTATGTGAGCACACTCTTTCGGTTCGGCTAGCCGAGTTTTGTGGAGGCCCAGCTGAACTGATGCATGCAGAATCAACAACCTCTGCATAATCAAAACAGATGCTTTGTGAGAAGGTGTTAAAGGTCACAGTCAGTCAGTGTAATGTAAATGCTGGCTGAAAAGTATCAGTGGCCTGGCTTTGGCCCCAGGTGAAAGCAGGTCTGCCGGAGCCATGGCCCAGTGAAACAGAGGTGCCGGCCCCCGTAGATGGAAACAGAAAATTCTGAGCCTTCTGGGTAAAACACTGGGGTAAATCCTGTATGGAAATGCATCATAACTTTTGACCGGGCTCTGGTCCTATTCCCTGGTCCCATTCCCTAAGGTCCAGATTCAGAGCTCTTGACAGTGACTTATAAAGTGGATGTGATAGTTGCCCATAGTATGTTGGCTGGAGTACATCTGTGACATCACACCTTCCCTGATCTAAAGCCAACTGTCACTCACGGAGTGGCTCTTGCTCTGCTGGCTAAAACGGTTGGCTTTGAGTTCTGTAGGCTTAGTGCATGTTTTTGTGCAGATGATTGCTGGTTTGCGCCCTGTTCGCCACAGAAGAGAATGCACTCTGTTACACTTCTATATGGAGAGATGACACTCTTCACCTTCTGGAAAAGCGGAAAATGTACCTCTCTCACAAACTCCAATGCAGACTGAGGCATTCTTCCGGTAAAGGCCTGAGAGACATTGTGGTTATCCCAGCTGTTGCCACCGATGTAGTGATTGAGAAGGGACAACGAGAACTGGACTTGAGCCAGCAAACCTGCAGGTAATAGGCAAGCACACTGCCCCCTGTGCCATAAAGGTTCAGACGTCTTGGCAGTGGCCGTAGTACGCTTACAAGGAAGCTATAATAACTCATGAACAATTATTCACCGAAAGAGTTAACACTTTCTCCACATGTAGTCACTGGCAATACCTCATAAGAAGTCCTGAAACATGAGTCAACAAATACATTGATTGGTTTGAAAGGTATACCTTGGAAGTTGTTCAATACAAGGTGTATAATTCTAATCTACTTTAGGCTATCAGCTGCCTATGATATTTTAGTATAATGACTCAAATGATCACTATGATGAATTATATATATCTATGGCTTAGATAAGGCTACATCAAATGTCCATAGGCATATAAATGAATGACAGGGGACAAGGCCAGTTGATTTTCTTTGAGGGGATGCCTGCACTAGATTACAAGAAAATAACCCACCAAAACCATCAAACAGGAGGGGGAAACATGGTTAGAAGCTTGTGTCAGTGTGGAAAAACCACCAGGTTCAGGTGGGGAATTCCAAGTACAATTCTGATAGCCCACAGATATGGCCTTATATAACCTAGTCATTCAGTAAGTTAAATGTTGGTTTCTGACTGTCAGCAAATTACGCAATCATTGTATCCATATTTTAAATGTATCCATGTTTTTTATTATTTTGTTCTGGGGTTATCAGCCTAAATGCCGTCATTTTAAATTAGTTCAAGTGGACCCAAGGAATGTTGATCAAGAATCATGTAAACATGTAATAAACCATCCGTTATAGCTTCTACATACAATGATCAAATCATGACTGAGGTTTAAATATTGTCACTCTGCGCGACCCTTGCCACATAACGGGATGGGACAGTGTGTAGAACTCTTGTCCCGTTTTCGAAGCCCAAGGGTGCACTCTTCCATATGTCTGTACCATACTGCACCTTACCTAATTTGTCTTCACTCAACGCCCGTGTCTCACTCTCATCGGAATGCCTGACTCTGTGGTGGAGTTCTGTTCCAGATGATGGTGATGATACCTCCCTAAAGTCCGTAGAAGTTTCCGGAGTAGTAAACAAGTATTTTGGTAAGGCAGTTATGGCAGTTATTTCTTCAGAGTTAGTAACCCGGGGAGAGAAGTATACTCCCGTTACCAGTGCCCTATCCATATCGTTGCTGCTGGAGGTGTAAATCCACGCATTGAGGGGTCTCAGAACGACCAAGAGGACCAACAGAGAAAGACGGGTTAGGACTACGTGACTCAAATAGCAGGTTTCCATAATCATAACGACCCGAAAACGGCGGCGGGTAGGCGTATATTCCAAACAAGTAGCAGCGAAGTGCCCACAGCCACCATCAGAAACTATATTTTTCAAAAATGTATAATTTTAAATACCTTCGGAGACCCTAAACATCAGTTGATCCGATGAATTTTAATACGTTTGCAGACCGTGAAGTGGTGCAGTGGTGCTGGAAACAGAAGCCTGTTATCACATCATAGGCGCCAAGCTCCTCCCACACACATCAGCGATAGTGGTTTCCACCCAATTCCGCCCTAGTAGGCTGAGGTTCCGCGGGATGTGGGCTATTGTTACACTCAACTAGACTTCAGAATATCAAGAATCTCTGAATCTGGTATTTTGCTGTGATTTCTTTAGTGTAAGATACTATAGTAGACTTTACATGCATGCCCACAAGTTTGGAGTGCAAACCTCTCAGATGAAATGTCGACTTGATATTTCTGTAAATGTTACATTGTTGCTAGTGAACAAAGTTCCAAATGGTTACAGTTGCTTGCAATGGGGACATCCCCAAAATACAAGCTATGTACAAGCAGATGAAGAAAGACATTCTAATGAGGTCAAACAGATTGGAAGTAAACATTCCATGGATTGCCTCACTCAGTCACAGAGACCTGTAAAAATCCATATCAATCATATTTATTTAGAAAACCCTTTTTACAAAGTTCTACACAGAAACCCAGCCTAAAACCCCAAACAGCAAGCAATGCAGATGTAGAAGCACGGTGGCTAGGAAAAACTCCCTAGATGACAGTAGAGTAGAATTTTTTCATCTTTCAGTCTGACTGTTTATAATCTGTCTATAAGGCCTAGAATGAGACATTACCTTAGCCTCGTCCCAGATCTGTCAAGTGCTGTTTTGCCAACTCCTATGGTCATTGTCACGAGTTGTTAAGACAGCCCAACAGCTCTTGGACCAGGCTACTATGGTCTGTGATGGGACCAGCCATCCAGAGGTTTGATGATCAGTTGAGTTGTAGGTGTGCCAGATTATAAACTTGTCTGGTTCCACCGTGCTTCTAATCTGCAAAAGAAGACTAAAAAAGGGTTTTCTAAATAAATATGATTGATATGGATTTTTACAGGTCTCTGTGACTGAGTGAGGCAATCCATGGAATGTTTACTTCCAATCTGTTTGACCTCATTAGAATGTCTTTCTTCATCTGCTTGTACATAGCTTGTATTTTGGTAGCGGTCCCGAGAGCCAAAGTCCAGGTTTATTCCCGTCAGCTGCCTAGTTTCCATGCCGACTCCTGACATAGAGAGTGTCACGAAAATCTGGTCCTGAGGAAGCTCACCCCTGAAGGAAAGGACATTAGAATAGAATAGTTAGAAAGCCATCTGATTAATCCGGTTAAATACATCAGTATAACACGATAATGTAAGTTTTCTAGTAGGCTATGATGCTTTATTATTTGTTCTAAGCATAGATTATGAGTGTTTGTAATGTAGGCAATTGTGCTAGGTACTCATGACACAAACAGTTTACTTAAAGCTTGCAGGTGTGATGCTTTATTACTACTTTATAATGTATTGGTTCTTTCTACTCATGACCAGCTCAACATAAATAGCAGGCCTATGGCGCTTCTACAAACATACTGCACTACAATATGGATGTATCCTAAATGGCACCCTATTCCCTATACAGTACAGTACTTTTGACCATAGCCCTACGGGTCCTGGTCAAAAGTAGTGCTCTATATAGGGAATAAAGTGTCATTTGAGATGCAACCAATGTCAGTAACTCCCTACTCTGAACCCAGAACCAGTGGTAAACAGCTCCAGAGGCTACTGCAGTGAGTACTGTATCACAAGCAAGCAGCTGACCTGACCTTGTGCAGGGAAAGATACTGTTGTTTCAGGGCTCTTGGTTGTTTTCGCTGATATTGTACGAGCATTTCCTGAGTTCCTGAACATTTCCTGAACTTGGTTACAAAGACGTTGATTTCACTGCTTCAGTCTGCTCTATTTCATACATGATTCATACATGATTGCATATAGCAATGATCTACATACTTGGTCTTCAAGACGTCATGAATGAATATCATACAGTTAGAAAGCTGAATACATGAGATTACAAGATTTGGAGTGAAGCTTTATACCTTCCCAAGCTACTCAGGGTGGTCCAAACCCATCTGAATAAGCTTAAACCAGCTGCAGCTCCTGTAGGTAGATTCACAAAACATACTGTCATTTAATATATTACTATATTTAATATATTATAAACCATACATTTCAACACTAAACTTGAGTTAAGATGTGTCACTCTTTGCCACTCCAGAATAAAAATGGACTCCTCTGATATATAGTAGGAGATCTTTGTGTGACCTGTAAAATATGAAAACCATCTCACTACCCATGATACCTGTGGTACAAGCGGTGCCCATGTGTGATCTGCAGTATGCCTCTGTCACAGTCTTGAGATAGGGAAGTAAGCAGGGCATTGTTTGCCTGGCGACCCAGAATCCTTGCTACGGCCAAACGCTAAGCCACGCCGAAGGTTGGCCTTTGGCGTGCATAGACCCACTGAATGACAAACATGATCAGGATGGAACATAATGCCTGGACAGGGGGAAAACATGACTAAATCAAGAAAATACATTTAGATCCAATAGGGCAGAGGTGTGACACTACATGTTCAACTGGTTTACACCAATCAGTGCAATCTAGTGGTTGCAGAATTTGGCATAGAAGGAATCAGACATCGGTTGGTATTCAGACCCCATGACGCTTTCCACCTTTTGTTAAGTTACATCCTTATTCTAAAATTGAGTAAATAATTTTTTTCCCTCATCAATCTACCCCATGAAGACAAAGCAAAAACAGGTTTTAAAATATAAAACTGATATGTCAAGTATTAGACCCTTTAGTCAGTACTTTGTTGAAGCACCTTTGGCAGCGATTACAGTCTCGAGTCTTCTTGGGTATGACGCTACCAGCTTGTCACACCTGTAGTTGGGGAGTTTCTCCCATTCTTCTGTGCAGATCCTCTCAAGTTTTGTCAGGGTGGATGGGGAGCATTGCTGCACAGCTATTTTCAGATCTCTCCAGAGATGCTCGATCGGGTTCAAGTCCAGGCTCTGGCTGGGCCACTCAAGGACATTCATAGACTTGTCCCAAAGCCACTCCTGCATTGTCTTGGCTGTGTGTGGTTAGGGTCATTGTCATGTTGGAAGGTGAACCTTTGCCCCAGTCTGAGGTCCTGTGCGCTCTGGAGCAGGTTTTCATCAAGGATCTTTCTGTAATTTGCTCCATTCATCTTTCCCTCGATCCTGCCTAGTCTCCCAGTCCCTGCCGCTGAAAACATCCCCACAGCATGATGCTGCTGCCACCATGCTTCACCGTAGGGATGGTGCCAGGTTTCCTCCAGACGTGACACTTGGCATTCAGGCCAAAGAGTTCAATCTTGGTTTCATCAGACCAGAGAATCTTGTTTCTCATGATCTGAGAGTCTTTAGGTACCTTTTGGCCAACTTCAAGCGAGAGGTCATGTGCCTTTTACCGAGGAGTGGCTTCCGTCTGGACACTCTACCATAAAGGCCTAATTGGTGGAGTGCTGCAGAGATGGTTGTCCTTCTGGAAGGTTCTCCCATCTCCATGGAGGGACTCCTCTTGATCACCTCCCTGACCAAGACCCTTCTCCCCCGATTCTTGGTGGTTCCAAACTTCTTTGATTTAAGAATGACGTAGGCCATTGTGTTCTTGGGGACTTTTGATAATGCAGAATGGTTTGGTACCATTTCCCAGATCTGTGCATCGACACAATCCTGTCTCAGCTCTACGGACAAGTCCTTTGACATCATGGCTTGGTTCTTGCTCTGACTTACACTGTCAACTGTGAGAACTCATATAGACAGGTGTGTGCCTTTCCAAATAATGCCCAATCAATTGAATTTACCACAGGTGGACTCCAGTCAAGTTGTGGAAACATCTCAAGGATAATCAATTGAAACAGGAAACACCTGAGCTCAATTTCGAGTCTCATAGCAAAGGATCTGAATATTTATGTAAGAAAGGTATTTCTGTTTTATTTGTTTGTAAATTTGCAAACATTTCTAAAAACCTGTTTTTGCTTTGTCATTATGGGGTATTGTGTGTAGATTGCTGAGGAAATTATTTTATTTAATCCATTTTAGAATAAGGCTGTAACGTAACAAAATGTGGAAAAAGTTAAGGGGTATGAATACTTTCCGAATGCTCTGTACACTTCAACCATCCTGCCTTAACCACCACTGGTGCTCTCTGGCGGTGTTCCAGGGCAACCTGGGCCAGCCCCATCCGTCTCCCTTCATCTCCCTTCCTGCATTTGTTCTAAGGCTTTGATTCAGGGCGAGATGTCTAGGGTCTGGTTCCAGCGCGAAAACACACACACACACACACACACACACACACACACACACTACTGAGGGGCGTGGGGGCCGAGGAGAGGAAGTGGGGAGTCAGGGGGGTCAGTGTGCTGCGTTTCATAAGACACGACCAACCTTTAGACCGTTACGCTGCACTCAACCTACATCCCAAATGGCACCCTATTCCTTCGTAGTGCACTACTTTTGACCAGAGCCTATAGCATCTCCGTAGGGCTCTGGCCAAAAGTAGTGCACTATATAAGAAATTGGGTGCCATTTGGATTGCCCCCTCAGTTCCCTCACTTCACTCTCTCTCTCTCTGTGAGGTTAGTTTACTCTACTGACCACTCTAAAATTAGGCCATTCTCTCACCGTTTCCCGTGGAACCCACCCATCGTACTGGTACCACACCCTCCCACTCGAGACAGACTATATTGTGTTTGATGGTTCTGATTTATAGCCAAAGAGAAAAACTTCAGTTTAAGTTATGTGACCTAAAACTGTTTGCAGCAAAATGTGTTTTTGCACTTATGTTAGTTATTTATTTAAGTGCTGGAGAGTACTGTGAGTAGGCTGCTGACATGTGGTTTAAGTGGGCTGTTATTTCTGTTCATATAAGAATTACTATCAGGAGCTTTATGTATCAACTGCCTCAGAGTAGGAGTGCTGATATAGGATCAGGTCCCTCTATCTATTTCACTTTATTCATTATGATCTAAAAGGCTAAACTGATCCTAGATCAGCACTCCTACTCTGAGACGCTTGAAACGTAAAGCACCTGATCCATTTATCTTAATATTTTGTGATTCATGGATCATCCATCCAGCCTGCCAGGCTTATCCAACCCTTGTCCAAGGAAGGTCAGGGCTGGGATGACCCTCTCCTTGGTGATGACCTGGAGGATCCTGGGTGCCCTGTAGACCACCCATGCAGGAGGCCAGCGAGGAGATGTAGAGGCCCAGCAAAAACAGGAAATCCACCAAGGAGACCTGGGAAGTTGGAACAAAACCGGGAAAGAGATTAGTAAACTTTTCCCAGCTCAGTTCTGCTCAACCAACCCCTTATAAAAGCAGAACAATGTAGGCATTTTGAAAATTAGAACAACTTCATATATTAATTTGGTAACACATTACTTGCAGGCATTAAATAAAGTGTCACCATGAATTTTATCGTTTTTTTAACACAAAAAGAAATATGCTTGCAAACACCTTGGTGTACAGAATGTGTGATGTATATTTGTGCTGAGCTCCGTATTATTTCTGCTGTAGATAACACTACCACCCACTAATCCAACCCCCCACTACACTACCACCCACTAATCCAACCCCCCACTACACTACCACCCACTAATCCAACCCCCCACTACACTACCACCCACTAATCCAACCCCCACTACACTACCACCCACTAATCCAACCCCCACTACACTACCACCCACTAATCCCCCCGCTAACCCCCAACCCCCACTACACTACCACCCACTAATCCAACCCCCACTACACTACCACCCACTAATCCAACCCCCACTACACTACCACCCACTAATCCAACCCCCACTACACTACCACCCACTAATCCAACCCCCACTACACTACCACCCACTAATCCAACCCCCACTACACTACCACCCACCCACTAATCCAACCCCCACTACACTACCACCCTCCAAATGCAACCCCCAACTACACTACCACCCACTAATCCAACCCCCACTACACTACCACCAACTAATGCAACCCCCCACTACACTACCACCCATTAATCCAACCCCCTACACTACACTACCACCAACCCCCACTAATCCAACCCCCCCCACTACACTACCACCCACTAATCCACCCCCCACTACACTACCACCCACTAATCCAACCCCCAACCTTACCACAAACAGCTAAACTGTCACTCCCTGTTTAGTGGATCAACCCCAGAGTGCCCACACCCCCTACTATCCCCTGTTGTATCTGGTGTATGGACAGCTGTGACTGAGGATAGTGTGAAGCTGTGGGTGTGAGGGTATTGACCCTTAGCTGTACAGCAGGGCTGTGCACAGACCTTTGCAGGGGCAGGTGCTCAGTACATTTGTAAAAATCCAACATATTTGTTTAGCATTTATTTCCTGCAAAAACACTCATTCCACTGTAAGCAAGCTACCTAGTGGGACGCAGGAGTCCCAATGTCAGCCCAATGTCCCAACAGACTCCCATTTGTTGCGTCAAAGCTACCTAGCTTGTTTATTGCTCACAGGGATGACAAATAGATGAGGGCTATCAGCTGATCATAGTGAATGTAGACTATGTAAATAAGCTAACTGTAAATATGCTAAATAACTGCAAGCTATGCTGTTGTAACAATTTAAACTCTTTAACTGTGATTGGAGTTTGTTCTGCTGCACGATCTGCATTGCATGCCCATTTAAAAACAGTTGAATTGAACCCTTCCCTGTCTCTGACCGTGAGAGATGACACAAATTAAAGATATCCAGTGTGCCACTACTCATACTACGCTAAGCGCTGGTAGTGTCTGCTTTTGCTTCAGCGGTAGTTTAACAGTAGGAGGATGAGTGCAGTTCGCGCAGGGGAGAGAGAATTTTCCAAGATTTTTTATTATTTTTTAAATTAGCTAGTTTGATGGCCGATTTTTTTGAGATCAGGAGAGAAAAGAGACCAAACTAAAATAAAAATGTATTAATAAGAAAAATATCCTATTTCACAACCATAAATACTTTCAAACAAGCTAGCAAGCACACCAGATTTTCTTCAGAAAATGTACTTTTCTAGTTACAGATGAATTCCCATTATGCCCATCACACAGTTAGGATATAAGGAAGCATACACAGACAATTCTTGTGTAGCCTATGTCTGTGTATATTTTCTATATTTGAAGAATGTGTAGGAAGTATGACCTACATTGGATATGAATACTTCTGAACTTTTTTCAACCATAGGAAAGAGAGTAACCTCTTCTAAAGGAAATAGTCACTATGTTTAACATGAGGAAAGCCCCTTGTAAAAAGGGGGTAGCCCTTTTGTATGGAGGAAGGGAGGATAGACGGAGAGAGTTTACCTTTTCCGCTATTAAGAAGTCATAGCGCAGTGCCTCTCTGGTGCAGATGGCTCCCAGAAGGAACACAAAGATCAGATACAGGAACCACCTGTAGTGTCCAACAATACCAATAGCGGTTTATTATCAGTTAGATGGAAGATCACACACATCACACTATAAATAGAGGATTATGTAACATATTTATATAATGGATATGAATTCAGATGGCTGAAATTTTTAAATATTAAAGCACTGAACCTGTCACTAAAGGCTTCAGTCAAAGTTGTACTTAAATCTGAACTGGTTTCCATCAGATTAGTAAAACTGTCTCACCTTGTTTAAAAATAAATGGCCTTTTCCCATTTATTCAGATTTCAACTTCTCACATTTGGTTATTTGAATCAAAACATTTGTTTTAAACAAGCCATCGAAAACTGGTTGCAATTTCAGTTTAATCCACCAGAAAAGACAGAACAAATATTACAACAAATATTGTGGTTAAACAAAAATACACTAATTGATGAAAAATATATGTATATTTTTGGAAGAAATGCTAAAGAACAGCATAATCATTGTTAATGATATCATAAATAGGACTGGTGGAGTTATGTCACACAATGTAGCTAAAAAATATGTATGGAAACGTCTGCTCTATCCAACATTACCGCAAAAAAATGGAATTATTAAATGGAATTATACAAAAATTACCGCAAAAAGTGGAAGGGGGAGAAGGTAAGGAACTTGACTGTTGGCTCTATATTAAAGACCAAAAAGAAAATGTGATAAATAAAAAAAGTACAACAGTTTCATTTAAGGACAACAAAAAAATGGAAAGCTGCGCCATGCAGGTTGTAAAATAGGTGGGAAGAGATTTTCGATGTGCCTATTTCATGGCATATGGTTTATGAACAAATATAATGTTATGTATATGGGGACACAACCATTCCAGCTCTGCAGATTTTGCTGCGAAGAGACAGAATCATTAGATCACTTGTTTTGTTACTGCCCATATGTAGCTTGTTTTTGGTAGCAGATCAGGAATGGCTGAAGAATTGCAACATTTACCTGGAGCCAACTCTGCAAATAGCACTGCTGGGTGACTTGAAAAGCCATAGTCAATCGATAAATAATATAACAATACTCTTAGTAAAAATGTTCATCTTTATTTTACAATCTGTAGAAACTGAGAATAGAAAGATTCAGAATTTAGAATTTAAAAAAATATCAATACTGGATGCTTTTCAGAGATAGATGGGAGGGGCTGAGGGTAGCTGAAGGGTGGGACTGGATGCTTTTCAGAGATAGATGGGAGGGGCTGAGGGTAGCTGAAGGGTGGGACTGGATGCTTTTCAGAGATAGATGGGAGGGGCTGAGGGTAGCTGAAGTGTGGGACTGGATGCTTTTCAGAGATAGATGGGAGGGGCTGAGGGTAGCTGTAGGGTGGGACTGGATGCTTTTCAGAGATAGATGGGAGGGGCTGAGGGTAGCTGAAGGGTGGGATAAAAACACATTAAAAAAGATAACGCATGTAAAATATACTGTGTCCATAAAATGTATATAGTATGTATAAGCTGGAGGTAGAAGCCTAAGTGTTGTTGTCCATTAGTTTACTCCAATTAGGGGAGGAGTGGAAGGGTTAGGGGAATATATATATATAAACACAAGGAAGTAACAACAATAGACACGTACGAGGCAGAGACGGCAGCCAGAGATGTTGTGTTCAGGTCTCTGCAAATCAGAGCTCCTGTTGAAGCCTGCCATCACACCTACACACCAGGGACAGGAGTACTGTTATAATGACATTAATCACAGGTATTCAAACACTGTGGAAGCTCACACCTACCATGAAGGCAATGTGTTCATTGAAATAACCCATTTAAATGAACAGCAGGACACCTTAGAGATTGTGCCTTTACAGTATGGCTTACGGCTTATAGTTGGTCCTTTCAACAACTATAATGTTACAAGTGTCAATGAATTCACTGACGGACTGGCTAAGAGTGTCTGCTAAATTACAAAATGTCAAAATGACGGCTGTCAGAGTTAATCAGTTTACTCCATTTAACTTTTTATTTTAGTGCATACTTTTTTTATCTTGATTAATTGCATTGTCTGAAAGTGTACAAAAACACTGAAAACAAAAAAATACACAATCTATATATCTAGAAAACAACAATGCAATGTAAAAACATGTTGAAATGAAGGTTAAAGAAATTGTGTTCTTAATTTACCTAATTTTGCCAACTGTTACTTTAGACAAAATCAAAAGGTCAATAGTCTTGTAATGTTTTTGTATGAAAAATTGTAAATTACAGCTTAAATTGAGTGATTTCTGAATTTGCTATTAATCGCGATTAATCACACAACATCCTGCGATTAACACAATTCCATTTTATGATCGTTTGACAGCCTTAGTAAAAATGTAAGCAGCTGTAAATACGGCTATACTAATGTAAGCAGCTGTAAATACGGCTATACTAATGAAAGCAGCTGTAAATACGGCTATACTAATGTAAGCAGCTGTAAATACGGCTATACTAATGTAAGCAGCTGTAAATACGGCTATACTAATGTAAGCAGCTGTAAATACGGCTATACTAATGTAAGCAGCTGTAAATACGGCTATACTAATGTAAGCAGCTGTAAATACGGCTATACTAATGTAAGCAGCTGTAAATACCTAATGAAAGCAGCTGTATACGGCTATACTAATGTAAGCAGCTGTAAATACGGCTATACTAATGTAAGCAGCTGTAAATACGGCTAACTAATGTAAGCAGCTGTAAATACGGCTATACTAATGTTGTAAATACGTCAGCTGTAAATAACAACTATACTAATGTTACAGCTGTAAATACGGCTATACTAATGTAAGCAGCTGTAAATACGGCTATACTAATTCACTGTAAATACGGATACTAATGTAAGCAGCTGTAAATACGGCTATACTAATGTAAGCAGCTGTAAATTAATGTAAGCAAAATGTCAAAATGACGGCTATACTAATGTAAGCAGCTGTAAATACGGCTATACTAATGAAGTTAAATGTAAGTTTACTCCATTTAACAGCTGTAAATTTTATTTTAGTGCATACTAATGTAAGCAGCTTTTTACTAATGTATCTTGATTAATGTAAGCATACTAATGTAAGCAGCTGTAAATACGGCTATACTAATGTAAGCAGCTGTAAATACGGCTAAAATACGGCTATACTAATGTAAGCAGCTGTAAATAAACTAATGTAAGCAGCTGTAAATACGGCTATACTAATGTAAGCAGCTGTAAATACGGCTATACTAATGTAAGCAGCTGTAAATACGGCTATACTAATGTAAGCAGCTGTAAATACGGCTATACTAATGTAAGCAGCTGTAAATACGGCTATACTAATATGTAAATACTATACTAATGTAAAAAATAACTAATGTAAGCAAAATGGCTAAAATGTAAGCAGCTGTAAATGAAATGTAAGGCTGTAAAGAACTAATGTAAACAGCTGTTCTAATGTAAGCAGCTGTAATTAAATACCTATACTAATGTTGCCTAACTAATGTAAGCAGCTTAAATACTTTACTAATGTAAGCAAAAAATACGGCTCAAAATACGGCTATACTAATGGTCAATAAGTCTTACTAATGTAAGCAGCTGTAAATACGGCTATACTAATGTAAGCAGCTGTAAATACGGCTATACTAATGTAAGCAGCTGTAAATTATACTAATGTAAGCAGCTGTAAATACGGCTATACTAATGTAAGCAGCTGTAAATGTAAATACGGCTTACTAATGTAAGCAGCTGTAAATACGGCTATACTAATACTAAAATGGCTAAATGTAAGCAGCTGTAAATACGGCTATACTAATGTAAGCAGCTGTAAATACGGCTATACTAATGTAAGCAGCTGTAAATACGGCTATACTAATGTAAGCAGCTGTAAATTATACTAATGTAAGCAGCTGTAAATCGGCTATTAAATGTAAGCAGCTGTAAATACGGCTATACTAAAAGCAGCTGTAAATACGGCTATACTAATGTAAGCAGCTGTAAATACGGCTATACTAATGTAAGCAGCTGTAAATTTACTAATGTAAGCAGCTAAATGATGTAAATACGGCTATACTAATGTAAGCAGCTGTAAATACGGCTATACTAATGTAAGCAGCTGTAAATACGGCTATACTAATGTAAGCAGCTGTAAATACGGCTATACTAATGCTGTAAATACGGCTATACTAATGTAAGCAGCTGTAAATACGGCTATACTAATGTAAGCAGCTGTAAATACGGCTATACTAATGTAAGCAGCTGTAAATACGGCTATACTAATGTAAGCAGCTGTAAATACGGCTATACTAATGTAAGCAGCTGTAATGTAACTAATGTAAGCAGCTGTAAATACGGCTATACTAATGTAAGCAGCTGTAAATACGGCTATACTAATGTAAGCAGCTGTAAATACGGCTATACTAATGTAAGCAGCTGTAAATACGGCTATACTAATGTAAGCAGCTGTAAATACGGCTATACTAATGTAAGCAGCTGTAAATACGGCTATACTAATGTAAGCAGCTGTAAATACGGCTATACTAATGTAAGCAGCTGTAAATACGGCTATACTAATGTAAGCAGCTGTAAATACGGCTATACTAATGTAAGCAGCTGTAAATACGGCTATACTAATGTAAGCAGCTGTAAATACGGCTATACTAATGTAAGCAGCTGTAAATACGGCTATACTAATGTAAATGTAAATACGGCTATACTAATGTAAGCAGATGTAAATACGGCTATACTAATGTAAGCAGCTGTAAATACGGCTATACTAATGTAAGCAGATGTAAATACGGCTATACTAATGTAAGATCATAAATTGCTCACCATATTGCAGGATTATTTTATTTGAGGTTTCAAAAGGCTTCTGAAGTTTGTCATTTCCACTTAGAAATTTCTGACTTGATTTTCCCTTATGAAAAATGTATCAACCCAAATATGTCCATTAACTATAATCCACTAAATAATTCACATTTCCTGTTGTATCAAACTGGCTCAAATTAAGATCATACAACTGCAGTAGTTGTAATTCACCTGTAACAGCTGGGAAGAACACTCCAAACACAGTGAAGAATCCTTCTCCTGTCTTATAGTCGGTAGAGTGGTCTTACGTATCATCTCCTCTAAATACCCTATGAAACCATGTTCTGAAACCACAAAACATCCACCAAGACTTAGGTTTAACAGAAATATTCAGCATCAAATTATGTCTAATTTGTGTGGATATAGGGATGGAATCTTTACATTCATTACGTTTTCATAATGCGCTCAGGCATTTTAACTCCTGCCTAACTCCGTGATTGGTTCCATAACTCCTGGTAAAAAATGTGTGAAAGCCATTAGATTATTATTAAGGCTAATAAATTCTCATAACAAGTTATAAAGCATCCTTACTGCAAGTTAGGTGTTACCCTAGTATTTTTTCCATTGTCCGGAAGACCAAGGCTGGATTTCGGACTGGACTAATCCTAACTCTGACCCGCAGGGATCAAGTCAGTGTTGTCTGCTCTTATCCTGACAGCCAAAGCCCCTTAGATGCATTATTATGGCTCATACATGCTTATAATATATATATATATAATTTCTGCAGATGTTAAGTAAGACTGGATTCCCGGAACTGCCAGAACATCTGGACCAGAACCCCCGGGACCAAGCCAGAGGTGACTGCTCTGATCCTGACAGACAACCCCAGACCTTTACAACTCTAAACATAACCCAGCCCCATAAGTAACTATCCAGAAGGAGAAGAACCAAATGGGGCACCGCCTAGATGCTAGCAATCAGGGGGCCAGATCCTAGTTCACAGTAACACATGCCAAGTTCAATAGCACTAGCAGGCTAGCTGTAACAGCACTGTGGTTCTGACAGAGAGAGAAAGAGAGAGAGAGAGAGAGAGAGAGAGAGAGAGAGAGAGAGAGAGAGAGGGAAAGGGGGGAGAGAGAGGGTTTATAGAGGGGGCGAGAGAGAGAGACAGACATACACACAGACAGAGAGCGAGAGAGAGTGAAAGAGCTGAGCTGGATTTGCTCACTCACAAACACAAGCAGCCTCACACTGGCGCCGGACGCACATTTGCACGAACAGCAAATGGGAGATAAAAGGTTTTGCTCCTATACAGTCGTTCGGCCAAGACTGATTTGTTCACACCACCTTATGAAATTTAACATGGGGCATCATGTTGACTATGGATGGCTTAAATTTCAGAGCACATATCTGGTCATGATATGGAGGCAGGCCTGCACGAAGTACAGCTATATCAATAACTGTGGAGTATATGGTCAGCCTACACAAACAATACCCTACAAGCAATTTTAAAAAACACAGGAAAATATAAAGTCCTGACCATGAATAAAAGAGCTCCTCATTTGCAAGAAACTATTCCTGTAGTCTTTGTACATGGTTCATGTGGTTCTTCCTGAGGTTGAGGTACTGTAAAGTCTGTGCCCCAAATAGCATCCCATTCCCTATATAGTGCACTACCTTTGACCAGGGCACATAGGGTCCAATGTAGTGCACTATATAGGGAATAGGGTGCCATTTAGGACGTAGCCTATGTTCTTGTGCGGTTAAAAGGTTTAATCCAGAGGGTCAAATCTGAAGGACCCGCCTATGTTACGATCATGAACCATTTCCCTCTTGGTTATCTTGCGATGGGAAAGAATGTGTTCTCTCAGATTAATGACATGTTTATCCAAAAGGAAGTCGCCACCCTTTTCAGAAGCCCTGCTGGTTCCAAGTCCAAGAGAAAGAAACACAGACAGAGAGAGAAAGAGGGACAGAGAGAGAGAGAAACAGAGAGAGAGAGAGAGAGAGAGAGAGAGAGAGAGAGAGAGAAAGAGAGAGAGCTAAAGAGTGAGAGGAAGAGAGAAACAGAGAGGGCAAGAGAAACAGGGAAAGAAACAGAGAGAACGGCACCTAGTGTACTCTCATTTTAGCTCTGCAGCAACACCACAGAATGAACCAAACACCAACCTCGCTTTTGGCAACTATAATAACAGGGACAAAGGTAAAAACTAAGCTCTCTTGGTTCGTCACTAGTTACCACAGCCACAAAGTCATTAACCCTGCCTATGGGTATGAACAAAACCTTTAAACAGGTCAACATTCACAAAGCCACTGGGCCAGATGGATTACCAGGATGTGTACTCAAAGCATGCGCGGACCAACTCTCAAGTGTCTTCACTGACATTTTCAACCTCTCCCTGACGCTGTAATACCTACATGTTTCAAGCAGACCACCATAGTCCCTGTGCCCAAGGAAGAGAAGGTAACCTGCTTAAATGCTTACCGCCCTGTGGCACTCACGTCGGTTGTCATGAAGTGCTTTGAAAGACTGGTTATGGCTCACATCAACAGCATCCTCCCGGACACCCTAGACCCACTCCAATTCACATAACGCCTCAACAGATCCACAGATGACGCAATCTCAATCACACTCCACACTGTCCTTTCTCACCTGGACAAAAGGAACTCCTATGTGAGAATGCTGTTCATCAACTACAGCTCAGGGTTCAACACCATAGTGCCCATGAAGCTCATCACTAAGCTAAGGACTATGGAACTAAACACCTCCCTCTACAACTGGATCCTGGACTTCCTGATGGTCCGCCCCCAGGTGGTAAGAGTAGGCAACAACACATCTGCCACGCTGATCCTTAACACTGGAGATCCTTAACACTTAGTCCCCTCCTGTATTCCCTGTTCACCCACGACTGCGTGGCCAAACGACTCCACCACCATCATTAAGTTTGCTGACGACACAACAGTGGTAGGCCTGATCACCGACAACGATGAGACAGCCTATAGGGAGGAGGTCAGAGAACTGGCAGTGTGGTGCAAGGACAACAGCCTCTCCCTCATTGTGAGCAAGACAAAGGAGCGGATTGTGGACTACAGGAAAAGGCGGGCCAACAGGCCCCCATTATCATTGACAGGGCTGTAGTGGAGCGGGTCAAGAGTTTCAAGTTCCTTAATGTCCACATCACCAACGAACTATCATGGTCCAAACATACCAAGACAGTCGTGAAGAGGGCACGACAAAACCTTTTCCCCCTCAGGAGACTGAAAAGATTTGTCATGGGTCCACAGATCCTCAAAAGGTTCTATAGCTGCACCATCGAGAGCATCCTAACTGGTTGCATCACCGCCTGGTATGGCAACTGCTCAGCATCTGACCATAAGGCGGGTAGTGCGAACTGCCCAGTACATCACTGGGGCCAAGCTTCCTGCCATCCAGGACCTATAAAATAGGCGGTGTCAGAGGAAAGCCCATGAAATTGTCAAAGACTCCAGTCACCCAAGTTATAGAGTGTTTCCCTGCTACCTCACGGCAAGTGGTACAGGAGCACCAAGTCTAGGATCAAAAGGCTCCTCAACAGCTTCTACCCCCAAGACATTAGACTGCTGAACAGTTCATAAAAATCGCCACCGGACAATTTACATTTGTAAAATCGCCCCCCTCTCTCTCCCTTTTGTACACTGCTGCTACTCGCTGTTTGTTTGTTACCTATGCATAGTCACTTCGCCCCCACCTACATGTACATACTACCTCAACAAGCCTGTACCTCCGCACACTGACTCGGTACCAGTGACCCCTGTATATAGCCTCGTTATTGTTATTCTTATTGTGTTACTTTTTATTATTACTTTTCATTTTAGTTTACTTGGTAAATATGTTCTTCTTCTTGAACTGCACTGTTGTAAGTAAGCACAGTAAAGTCTTGTTGTATTCGGTGTATGTGGCAAATCAAGTTTGATTTGATTTATTCTACCTAACCTTAACCACACTGCTAATCTTATGCTTAACCTTAAATTAAGACCAAAAAGCACATTTTGGTTTTCATAAATTTGTACGATATAGCGAATTTTGACTTTGTGGCTGTGGTAACTAGAGGAAACTGCTTTCTTGCTCTCCAGCAACAATGGCCACAAAATCCTCGTACATTCCATGACCCACTGAGACCTCCCTCTATCCAAACAAAGATAAGGTCACTGAAGTACAAGTGAACAGAGACAGGCCCAGGCAGGTTGTGTCCCAAAGGACACCCTATTCCCTATAGCCCCAGCTCTGGTCAATAGTTGTGCACTATATAGGGAATAGGGTGCCATTTGGGACACAAGTCCAGTGTCCATGAGCTCCACTCTAATGGTGTTCAGAATGACCAAGTTCACCTGACACAGCTCTTCCCACTCCTCTCATTCATCCACACTGACCAAAAGTAAATCAACCTTGTGCGTGAGTGCATGCATGCTGACTGGAGACCATAGAGATCCTATG
Organism: Oncorhynchus nerka; assembly: GCF_034236695.1. Lineage (NCBI taxonomy): Eukaryota > Metazoa > Chordata > Actinopteri > Salmoniformes > Salmonidae > Oncorhynchus > Oncorhynchus nerka. The sequence continues at coordinate 34,798,288 of NC_088396.1, read as the reverse complement.
ATTCACTTTTATATATATTTCTGTGTTTATGACCCTTGATAACATGCCTCTCCGAGCACTGAGCAGAGTCACCACAGCCAGGACCTTGTTCATTAGGAGGAGACCCTGATTTTCTGATTGGAGGACCCTTCATAGTACAACAGGAAGGGATGATGTGGTGCTTGGTCTCAAGCACTCTCTCTTTTTGTCATTGTTCAAAAATGTGGGTGAGCCCGGTTAACACCCTACAACCTAAACCATGAAACACATTATGGAACTTCATGTCTGTTCGATCTGGAAAAGGGTTTAAATGAATATTGGGAGAGACGAGAGAGAGAGATAAGAGGAAGAGAGAACGAGAGGGAAATGGTGAGAGAAAAAAGGAGAGAGATTGCGTTTTGTGATGAAGTGACAACACTGTCCAGCGTAATAAATATGAACCAATAGACTAGCTTTGGTTACAGGAATTAGACCATAAAATCTCACTGGTTAAATAAATGAACCCATGCATGTATGATGCAAATGCTCTACCATGTGAGGACAGAGGTTATTCCTCGTATTAGTTATGAAGAAGATTACTTTATTGTCCAGTTCACATAAACGTCCATTGTAAAACAAATCTTTATCCCACTGCTCTACAACACTGGTTTTTGTTAGTCTCAGTAGTGGGCTATGCATTTTTATTTTACCTGAGAGTCAGACTACACTACTGCAGCCAGGAAGGACTTGTCAGTCTACATCATTAAATAGCTACATGAACTGGGAAAGGAAGTTAAGATCACTTCACAAATCAAAGCGTCTCTAGTTTAAAGGGTTAGGCGTATTCCCATTTGACTCATAATGAGTTTTCCACACAGAACACAGATCAGTGTGGCAGGATAACGATGCAGGAATGTTAAAGAGAGATTTAGAAGAGGTTTCAAAACCTATTCATATTTCACTACAAAGTTATGCCACTAGCTTCTGAATTCTCCCACGAGGAACTGTTAGTTCATCCTTCCTTTATGCCCTCTCAGATCTCTATAGTGCCTCAGGTTGTCTGACATCAAGAGTACAGTCATAGTCAGTAAAGCACTATAGAAGCAGGTTGATGGGGTATAGAAAACTGCAACCATATAGCTGTTATTAGCGTAATAAGCAATAACTAAACCTTTACTACAACATTTCTGTAACATAGACAACAATTTCATCTACATCATCCATGATCAGAAACACATCAATCTTGGCAGAAAAGACAGCATTAACCGTAGAGACTACCCTGACCCTATGCCGACTAGGCCAGCTCCTCAAATCACCAGTCTGATTAAAAGTGTTATCAAACTATAAACACATCTGCATGGCAGCTCATTTTTCCAGCCACTGGCAGGTAACCAGCCAAACCAGGCCATGCATCACTCAGCCATGTGTGTATCCAATATGGCACCCTTTCCCTTATATAGTGCACTACTTTTGACCAGAGCTCTATTGGCCCTGGTAAAAAGTAGTGCACTATATAGAGAATAGCGTGTCGTTTCAGACACAGTCCTATGGCTCTGTGCCAAAGCATGAGGTCACTTAAAAACACAGCAGCAACTTAATTGGAAAAACCTTGGCAATCCATTGCCTCAGTTTCACTAGGCCACAACCACGAGATGTGGTCCATATGCCAGCTCTGGTGTGTGTCCCAAATGGCACCCTATTCCCTTAGGGACTCTGGTCAAAAGTAGTGCACTATGCAGGGAATAGGGATTAATTTGGGACGTAGGCCTGGACTCTGGGTTCTGACTGAGAATGGGGAGAGGATCATTAGGAATGAAAGGTTTGAACTGGAGAGGAGAGACATGGTGGGCAAAAGTCTGGGGTAAGGTTTAAGGTTTCAGCTTCCTGAACTAAACCAACTCCCACCACCACCATTGACTCTAGTCCTTGTGGTTTGTAAATAAAATAGAAACATTTTTAAAATCCCAGGCCCTACAGGTAAACAGTGTTTTTGCATCCCAAATGGAACCCTATTTCCTAATCAGTGCACTACTTTCAACCATGGGCTCAGGTCAAAAGTAGTGCACTACATAGGGAGTAGGGTGCCATTTGAGATGCATACTGTGCTTTACCCCTGGCCTGGACAGGAAGTGGATAATCAGTGAGAACAGGAAGAGCAGGGATCAACTTCCTGTTGAATGCTGGGGAAAGAATACATACCGTCTAAAAGCACACCCACCCCTTCCTCATCATGAAAACCTTCTGGGTAAACATTACACAAGATTTAGTGCTGCCCAAGTCAATTAAACTTACCTCAGGGCTGATTGCGCTCCATGCATTATCTTTGCTCATAAGCTACTACACAGGCATGCACAAACACACACACACAGTCTTGTTTTAATAACCTTGATTCCCATTCAAAATCCTATTTTTCATAACCCTTAACCTAACCCTAACACTAATTCTAACCCCCCTAGAAATAAACTTTTTCCTTGTGGGGACTGGCAAAATGTCCCCAGTTGTTCTAATTTTTGATTGTTTACTATTCCTGTGGAGATTTCTGGTCCCCGCAAGTATAGTTAAACATGTTCACACACACAAATAGTCTGGAAACTTCAAACTGTGATGGGGACTAAACAAGGCTCTCTACAAGGTGATTCTATTTGACCAAGGGGAAGAACTAGGTATGCTTATAAGCTACAGCTACTGCATAAGAGCATGATGTAAGAGGTGCAGTATATTTGCAACAAAGCTAGAGGGCTGAGAGATGGTTTATGAACCCTGAAGTCAGTAAATACAAAGCCTGGAGGATTACCACAGGCTATATTATGCCACAATGACACCTACTGGAGAAAACAGTTAATAGATCCTGTAATCTAGGCTACACAACAACAATTCCACCACTGTGCTACTCCTGGCACTCAACTCTAATCTGTCAGATCTACAGGCAAACAAGAGTTACATGTGATTTTGTGTACTATGTCACGTACACACCTATGTCACGTACACACCTATGTCACGTACACGCCTATGTCACGTACACACCTATGTCACGTACACGCCTATGTCACGTACACACCTATGTCACGTACACGCCTATGTCACGTACACACCTATGTCACGTACACACCTATGTCACGTACACACCTATGTCACGTACACACCTATGTCACGTACACGCCTATGTCACGTACACGCCTATGTCACGTACACGCCAATGTCACGTACACACCTATGTCACGTACACGCCAGTAGTATCAGCTGGAGACGGATGATCCATTTACCCCCGGCGAGGTTAATACCCAGAAAGCAGAGCAGGATAGCCACTGACATAAATTCATTATTGAAATAAATTCTGTTCAGATAAACTGAAATTAAGTGGCCTTACAGAAGGTATACTGTATATTATCAACAAGTGGACAACACTACATTCAGCAGCTATATATCTTGACTTTAGAAGAATCTCAGAACTGTTATGTTGACATGGCCTACGGTAACAGGCCCCGTATTCATAGGGCCTCAGAGTAAGAGGCTGATCTAGGACCAGCCACCTTGCCTGACGACCCACCCTGAATTTATTTCCGCTGCTCTATCGATCGCTGTCACACCCTAATCAGTTTCACCTGTTCTCGTTATTGTCTCCACCCCCTCCAGGTGTCGCTTGTTTTCCCTAGTGTATTTATCCCTGTGTTTTCTGTCTCTCTGTGACAGTTCGTCTTGTATGTTTCCAAGTCAACCAATGGTTTTCCCGCTCTCCTGCTTTTTGCATTGTCCTTTTTCTAGTCCTCCCGGTAATGACCCTTGCCTGTTTCTGGACTTTGTACCCGACTGCCTGACCATTCTGCCTGCCTTGACCATGAGCCTGTCTGTCACTATGTACCTCCTGGACTCTGATCTGGGTTTGACCTTTTTGCCTGTCCACGGCCATTCTCTTGCCTACCCCTTTGGATTAATAAACATTGTAAGACTCCAACCATCTGCATTTGGGTCTTGCCTTGATATTGTTACATACATTCTGCCTGAAACTGCCATCCTAGAAGTCTTTTCTGTCTTCAAAATGAGGGGCGTAGATAACAAATTCATCAGCGATTGGGTCGTCTAACAAATAAAATCAATCAGAGAATCAAAGTTGATAACGTTGTCGTGTAGGCTGGCACTAGCCCATCCTATTTGGAAATGACCAAGTCAAGAAGTATTATGCCGAGTTAGTGGTTCAGCCAAACTATTTTTCACTTGCAAAGGTAGCAACAGCCAACATTTCCAGTATGCTAGCAGAGCTTAAATGATCCAAAGCCACAGGCCTGTATAATATTCCTGCAAGGTTTCTTGTAGATTCTGCTGAGCAAATTGCCATTAGTATTACACATATCGCTAATCTCTCTCTTGAACAAGGCATCTTTCCCATGGAAACACACTACAGTTCTACCTCTGTATAATAACGGGACAAAGTCTGACCCTGGGAATTATAGGCCTGTATCTATCCTCAGTGTAACATCAAAGATCCTAGAGAGAGTTCTACATGAGCAAATTTATGAATATGGCAATAAACAAAGTCTAATTTATGATTTTCAGTCAGGGTTTAGAAAAACATACTCCACTGATTCATGTCTACTTTACTTGACTGACTTCATCAGGAAAGAGATTGATGAGGGAAATCTGTGTGCAATGGTACTGCTTGACCTACAGAAGGCCTTTGATACAGTTAACTACTGTCTCCTAATCTCCAAACTGGAGGCACTGGGGATAAGCAGTATCCCTCTAGGCTGGGTAAAGTCCTATTTATCAAGTAAGGAGCAAGTAGTAGAGGCAAGGCCTCCCGGGTGGCGCAGTGGTTAAGGGCGCTGTACTGCAGCGTCAGCTGTGCCATTCAGGGTGGGTCGTCAGGCAAGGTGGCTGGTCCTAGATCAGCCTCTTACTCTGAGGCGCGCCCAAGCTCTGTCGTAACCGGCCGCGACCGGGAGGTCCGTGGGGCGATGCACAATTGGCCTAGCGTCGTCCGGGTTAGGGAGGGTTTGGCCGGTAGGGAAATCCTTGTTTCATCGCACACCAGCAACTAACCAAAGGTTGCCAGGTGCACGGTGTTTCCTCCGACACATTGGTGCGACTGGCTTCCGGGTTGGATGGCGCTGTGTTAACAAGCAGTGCGGCTTGGTTGGGTTGTGTATCGGAGGACGCATGACTTTCAACCTTCGTCTCTCCCGAGCCCGTACGGAAGTTGTAGCGATGAGACAAGATAGTAGCTACTAAACAATTTGATACCACAAAATTGGGGAGAAAAAGGGGTAAAATAAATAAAATAAAAAAGTAGTAGAGGCATACTTAGCACAGAGCTTAATTAGCATAGAGCTTACTAACATTAGCAAATAGCTTGGAGATAATAAGCTATCTCTGCACTTAGGTAAAACTGAGGCAATTATTTTTGGGCCCAGACCTAAATTGAGTAGGTCCTCTGAAATCAGACTGGAGTTAGGGGGTGAGGTGTTGACTACTAAAACCTCTGTTAGGTACCTGGGATGTATCCTTGATGGAAGCTTGGGAGGTGTGAGCATGGCCACTTAAGTGATAGGGAAGGTTAATGGTAGGACTAGAAAGTCCAAGCTGCTTGATAAGGACTCCATGAAAGTGCTAGCCACTGCCCTCTTTCAATGTTATTTTGCCTAAGCTAGTACTTACTAGTTTGGGGGCTTATCTAAGCTTATGAAGGGGAAGCTCCAGATAGCCCAGAATAAGCTGATCAAGGTAGTAATTGAAGGTGAGGCCACGTACTCACATATACAGGAGCTGCTTTCAGGAACTCAAGTGACTGTCTGTTGAGTTCTAGGGTGTCCCAGATTAGACTGGGTTTGGTTTAAAGGAGTATTTATGTTTCTGCGCCCAGATATCTAACTGATTACTTTCCCCGTGTTAGGGATGCACATAATCACAGCACCAGATCAGGTGTTGCTGATGTGTGCTTATACAGGTCCAGGAGTAATGCTGGGACAGGTACTTTCTTGTATACTGGAGTCTCAGAATGGAATGAGTTGCCTCTCCCCATACAAACAACATCCTCTCTGGACAGCTTTAAACATAAAGTAAAACACTGTTTGATGTCTTCTGTGCCCATATGAACAACCCCTAGGATGAAACTGCAATGATGAGATTGATGTTCTTCTTCTTTGTTTTTTGTTTTATTATCTCACTGTCAACTGTGTTCAACCATGTTCGACTTTGTCTAGCACCTTGTTTCAACAGGACCACAATGGAAATAAGTCTCAGACTTTATTGTGTGTTATTCTCAATGATTTTACTCATGCACATGTATGGCTTATTCAAGTTTTATGTGTGCTTGTTTTTTTTAAATGGTAAAATTAATCAATTAAACTAAACAACCCATTGGTTTCTGGGACCAATCAGAATGGTCAGAATGTGTTTGAGTTCTACAAATCATCGGGGGAGGCAGACAAATCCATACTTATTATGGAGAACAAACGTCAGTTGGCCGGAGCAATGTTAATGGGTAGCCAGGCAACCAGCCCCTCCCCCTGTCCATACAGTCTTATTCATTATGATCTAAAAGGAAAAGCTGATCCTAGATCAGCACTACTACTCCGAGATGCTTTATAAATACAGACCCAGATATCTGGTGAGAGTTAAAGCAAGAAAAAGGTGGAAGAAACATGATTAAAGTCGATTAGAAAATGAAAACAGAGAAATAATTATAATGTAAGAGTTACTATGCAACCAAATCCTTTTCATTACACCTTTGTGGCTTACATTTCTTAATTTACAATCTAATAAACCCCATGAGTGCTTTTCCCCCCGCAACCCAATTACATATGGGAAAGTGCTTCCTATATATATTTTTCTATTTTCATGATTTCCAAAATTTACCATTTTAATCTAACAGAAAAGTATATACGTATATTTGTAAATCACAAATGCTTTGAGCAACAGCCAGTTTTGCAGTGTAACCTATTTTGACAGAAAAGAGGATATGTATATAAAAGTGATCGCAGAAATAAATAAAATATCCTCTACCAAACGTTTGACTCCTTGTAGCATCAGGAGAAGAGTTCAATTGAGACCTCGTCTCAAGGGAGAATTTAGAGAAGTCTGTTCCATGACTTTGCAAACTGACTTGCCCATTGGCAATAGTAAATTGGGAGGTGATTCCAGAACGCGACGAGGCCTGGAACTGCGACCGGAAGTTCTGATTGAAGGTGCTGAAAGTCTGATGCAACCAAGAAGACAGAGCAGGACAGCCACAGACATCCCACTAACGGCCCACTCACTCTGCAATAGTTCCAGCCACACACTGTTGAAATCAGAACACACACAGAAGACATGCATAAGACCTTTGAATGTAAACATATTGATTTATATTTTTATTTATTTAGCTTAAAGGTGAGTTGACTGAGAATGTATTCTCCTTTACCACAATAACCTTGGGAAGGAAGGGTTGCAGGGATGTTGAAGACATACACTCCCCTACCTATTTATTTGGACAGTGAAGCTAAAACTTTTATTTTGGCTCTATACTCCATAATTTTGGATTTGAGATTAAATATTTTATATGAGGCGGCAGTACAGAATGTCACCTTTTATTAGAGGGAATTTTCATACATATCTGTGTTACCGTTTAGAAATCAAATCAAATCCAATCTATTTATAAATCCCTTCTTACATCAGCTGGTATCTCAAAGTGCTGTACAGAAACCCAGCCTAAAATCCAAAACAGCCAGCAATGCAGGTGTAGAAGCACAGTGGCTAGGAAAAACTCCCTAGAAAGGAACCTAGAGAGGAACCAGGCTATGAGGGGTGGCTGTGCCGGGTGGAGATTATAACAGAACATGGCCAAGATGTTCAAATGTTAGATGACCAGCAGGGTCAAATAATAATAATCACAGTGGTTGTCGAGGGTGCAACAGGTCAGCACCTCAGCAGTAAATGTCAGTTGGCTTTTCATAGCCGATCATTCAGAGTATCTCTACCACTCCTGCTGTCTCTAGAGAGTTGAAAACAGCAGGTCTGGGACAGGTAGCACGTCTGGTGAACAGGTCAGGGTTCCATAGCCGCAGGCAGAACAGTTGAAACTGGAGCAGCAGCACGGCCAGGTGGACTGGGGACAGCAAGGAGTCATCAGGCCAGGTAGTCCTGAGGTATAGTCCTGGGGCTCAGGTCCTCCGAGAGAGAGAGAGAAAGAGAAAGAAAGAAAGAATGAAAGAAAGAAAGAGAGAATTAGAGAGCATACTTAAATTCACACAGGACACTGGATAAGACAGGAGAAATACTCCAGATATAACAGACTGACCCTAGCCCCCTGACACATAAACTACTGGAGCATAAATACTGGAGGCTGAGACAGGAGGGGTCGGGAGACACTGTGGCCCCATCCGACGATACCCCCGGACAGGGCCAAACAGGCAGGATATAACCCCACCCACTTTGCCAAAGCACAGCCCGCACACCACAAGAGGGATATCTTCAACCACCAACTTACCATCCAGAGACAAGGCCGAGTATAGCCCACAAAGATCTCCGTCACGGCACAACCCAAGGGGGGGTCCCAACCCAGACAGGACGATCACGCCAGTGACTCAACCCACTCAAGTGACGCACCCTTCCTAGGGACGGCATGGAAGAGCACCAGTAAGCCAGTGACTCAGGACCTGTAATAGGGTTAGAGGCAGAGAATCCCTGTGGAGAGAGGGGAACCGCCAGGCAGAGACAGCAAGGACGGTTAGTTGCTCCAGTGCCTTTCCGTTCACCTTCACACTCCCGGGCCAGACTACACGCAATCATAGGACCTACTGAAGAGATGAGTCTTCAATAAAGACTTAAAGGTTGAGACGAGTCTGCGTCTCTCACATGGGTAGGCAGGCCATTCCATAAAAATTGAGCTCTATAGGAGAAAGCCCTGCCTCCAGCTGTTTGCTTAGAAAATCTAGGGACAGTTAGGAGGCCTGTGTCTCGTGACCGTAGCGTACGTGTAGGTATGTACGGCAGGACCAAATCGGAACGATAGGTAGGAGCAAGCCCATGTAATGCTTTGTAGGTTAGCAGTAAAACCTTGAAATCAGCCCTTTCCTTAACAGGAAGTAATATGATCAAATGTTTGGGTTCTAGTCAAGATTCTAGCAGCCGTGTTCAGCACTAACTGAAGTTTGGTTCGTGCTTTATCCAGGTAGCCGGAAAGTAGAGCATTGCAGTAGTCTAATCAATGACAAAAGCATGGATACATTTTTCTGCATCATTTTTGGACAGAAAGTTTCTGATTTTTGCAATGTTACGTAGATGGAAAAAAGCTGTCCATGAAACAGTCTTGATATGTTCGTCGAAAGAGAGATCAGTTGTCCAGAGTAACGCCGAGCTCCTTCACAGTTTTATTTGAGACGACTGTACAACCATCAAGATTAATTGTCAGATTCAACTGAAGATCTCTTTGTTTCTTGGGACCTCAAAAGTAGAACATTTGCAGCCATCCACTTCTTTATGTCGGAAACACAAGCTTCCAGCGAGGGCAATTTTGGGGCTTCACTATGTTTCATCGAAATGTAGGGCTGTGTGTCATAGCAGTGAAAGTTAACATTATGTTTCTGAATGACATCACCAAGAGGTAAAATATATAGTGAAAACAATAGTGGTCCTAAAATTGAACCTTGAGGAACACCAACATTTACAGTTGATTTGTCAGAAGACAAACCATCCACAGAGACAAACTGATAACTTTCCGACAGATAAGATCTAAACCAGGCCAGAACATGTCCGTGTAGACCAATTTGGGTTTCCAATCTCTCTAAAAGAATGTGGTGATCGATGGTATCAAAAGCAGCACTAAGGTCTAGGAGCACGAGGACAGATACAGAGCCTCGGTCTGACGCCATTAAAATGTAATTTACCACCTTCACAAGTGCTGTCTCAGTGCTATGATGGGGTCTAAAACCAGACTGAAGCATTTCGTATACATTGTTTGTCTTCAGGAAGGCAGTGAGTTGCTGCGCAACAGCTTTTTCTAACATTTTCGAGAGGAATGGGAGATTTGAAATAGGCCGATAGTTTCTTATATTTTCTGGGTCAAGGTTTTGACTTTTTCAAGAGAGGCTTTATTACTGCCACTTTTAGTGAGTTTGATACACATCCGGTGGATAGAGAGCCGTTTATTATGTTCAACATAGGAGGGCCAAGCACAGGAAGCAGCTCTTTCAGTAGTTTAGTTGGAATAGGGTCCAGTATGCAACTTCAAGGTTTAGAGGCCATGATTATTTTCATCATTGTGTCAAGAGATATAGTACTAAAACACTTGAGTGTCTCCCTTGATCCTAGGTCCTGGCAGAGTTGTGCAGACTCGGGACAACTGAGCCTTGGAGGAATACGCAGATTTAAAGAGGAGTCCATTATTTGCTTTCTAATGATCATGATCTTTTCCTCAAAGAAGTTCATGAATTTATCACTGCTGAAGTGAAAGCAATCCTCTCTTATTATAAATAGGAATAGAATATGTTTCTGATCAAAATGCTAATCTCCCCTGGTATTGGTGATATTGTATGTTTTTTTACTTTACCAGGTAAATTGACTGAGAACACATTCTCATTTACAGCAACGGCCTGGGGAATAGTTACAGGGGAGATGAGGGGGGATGAATGAGCCAATTGTAAACTGGGGATGATTAGGTGGACATGATGGTATGAAGGCCAGATTGGGAATTAGCCAGGACACCGGGGTTAACACCCCTACTCTTACGATAAGTGCCATGGGATCTTTAGTGACCACAGAGAGTCAGGACAACAGTTTAATTTACCATCAAAATGACGGCACCCTACATAGGGCAATGTCCCCAATCACTGCCCTGGGGCATATTTTTATTTTAACAAGAGGAAAGGGTGCCTCCTACTGGACCTCCAACACCACTTCCAGCAGAATCTGGTCTCCCATCGAGGGACTACACTGCTTAGCTTCAGAAGCAAGCCAGCAGTGGGATGCAGGATGGTGTGCTGTTGGTAATGGTGAGAGGGCATGTATGGGGGGCATGATCTTTGAGTAAATGTAAATGTCTTACTCATCATTATTCATGAATTTACCACAGGTAGACTCCAATCAAGTTGTTGAGACATCTCAAAGATGATCAATGGAAACAGGATGCACCTGAGCTCAATTTCAAGTCTCATGACAAAGGGTCTGAATAGTTATGTAGTTATGTTATTTTTGATAAATTAGCTAACATTTCTAAAAACCTGTTTTCACTTTGTCATTATAGGGTAGTGTGTATATTGATGCATTTTTTATTTAATCAATTTTAGAATAAGACTAACATAACAAAATTACTTTCCAAAAAAATACTTTCCAAATGCACTGTACATTTTGGATTTGACCAATGACAATTTAAAGGTGTGTTGCTCTGTTCCAAAAAGATACAGCTAGGCTAAAGTCCTTTGTTAGTATTATTTAATAATATTAAAGTCCTTTGTTAGTTTTAACCAACCTTCAAATGGGCAGTTGTCAGCAATTGGGTTTTAATAACATATTAAATTTAGAAGTGTAATTTGTGTATTTTATATGCCTCATGATGGAAAATAACCGAATCAATATCAAAGCATTTCTTCAATAAATAATATTAATATATACCTATAAAGAACAATTATATAATTATTATACTTCCAAGAAACCAGTAGGCCTACTGTATGGATAATTATTTTTATTTGGAAGGACATGATAAAGAATCAAAAACCAACAATTGAAGAATCAGATTTTTCACAAGTCCATATAATATATTGCATAAATCTAATAGAACTTTACTGAAATAAAATAAGCTACAATTAAAGCAGTACATTACATATAATATCCAGTTCAATCGAATCGACAACTAAAAGACCATGCAAATCAACATCTTGCTTTTGATCAACCATCTGTGAAATATAATAATTCATCATAACTTGACTAACAATGAGTTTACTATCCTTCCTTCTGTAGCTCAATGATAGAAGATCTGAGTCAAAATAACTCCGTCTCAAAGGAAGAAGCTCTTGTCCACAACTGCCAAAGAAGCTCAACATATCCAAAATATTAACTGAGGACTGTCTGCAATAATGACTATATGACATACATACTTCAGAGCCTTTTTACAAGCAACATATTTTTCAAAAATAGAAGAAAGCATCTATCAAAAAGTTTAACATTTATACTTTTCCCCCCAATCTGATGAAACAAGTTTCATTTTTTCCCAGCTTATACAAGGACACTTATGGTCAGTTTATGGATAGGGGGTTACTGTACGTGGTGGAACTGTCCCAAAAATGGGTTACTTTTTCACAACCATAAGAGGAATCTTTTCAGTTCCCTCGGTATGCAGTTGAAGAAGGAACATTTTGGGTCTCAAACTTATACTTATATAAGTTCTTATATAAGTTATATAAGTTCAAATCTAAGATAGTCGTGGAGAAATACACATACAACTATACACCGTGCTTTTGAAAGTGCTTTCTTTCACCGGTGTACAGTAGGTTTAGTTGAAAACTTAAACCCCATACAATCAGATAACGGAGCCAAAAATGAAAAAAAAATTAAAATAAAACATTTTTCACATCTCATGACTGACTACAGGTCAACATTTCAGTTATATGCCACAACATTGAATAATCAATTGTTGATGAATTTACGAGGATGATGCCCCAGGTATTCTTCAAACTGACAGTCCAGTCCACACTACAATACTGGAACTATTATTTCATGTAAGGATGGGCCGACTTTAATTACTGCGAGTCAAATCATAGCTGGTCAAATCAATAATGAGGGAAATCAAATTAAAAAATAGGTGGAAAAAACCTCTATGGTTTCACAGAATATGAAGTGACAAACATTAAACTGCATTGAAAATCTAATGAAAAGTGGCTCCATAAAACATTGTACACCAGTCCTCACTGTAGCTACAACCACCAGGTTGTCCAGAAGTGAAAATACACAAGCCAAAGATATTCTACTTATTTACAGCAGAGATACCAACTATCTATATATTCTACAGAGGGAATGTTTACAGAGTAAAGTTTAGTAGCTGTTGAATCCAGAACGAGGGTATTATTTGTCCCTGATTGTCAGTAGAAATGTAACAAGTGAGAGCTAGCATTTGATGTAAAACACAATGTTGACATAATATAACTAACATATGACGGTAGCTATCAATTCTATAAGCAAAACAATTTAACTTTAAAAGACATGAACAACAAAGCACAAAAAGAAAGACATAATGCAAGACAAAATAGCAAGACCGAAATGACTTAGGCAATATAACAAGAAAAATAATTTCAAACCATTTCATTTTGTCAAGGTAACTTTCAAAAGTGGCTGTTAATTGTGTTTCGCTTCACATGCAACAATTATATCAATCTGTTACAACAAATACCATAGAAACCCAACAATGCAAGAGAGACTCAACAAAATATATCTCAAACCTTTTCTGTAACCTCTGCCAAATATGCACAACTATTCAGAAAGTTAGGCAGTGTGTAATACAGTAATAGCTATAAAGAAATAACCATTCACTTAAAATGTCATCGTGCAATTCAAATCTTAATTTTCAGAACTTTCTTGGCCACTAAAAGCCATCCTACCACTTTTGCTAATGTGAGAGCACACAGATAAAACACCCTAACAATAGATTACCGGTAGATAAACGTTTGATCATATCTGTGCTACAAAAGATAGAAAATCGTTAGAGATGCCAGTGGTCAGTCTTTGCTGTAATAGCAAGAGGGGTCAAATGTTTGAAAGGGACGTCCTTTTAAAGAGCAGAAAGTTCCACTTTCATTGTAAATAACTTTGAATTGGGTTTGTTTCAGAAAGTGCAGACTAGTATATTTCATCGAGTCACCAAAAATGACTATGAAACATATGGGGATGGCTGGAAATATTTTTTTAAAAGGCACTGATGACAACTAATAAAGATATTTTCCAGGACAGGAGCCTAAATGAAAGACAAACTTGAATCTCTTACAACTATATGTGCAATGTAGGATATAAAGTACTGCGGAATGGGCAATTCTCTTACAACAAAAAAAATCACGTTTCCAGCAACAGTTTTTATGTGAGTAAAGTCAAAACGTATAAAATAATCACGATAGTTGTGATGGAAAGCAGAAGTTTCAGTACAATTCTATTAATGCCCACAGATAATGTTCGTTCAACATGGATCTTTTTGTGTTGGTAAAATATATTAGGCAAGAAATGGCAGTGGAAATGCCCTTACGTGCAAATATTGATATAAGAACCATCATTTTGAAGTAAACTTGGGAGTCGTGGGATGATATGGTGTGTGGTCCTCCCACTTCGACTCGTCGGGAAAGCATGCAGTTTATTAGGCTACAGATGAAATAAGTTATGAACTTAACAGGATGGTGAAAGTGCAAGCTTGACGTTGTTTTCCAATAAATATATTGAGTGTCTTATTCTAGTTACATGATGATCTATGCTTGGCCGCCATTTAACAAATATTCTCGCTCTTATCCATAATTTCATCATGTAGATAGCCAACCCGCACTGTGTCTGCGAGCTGTTGGCTATAGAGAACACATACAAAGACCAGAGTTGGAACATTCCCTATATAATAAAATTTGGGTGGGCCAAAACAAACAGTAGAGTTGAAAACGCGATTTTTAATTTAATCTCAAAAGTTATGGGGCCGACGTCATCACGCACAGCCTTTTATCCACAACAAGTTAATTAGTTGTAAACATCTCTGGTGGGAAAATGTGCATACTGTTTTTAATGCAGAGTTTAGAATATTCGCATGAAAATCTGTCACCAACTGGATGGAAACCTACCTACGCTGACATGCATTCACCCGTAATAAAGTGTACAGAACACAATAATTATTTGATATAACTTTACGGGGTGATTTCCCACTCTACTCATGGATTTTTCCCCTTGCGGTCTTCACTTGCTACTGGGAAAACAGCCGTAAGACTACCAACACCTTCTAGAGAGACTTGAGTCTCCAATGACTGCTTAGATTGATACATCTGCAATGAACCATGATTTGTTTCCCAATAAGTGCATGCAACATAACTGTATAACATTTTGATGACCAATAACAAAGCATTTAGGTTCTCATTTGAACCATGATCTAAACCCTAAAAAGATCAACAATTAACCTCACTTAAGGTACATTGTGCAAACATAATTTCATATTCAGACAAATGACATTTGTTTAGTATCTTTAGATTATTTAGAATGGTCAAGACCAACCTATTTCTATCAAGTACTATTGATTTGGATGAAGAATGACATACACTATATACACACACAAAAGTATGTGGACACCCCTTCAAATTGGTGGATTGGGCTATTTCAGCCACACATGTTGCGGACAAGTGTATAAAATCTAGCACACAGCCATGGAATCTCCACAGACAAACATTGACACTCACTACCGAGTTCCAAACTGCCTCTGGAAGAAACATCAGCACAAAAATGGTTTGTTTGTCAGGAGCGTCATGAAATACTTTTCCATGGCCGAGCAGCCTTAGAACACCATACGCAATGCCAAGCATTGGCTGGAGTGGTGTAAAGCTAGCCGCCATTGGACTCTCGAGCAGTGAAAATGTGTTCTCTGGAGTGATGAATCACGTTTTACCATATGCCGACGGACATATCCGACGGACAAATCTGGGTTGGGCTGATACCAGGAGTACGCTACCGGCCCCAATGCATAATGCCAAATGTAAAGTTTGATGGAGGAATAATGATCCGTCTGTTTTTCATGGTTCAGACTAGGTCCTTTACTGTAGGGAAAACTTAAGACTACAGCATACAATGACATTCTAGACAATTCTGTACCTCCAACTTTGTGGCAACAGTTTGGGGAAAGCCCTTTCCTGTTTTAGCATAACAATACCCCTGTGCACAAAGCGAGGTCCATACAGAAATGGTTTGTCAAGATCGTTGTGGAAGAACTTGACTGGCCTGCAGAGCCCTGACCTCAACCCCATCGCACACCTTTGGGATGAATTGGAAACCCAACTGCGAGTCAGGCCTAATCGCCCAACATCAGCGCCCAACCTCACTGATAGTCGTGGCTGAATGGAACCAAGTCCCTGCAGCAATGTTCCAGCATTTAGTAGAAAGCCTTCCCCATAAGGCTGTTATAGCAGCAAAGGGGGGACAAATTCCATATTAATGCACAGGATTTTGGAATTAGATGTTTGATGAGCAGGTGTCCACATACTTTTGGTTATGTAGTGTACTTCATTCCACACCAACCACCATACATTTCTTCCAGAGGAGAGCTTTGAATCAAGTGACTTTAAACTAAGACTTATTAAATCAAAAGATCAAATACAAATAAAATCACATGTCAGGCTACACGCCATGAAAAAGGAATTTAGCAAGCAACTGAAGAAAACATTCTTTACATAAATTTGAAATGAATTCTGTTCAGATAAACTGAAACGAAAAGGTCTTACAGCAGGTATACTGTACATTATTAACAAGTGGACAACACTACATTCAGCAGCTATATAGCATGACTTTAGAAGAATCTCAGAACTGTTATATTGACATGGCCTACGGTAACAGGCCCCGTATTCATAGGGCCTCAGAGTAAGAGGCTGATCTAGGACCAGCCACCTTGCCTAACGACTCACCCAGAATGTATTTCCGCTGCCCTATCGATCGCTACATACATTCTGTCTGAAACCTACATTCTAGAAGTTGTTTGTGCGACTTCAAAATGAGGGGAGTTGTACAAAACCAATTGAATGGCGAATGGGTCATCTAACAAATCTAATCAGAGTATCACAGTTGATAACGTCACGTTGGCTGGCCCTAGAACAACTAATTGGTTTCTGGGACGAATTAGATAGGTCAGAATGTGCTTGCATTCTACAAATCATTGGGGGAGGCAAGCGATGTTGATTGGTAGCCAGGCAACCCCCCCATCCATACAGTCTTATTCATTATGATCTAAAAGGAAAAGCTGATCCTAGATCAGCACTACTACTCCGAGATGCTTTATAAATACAGACCCAGATATCTGGTGAGAGTTAAAGAAAGAAAAAGGTGGAAGAAACATGATTAAAGTCGATTAGAAAATGAAAACAGAGAAATAATTATAATGTAAGAGTTATTACTATGCAACCAAAATCCTTTTCATTACACCTTTGTAGCTTACATTTCTTAATTTACAATCTAATAAACCCCATGAGTGCTTTCCCCCCCCCGCAACCCAATTACATATGGGAAAGTGCTTCTCATACAGATATCCCCCCCCTATTTTAATGATTACCAAAATTTACCATTTTAATCTAACAGAAAAGTATATATGTATATATATTTTTTTTATTATCACAAATGCTTTGAGCAACAGCCACCTTTGCAGTGAAACCTATTTTGGCAGAACAGAGGATAGGTATATGAAAGTGCCTTCCAAAATGATCGCAGAAATAAATAAAAATATCCTCAACCAAACGTTTGACTCCTTGTAGCATCAGGGGAAGAGTTCAATTGAGACCTCGTCTCAAGGGAGAATTCAGAGAAGTCTGTTCCATGACTTCGCAGACTGACTTGTCCATTGGCAATAGTAAATTGGGAGGTGATTCCAGAACGTGACGAGGCCTGGAACTGTGACCGGAAGTTCTGATCGAAGGTGCTGATTTGAAAAGTCTGATGCAACCCTTGAGCATCAGTCTTTTTCGAGGATGCAACTTCCTCCAGAAAGTCTTCGGTTGGCGACACAGCTGAGGGGGTCGTTTCGTCCCCTGAAAATGAGAAAGAATGCTGGGAATCCCCTACAAGTAGTCCAAAATGGGGTTTCTCCAAGGTAGAGCGTAGTGGAGAGTTCATCCCTGACCTACCAGTGGTAAACCTGCTGGGGGAAGGGTTCTGTTTCTCTGTGGAGAACAGAGGCTGGTTGGAGAGACTGGGGCTCTCGGTCACAAAGGTAAGACTCTGGCTGCTCAAGTAGCTATCGTTCTGGCTGGTCCTCTCCAGTGCTTGCTGAAGGAACTTTGAGTACTCATGCAGGAGGCTAGACTTCTCTGCTGGTGGGGCTTGAGGGTTACCTCCCAGGCTCTCTACCGGGCTGGCCTCAGACACATCCGAGGAGTTGATGGAGATGCTGGAGGTCACCTCCGTGTCAGCCACACTGAAAGAGATATCAGGTTGCCCATTGGCCTTGTTTGAGTAGTGGTCCAGGAGAGTCTGGAGAACCTCATCCGGGAGAACGTTCTTGTCGTGGTTGGACTTGATCTCGACGCTCAACGGCTGGGGTTCCAAGATGGTGGCGGGAACAGTTTCGTCGATGACATTGGCCACTGCGGCTTGTCTAATGGAAGGCTGGGACGTGATGCTGCTTACATTCAGGGCATAATTGCGGTTGTTGGACAAAGTGGCCTGCTGGAGATACCTCTTCTTCTTCAGGAACTGCACTGCATCATCGTAGTTTGTGCTGCTGGATGCTGGTTTCGTCTGCCCTCCTTGGAGAGCATCTACTGGCTCCAGGTCAGAATTGGCCACATCCACATCCAGAAGACCTTGTTTGTCCACGATCTCAAACGTGTACCTGGTGATTTTGCCATCTTCAAAAGAGGACAAAGGGGACAGACTCACAGGTGGTTCGGGTTCAGTTGGTTGCTTCAAACTCCTCTTGGGGACCTTCTTAAGGACCAGCTTGGGAGGATGAATCTCCTCAGCGGAGAGATTCTCCCCACCCAGCCCCAAATGCTGCTTGCCGGACGAGTCTGGAAGCTCCACAGAATAATCTGCCACCACATACTCATCTTTGACCGCCTTGGAGGTAACTGCATAGAGAGGTAGACATTCGATTTTGTTCGATCTTTGCTCCACCTCCTTATCCATGGCGCCAAGA
Organism: Oncorhynchus nerka; assembly: GCF_034236695.1. NCBI lineage: Eukaryota > Metazoa > Chordata > Actinopteri > Salmoniformes > Salmonidae > Oncorhynchus > Oncorhynchus nerka. The sequence continues at coordinate 34,779,516 of NC_088396.1, read as the reverse complement.
GAAGTGACCGTGGCAACGTCTTCAGTGACAGCAGCTGAGCATTGAGACTTGTCTGAAGTCTTCAAGCGTTTCTTCTTGGGCAGCGAGCACTCTTTGGCAGAGAAGGAAAAGCCCAGAGATTCTGTGTTGCGCAGGAGTCCTCCATCTTTCCCCGCTGCTGCAGCCTTGTGGGTTTTCCTCTCCTTCATCTCATGGCACATGCGCCTGTGCTTTAGAACCCGGTCAGTTCTGGAGAAGTACTGTGGAAAACAAACCGAATGGGTTTGTGGCATATATGGATAGTAGTAGAATAAATGTTTTTAAAGAAACGTCTGCATGCTATATAAACCAGTTTTAAACTAGAATTTGAACTAGTGATGTATACTATTGTGCCATCTTGGTAACTCCTAAGGTCATTGTCTATCATGGCAAACCATAGGAGTTGGCTATACAGCACAAACAGATATGGGACCAGGCCATTGAGATGTGCTTTGATAACATAAATAACCAACCTGGTGGCAGTAGTCACATTGATAGGGCTTCTCTCCACTGTGGGTCCTTCTGTGCCTCTCCATGTGGTATTTCTGAATGAACCTCATGCCACACTCCTCACAGCGGAAGGGCTTCTCACCTGACAAAGTCAAAGGGACAGCTCATTCTGTGGGCTAGTAACATCAACATTCAACAGGTGGGATCTTTGACTAAACATTGGCTAACATAGTTAAATCATAGCTTCGTGGGGCATTCTCTTACCAGTGTGGATCTTCTCATGTCTCTGGAGAAGGTACTTCTGTATGAAGCGCATATCACACTGGCTGCACTGAAATGGCTTCTCACCTGAAACCAAGCAAGTTGATCAGTTAAACCATATTTTTCTTGCTTATATTCAATGGGAAATTGTGTTAGTTACAATTTCTGCATAATAAGTAGGCTTATAGCATAGGGCCTAGATCATAGTTTTGTTAATTTAATGTAAAGCAAGAGGCTTGACTGTCATAAGACATACCAGTGTGGATGAATACATGTCTTTGTAGATGGTAGTTGGTTCGGAAGGCTGCGTTGCAGTGCACACACACATGACACTTTGGACTCTGGAGACCCAATGACCCATCCTCATTGATGGTGAGAATCTAAAAAGAGAGATACATGGAAAGACAAGGACAAGAAATGTGTAAATTCACAATTTATTTACAACTGAAGCTGGGTGAGTCTTCACAAAATAATAATAATTGTTTTCATGTTGCTAGTTTTGGCAACAGAATTTGTCAAGTCCCAAAATAAATATGTAATCTGCACAGACCATGTGGTTATAACCTGATTTAAATGCAAAATGTATTATACATTTGCACCTTGGCAGGAGAGCGCTGCTTTCGCTTCTTCTTCTTGTGACACTCTGTGAGGTCTCTGGGCTTTCTTTCTTTCTTCCCCAGCATTAGTTGATCAGAAGTCAGCTTCAACTCTTGTTTGATGCTTACCTACAAAACATTGTTTCATGTTTGAATTTCACTGCTTAAAGTCAGAATGATTCTTCGCTCAATGGGTGAATCTCAAAAGTCTTCCAAATGAAGACCGGGAGAAGAGAGGAAGTAAGGAATGAGGAAAGACTTGAGATTCACCCAGTGTCACGATTTACAGCATGTATGGCAAGAAGACTGGCAATAAGAATGTATGCATGACATGGACTCACAGGCAGCTTGTGTGAGAGTCTCTGATTCATTCCCCATTCCCTGCCATTCACAGTCTCCTCATGTACCACCATCTCATCAGTTGGGATCAGGTCATGGGACACCATTGAAACCCCTGTCAGGTCATCCTCTTCATCATCGTCTGCTAACAGGGGGTGGTGATCTAACCCCCGCTCGCCCAGGGTCATGACGACTGGACCTCCACCCCCTAACCCCACACTCTCATCCACTCCCCCACCACACTTCAGCAGCATCCCCTCCAGCTTGTCATCAATGTTCATCTTAACTTAGAGGGACCTACGTGTCTGTGGGGTCAAATGAGGACAGAAGTATTAGCTAGCTAACGAGTTACTGTAACTTAGTTAAAGACAACGAAAACATTTAGCTACATTTAAGAGGGGACATCATTGAGTAATCTCGGGTTTAGCTGACAGTTACCTAGCTGAATAACTAACAAACAAAACCTTGTTTGTCAGCCAACTGAATAATTACTGTAGCCATCAACAATCCCGTTAAATCAAAATAACACAGCGAGCGTTAGCCTACTAACGTTAGCTAGTTTTAGTACTACGGCTATTGTACATAGTAGTAGCTAGGCTAACAACATAATATGTCGCTATAAAATAAATTGAGCGGTCAACTAGCTAACTAAATGAACTACATTTAGACGTTAGATGTTAAGATGATTGGTAGCTTTAGCTAGCTAAACAACTGTACCTAAACAAGCAACACAACTAGCCAGCTAACGTTAGATAACTATCAGTGTTGACAGGCAACGTTAGCTAACTAGCAGTAGCCTGTTAGCTAGCTTGCTAACTTGGTTAGCTGTGAATAGCAAACGTTAGCTAGCTAGGCCTGATCAGAAACAACAACCCAGAAGATCTGGTAAGAACTCAAATCAAGATTTAGGTTAGCTTCACTCAAGTGAAATCGAGAAGTAGCTAATGCACGGCAGAAAACTGTTCACAACTAGCTAGCTGTCTAGATAACGTTTCTAACCAAATATATGTATTACTAACGTTAGCATTAGCTAAGATAGCTAACGTAACGTATTTAGACTGCTTACCTACTTTGGAGTCTAATAAGGTCGTTTAGCAGTCATGGTTAATCTGCAAAAGTGTATCCGCTGTGTGATATATGCCGCGAGAGAAAGAAACGTCACCGCATTTGGCCCAACTGCAGTGCATGGGGAATGTACGTTATACTATCTAATTTGCGTTGTGATGTCGTTTACCTGTAGCAAACATTTTGTAAGTAAACCAAGATAGACCACAACGTGTCGACTCCAATGGGAACAAATGAGTCATAGTGGGCAGAACAAGCAAAGAAGATGGGCAGAGCCAAGCATAAGCTAGCGAGATCCTATTGGCGTGTTCTAGCACAAATCTGCATATGTCCATTAGGGAACGCCTACTCTGTAATGTGCGCGAGTGCAATAACTCAATTGGTCTTCTAAACCTTCTTAAACAACGTGATTTTAAAAATCGTTTGCAAATGGTAAAGTCTACAAATCTTAGTCCACTCTTTTCATAACATAACTTAGTTTGGGGAACAGAACACTGTGGGCTTTGTCAATGACAAAATGTGAAGAATGTCGCCCAAAATCCATCTCGTTCCATTTTCTCTCACTACCCGCCTTCAGGTTTTCGCTCACTACCATATTTAGTAGTGAGTGGAAATGCCAAGCGGATGCTTTCACATTTATACATCCAGTGAAATATCTGTCTCATTTTTCTATTTGTGCCTGTAGTGACTCGTGGAGCAAGCACTACAGTGTGTGTTCAGCAGACCTTTTCTACATATCTTTAGCGCGCTCGCACGCAGAACTAGAATATGACTACGCTACTATTTGTTCCCAAAACACGATGTTTAATGCATTCAAGAAACAGAATACTGTTTGACAGATAGTCATATCAAAACTTCCTTATTAACAAAACATTAAAAAAAGATTTGTTAAAGAACTTACTATTAAATTAATTAACTAGTACACCAATTAACTCATAGCTACTACATTAGAGCACAACTGTATCACATAAATCGCAGGGCAAACGGGGCCTAAAAATGTAAATTGATTCTAGTGCATTATTACCAAAACACTATTTTAAGTTAACAACAGATGGCAGCATTCACTGAACATTGATTGCTTCTGTCTGATAAACTCATAATGGAACCATTTGTATCTTTCAGTCAGCCTCCTTTCCTTTCCCATAGAAATATTTACAATACCAGTCAAAAGTTTGGACACACCTACTCATTCCAGAGTTTTTCTTTATTTTGACTATTTCCTACATTGTAGAATAATAGTGAAGACATCAACACTATGACATAACACATGGAATCATGTAGTAACCAAAAAAGTGTTATACAAATATATTTGAGATTCTTCAAATTCGCCACCCTTTGCCTTGATGACAGCTTTGCACATTTCTTGGCATTCTCTCATCCAGCTTCATGAGGTAGTCACCTGGAATGCATTTCAATTAACAGGCGTGTCTTGTTAAAAGGACATTTGTGGCATTTCCTTCCTTCTTAATACATTTCAGCAATATTATTTAGGTTGTGACAAGGTAGGAATGTTATAAAGAAGATAGCCCTATTTGGTAAAAGACCAAAACCATTGTATGTCAAGAACAGCTCAAATAAGCAAAGAGATGACTTTTTCATTACTTTAAGACATGAAGTTCAGTCAATCTCAATTCAACAAATGTTCAAGTTTCTTCAAGTGCAGTTGCAAAAACAAAGCGCTGTGATGAAACTGCCTCTCATGAGGACCGCCACAGGAAAGGAAGACCCAGAGTTACCTCTGCTGCAGAGGATAAGTAGATTAGAGTTACCAGCCTCAGACATTGTAGCCCAAATAAATGTTTCAGAGTTCAAGTAACAGACACATCTCAACATCAACTGTTGAGAAGAGACTGTGTGAATCTGGCCTTCATATTTGAATTGTAGAGTGAAGGAAAAGCTGTAATCAAAGGGTGGCTACTTTGAAGAATATAAAATATATATACAGTTGAAGTCGGAAGTTTACATACACCTTAGCCAAATACATTTAAACTCAGTTTTTCACCATTCCTGAAATTTTATCCTAGTAAAAATGTCCCTGTCTTAGGTCAGTTAGGATCACCACTTTATTTTAAGAATGTGAAATGTCAGAATAATAGTAGAGAGAATGATTTATTTCAGCATTTATTTATTTATTCACATTCCCAGTGAGTCATAAGTTTACATACACTCAATTAGTATTTGGTAGCATTGCCTTTAAATTGTTTAACTTGGGTCAAACGTTTCAGGTAGCCTTCCACAAGCTTCCCACAATAAGTTGGGTGAATTTTGGCCCATTCCTCCTGACAGAGCTGGTGTAACTGAGTCAGGTTTGTAGGCCTCTTTGCTCGCACATGCTTTTTCAGTTCTGCCCACAAGTTTTCTATAGGATTGAGGTCAGGGCTTTGTGATGGCCACTCCAATACCTTGACTTTGTTGTCCTTAAGCCATTTTGTCACAACTTCGGAAGTATGCTTGGGGTCATTGTCCATTTGGAAGAGCCATTTGTGACCAAGCTTTAACTTCCTGACTGATGTCTTGAGATGTTGCTTCAATATATCCACAACATTTTCCTCCCTCATGATGCCATCTAGTTTGTGAAGTGCACCAGTTCCTCCTGCAGCAAAGCACCCCCACAACATGATGCTGCCACCCCCGTGCTTCACAGTTGGGATGGTGTTCTTCGGCTTGCAAGCGTTCCCCTTTTTCCTTCAAACATGGTCATTATGGCCAAACAATTCTATTTTTATTTCATCAGACCAGAGGACATTTATACAAAAAGTACGATATTTGTCCCAATGTGCAGTTGCAAACCATAGTCTGTCTTTTATATGACGGTTTTGGAGCAGTGGCTTCTTCCTTGCTGAGCGGCCTTTCAGGTTATGTCGATATAGGACTCGTTTTTACTGTGGATATAGATCATTTTGTACCGGTTTCTTCCAGCATCTTCACAAGGTCCTTCACTGTTGTTCTGGGATTGATTTGCACTTTTCGCACCAAAGTACGTTCATCTCTAGGAGACAGAACGCCTCTCCTTCCTGAGCGGTATGATGGCTGCGTGGTCCGATGGTGTTTATACTTGCGTACTATTGTTAGTAGAGATGAACGTTGTACCTTCAGAGGCATTTGGAAATGGTTCAAGGATGAACAATTTTTTTTCTGATGTCTTGGCTGATTTATTTAGACTTTCCCATGTTGTCAAGCAAAGAGGCATTGAGTTTGAAGGTAGCCCTTGAAATATATCCACAGGTACACCTCCAATTGACTCAAATGATGTCAATTAGCCTATCAGAAGCGTCTAAAGCCATGACATAACTTTCTGGAATTTTCCAAGCTGTTAAAAAGGCACAGTCAACTTAGTGTATGTAAACTTTTGTGAAACAGAATTTTAAGTTAAATAATCTGTCTGTAAACAATTGTTGGAAAAAAATTGCTCGTGTCATGCACAATGTAGATGTCCTAACCGACTTGCCAAAACTAGTTTGTAAACAATACATTTGTGGAGTGGTTGAAAAAACGAGTTAATGACTCCAACATAAGTGTATGTAAACTTCCGACTTCAACTGTAGATTTGTTTAATAATTATTTGGTTACTACGTGATTCCTTGTGTTATTCATAGTTTAGATGTCTCCACTATTATTCTACAATTGTAAAATGAAAGAAAAACCCTGGAATGAGTAGGTGTTTCCAAACTTTTGACTGGTAGTGTATATACACATATATTACACATTCTCAAACTTCATTTTGTCTCATGAGTAAAAACATGATTTAAGGACTGACAACTAGACTTCATATTTATTAGTGTATTTTTGGCACAATGATTACAACCTTACAACCGCATAAACAGTATACATTTCCTGCCGGTGCTCTGATCTCATCCCAAATGAATGATTAACATTACACCTCCTCCCCTGGCCCTTAGAGTGAACTAAAACACAAGAGGCCTGGGGTTGTCTCAAATTGCACCCTTCCCTATATATAGTGGACTACATTTGAAAAGTATACACTACATAGGGAATAGGGAGCCATTTGGACCGCATCCCCAGTACACATAAAGCACCAACATAAGGCAATTATCACATCCTGTTTTTCCTGTGACCTTCCTATTCCTTTGGCTAGATTTATCAAAAACACTGAACCACCCACTCTTCAGAAATGACAACACTGCCATTCATCATAGTGGCTACTTAAGACCCAGTGCCAGATTACAACCTTGAATGGCAAAGTACAGAAAGGCCTTTAAATATACAAAAACATCCAAAAAGGTTGAACCACTTATTTAGTACACTGGGACAATGCAATGAGAGAGTAGAGAAAACAGAACCGTCAATATACCAACCACATGGTCCACTCAAGAGAGTAAAACATTTACAAAAGCAGAATCAGTAAAGTATGCATGAAAATAACAAAAAAAGTAAAGAATATTGTTCTTATAGAACAAATCTCATTACCTTATTTTTAACATTGTGTAAAAGGCAGCATTGGAAAATTATCTTCAGTCCACATTTCTTGCCATCGCTATAAACAGTGAAAGTGCTTAGTGATTTTCCTTACAAAAATCCACGTTTCACCAAAATTAAATGTGTACGAAAAAACGCATACATTTGACAAAAAACTGCAATTGCAAGTAGACAAATCTATGCAGCCAGCAATCAGACATGATAAAGACATAGAAAAGGAATAAACTGATTAACTGATAACTGATCAAAAATCCCTCTCAGTATGCTGCCATGGCTACTTCAGCAGAGTGAATGTCCAGGAATGAGTCCCCAAAACAACCCTTATTCCCTATATATAGTGCATAGACTCCACAGAGCTCTGGTCAAAAGTGGTGCAATATATAGGGAAAAGAGTGCCATTTGGGATGCAAGCTCCAGGAGGAGTCCCCTGAAAATAAGCCTGTTCTGGCAGTTTTTTTGAAGGGTCTGCTTTGGCCTTGAAGATCACATCTTGTTGAAACACTCCTTTGCGTTGGTCCACACTTGTATTCCCTGAGAGAGAGAGAGATAGAGGTGAGACAGAAACAGAGAGAAAAATAAGAATTTAACAACATATTTGGCATTGATAAAATGACACAAAATAAACATTTCCGGGCAGAATACTCTATATGTTTTAAGTATCTGTGGGGAGGTGTCACCTACCTTTTTGCACATGCTGATCTGCATGACCGCATAGCTAATTAGGGCCTCCTTCAGGTCCCGGTCCTTCTGGTCCTTAAAGCGTTCAATGTCTACCCAGGCAGTCTTCACAAACTCACTGGGGAGACAGACTTGCTTTAGAACCTTCTCAAATAATTTAAATGAAAAAATATGGTCAGCTGGTCAAACTTTCAAAGCAGCTGATTAGAGCAGCAAATTTAGTGATTCAATTATAACATGCTAGACAAATCGACTGACAGAGAGAAAAAGATGGAGACAGAGAGAAGAGATTGAGAATGGAGGGTTTCTCACTCGCTCTCGGTGTTCTTCTCTTTAACAGCCTCCTCTCCCTCCTTTAGCTGCTGTTCTAACACTTGTAACTTAGCCTCCCTCTGCTCTGCAGTCTCCTGGCCAAACAGCTTACTGGTCATCCCCTTCAGTGAGAACGTCCGCACAGTCTGAACACAGGGAGGGAAAGAAACATTCCATCTGGCCAGTCGGGTTTGGATAAGCTTAACTTTGATCAAATTCAATGTACGCATTTCTGTGCTTGCTACTATATGTGATCCATTGTGTCATTATCTTCTGGTGAGTTCCATGGCTCTTTAGAAACTGGGTTCATTCCCAAATGGCAAACTATACCCTACTGTACACTTCGTATTTGGGCTGACCCCAATTAGTTGACTGGTCGATTGTTTGGTCTTAGGCTATTGGTCGACCGAGATCGTTTTAGTCGAGTAGTCCCGCACACACGTCAAAAAGTTTAGACAACCCTACTTATTCCAGGGTTTCTCTTTATTTAAAAAAATGTTTCACTATATTGTACAATATTTGAGATTCTTCAAAGTAGCCACCCTTTGCCTTGATGACAGCTTCACACACACTTCAGACCCCTTGCCCTTTTTCCACATTTTGTTATGTTACAGCCTTTTTCTAAAATGGATTAAATACATTTTCCCCCCTCAGTCTACAAACAAAATGTTTCTACAACTTGTTTGGAGTCCACGTGTGGTAAATTCAATTGTTTGGACATGATTTGTAAAGGCAAACACCGGTCTATATAAAGTCCCACAGTTGACAGTGCACATCAGAGCAAAAACCAAGCCATGATGTCAAAGTAATTGTCCATAGAGCTCAGAGACAGGATTGTGTTTTGGTCAGGGCTTTTAGAAGGGCTTTGGTCAGGGAGGTGACCAAGAAACCGATGGTCACTCTGACAGTGCTCGAGAGTGCTCAGGACCTCGGAAGGTGTACCTTCACCCCAGTCTAACAGGACCCCAAACCCAAGAATACAGCAAAGACAACACAGAAGTGGCTTCGGGACAAGTTTCTGAATGTCCTTGAGTGGCCCAGCCAGAGTCCGGACTTGAACATCTCTGAAGAGACCTGAGAATAGTCGTGCAATGACGCTCCCCATCCAACCTGACAGAGCTTGAGAGGATCTGCAGAGAAGAAAGGGAGAAACTCCCCAAATACAGGTGTGCCAAGCTTCATACCCAAGAAGACTTGTGGCTGTAATCACTGCCAAAGGTGCTTCAACAAAGTACTGAAGAGTAAAGGGTCTGAAAACTTACAGTACCAGTCAAAAGTTTGGACACCTACTCATTCAAGGGTTTCTTTATTTTTTACTATGTTCTACATTGTAGAATAATAGTTAAGACATAAAAACTATGAAATACCACATATGGAATCATGTAGTAACCAAAAAAGTAGCCACCCTTTGCCTTGATGACAGCTTTGCACACTCTTGGCATCCTCTCAACCAACTTCATGAGGTAGTCACCTGGAATGCATTTCAATTAACAGGTGTGTCTTGTTAAAAGTACATTTTCCAGATTACAGTCCATCAACACATGAAGGTCAGTCAATGATGGACTGTCATTTCCCTTTGCTTATATGAGCGGTTCTTGCAATAATATGGACTTGGTATTTTACCAAATAGAGCCATCTTCTGTATACCAACCCTACTTTGTCACAACACAACTGATTGGCTCAAACGCATTAAGAAAGAAATTCCACAAATAAACGTTTAACAAAGCACACCTGTTAATTGAAATGCATTCGAGGGGTCTACCTCATGAAGCTGGTTGAGCGAATGCCAAGAGTGTGCAAAGCTGTCATCAAGGCAAAGGGTGGCTACTTTGAAGAATCTAAAATATATTTTGATTTGTTTAACACTTTGTTGGTTACTACATGATTCCATGTGTGTCATTTCATAGTTTGTCTTCACTATTATTCTACAATGTAGAAAAAAAGAGAAAGAAAAACCCTTGAATGAGTAGGTGTCCAAACTTTTGACTGGTACTGTATATAACAACTCACCCCAGTGACCAGTTCCTCCTTCTGCTGTTTCTTACAGGCTAGGTCCAGTGCAACCATCTCCAGCTCAAACTGTGTCAACTCATGCTTTCTGCATACCGCCCTGCAGAAACAGAGGCCTTTGCTGATCATCATGGCTGCTACTGGATGTACTGATGCCTAGCTGCTTATTATGGTTGCTACTGTACATGTATGATCATTATACACCATACACACACAGGGTCAGAGGACTGTTCTATAGATTCAATGAGGGGGGCTCACTGAGTACACTATATGCCTTGGGAATTTTGTCCACACAGGTCTTCGTCAAGGTAATGTGAGGATGTGAAGCTACCTACATAACACATACAACCTAGGGCACACTGACTAGTGATTTGGCATGATGATCTTCAGGGATGTCAAACCTATTTTGCAATGGGGGCCATCTTCAATGAGGTCTGGAGGGCCGCATCAAAATTGGATTGTCGACAATTTGCTAAAAATAGTCCTCTACCATAATTATTTAAATGTCGATGCTCCCTACCTGCTTTCAGGACAGTGATTATTAGCAAGATGGACAGACAAGAAACTATCATTTCTACACATTCTCAATTTGCATTAGTATATATTGAGTTTGCCCCCCCAAAAAATAAAAAATAAAATATTTTGTTTTAACTCAAACCACCCGTGGGCCAGATTGGACCAATCGCGGGTCATATGTTTGACACCCCTGGTTTATATAGTGATATGTACTTGGCCTACAGAAGCAGTCCCAGTGTAGTAAATACCTTAGTGCATCAGTATAGAACAGGTACTCCTTCAGCTGATCAGCATAGTGCTCCTCCTCCTCCAGAATATCATCTACAGAAGCAGCATACCTGTAGACAAGACGGGAGTCCATATGAATACATTTGCTTTACAACAATCACACCTTTAACAGAGGGATGGGGACTACATATGCTTTACTCCCCCAGAGTCAGATGAACTCGTGGATACCATTTTTATATCTCTGCGTGCAGTTTGAAGGAAGTGGCTAACTAACGCAAATGCTAGTAGACATCAGACTTCCAGTCATTGCACTAATGCTAGTTAGCATTGGCTCACGAAACTAACACCAACTCCCTTCATAATGGACACAGAGACTGGTATCCATGAGCTCATCTGACTCTGGGGAAGTAGTTAACGGGCCTCATTGACAAAATCCTGAGGTATCCCTTTAAAAGCTATAGGTACCTGCATCCCAAATGGCACCCTACATAGTGGACTACCTTTGACCAGTCCCCATTTGGACTCGAACGTTGACAGAAATTCTGCCTTACTTGATACGCCTCAGTGGCCAAGCGCTGTGACCCCAGACCTCTAGAATTGAGTCCTACAATCTAGTAACCATCAGTGACGTGGTAGGGGCTAATCATGTTATTACTCTGAGGTGTGGGTGCATGTTACTACTCCAAGGACAGGGCCTGAGACCACTCATGTCACTCAAAGAGAACTATACACAGCACCCAAGTTGAAAGTAAAAGCCTCTGGCTATTTGCCAGCCAGTTCTCAGTTTGAACCCAGAACCTTCACAACTCAAGTCACCCCAGTCCTCATGGTCAGCTACCTGCTACAGCAGACTATGCTTCAAATATGAAATGCTTTCAAATCAAAACACGGTAAACGTGTTGTATAGCTTAACTAGGAACCATGTAATATGTACAGCGTTGCTGGGGGGGGGAATGGCGTTGTGCAACACCTCAACATATCAGCTACTTTAGTGAGTCTGTATGAGGTCACAGAGGGTAAGGAAAGAGGTTGGCTATGTCTGAAATGGCAACATTTTCACTATATATTGCATAATTTTGACATACCATTCTGTTGTAATCCAATAAAATTGTTATGATTAATATGGTAGATTATTGCATGGTTACAACTAAATTGCCTTAGTGTTAGTGTTTAACCTGAGATTGGGAGTTCGATCCCCGGTCGAATCATACCAAAGACTGTATAACTGGAACCAGATGAGTCTCTGCTTGGGACTCTAATTTACCTGTAATTTAACCAGGTAGTCCAGTTGAGAACAAGATAAAGCAAAGCAGTTCGACAAAAACAACAGAGTTGCACATGGGATAGACAAATGTACAGTCAAAAACACAATAGAAAAATCTATATACAGTGTGTGCAAATGTAGTATGATTAGGGAGGTAAGGCAATAAATAGGCCATAGTGGCAAAATAATTACAATTTAGCATTACCACTGGAGTGATAGATGTGCAGATGATAATGTGCAAGTAGTGATACTGGGGTGCAAAAGAGCAAAAATAAATAACATATGGGGATGAGGTAGTTGGAAGGGCTATTTACAGGTGCAATGATCGGTAAGCTGCTCTGACAGCTGATATGCGTTAAGTTAGTGAGGGAGATACGAGTCTCCAGCTCCAGTGATTTTTGCAAATCATTACAGTCATTGGCAGCAGAGAACTGGAAGGAAAGGCGGCCAAAGGAGGTGTTGGCTTTGGGGATGACTAGTGAAATATACCTGCTGGAGCGCGTGCTACGGATGGGTGTTACTATGGTGACCAATGAGCTGAGATAAGGCAGGGTTTTTACCTAGCAACGACTTATAGTTGACCTGGAGCCAGTGGGTTTGGCGACGAATATGAAGCGAGGGCCGGCCAACGGGAGCATACAGGTCGTAGTGGTGGGTAGTATATGGGGCTTTGGTGACAACAGATGGCACTGTGATAGACTACATCCAATTTACTGAGTAGAGTGTTGGAGGCTATTTTCTAAATGAGATTGTTGAAGTCTAGGATAGGTAGGATAGTACATTTTATGAGGGTATGTTTAGCAGCATGAGTGAAGGAGGCTTTGTTGCGAAATAGGAAGCAGATTCTAGATTTCATTTTGGATTGGAGATGCTTAATTTGAGTCTGGAAGGAGAGTTTACAGTCTAACCAGACACCTAGGTATTTGCAGTTGTCCACATATTCTGTCAGAACAGTCCAAAGTAGTGATGCTAGTCGGGCGGGCAGGTGCGGGCAGCGATCGGTTGAAGAGCATGCATTTAGTTTTACTAGCATTTAAGAGCAGTTGGAGGCCACGGAAGGAGTGTTGTATGGCATTGAAGCTCGTTTGGAGGTTGTTAACAGTGTCAAAAGAAGGCCCAGGTGCATACAGAATGGTGTTGTCTGCGTAGAGGTGGATCAGAGAATCACCAGCAGCAAGAGCGACATCATTGATGTATACAGAGAAAAGAGTCGGCCCGAGAATTGAACCCTGTGGAACCCCCATAGAGACTGCCAGCGGTCCGGACAACAGGCCCTCCAATTTGACACACTGAACTCTGTCTGAGAAGTAGTTGGTGAACCAGGCGAGGCAGTCATTTGAGAAACCAAGGCTATCGAGTCTGCCGATAAGAATGAGTCGAAAGCCTTGGCCAGGTCAATGAAGACGGCTGCACAGTACTGTCTTTTATCGACGGCAGTTATGATATTGTTTAAGACGTTGAGCATGGCTGAGGTGCACCCATGACCAGCTCGGAAACCAGATTGCATAGCGGAGAAGGTACGGTGGGATTCGAAATGGTCGGTGATCCGTTTGCTTACTTGTATTTAGAAGATTTTAGAAAGGAAGGGCAGCATAGATATGGGTCTGTAACAGTTTGGGTCTAGAGTGTCTCCCTCTGAAGACGGGGATGACCGCGGCAGCTTTCCAATTTTTAGGGATCTCAGATGATACGAAAGAGAGGCTGAACAGGCTAGTAAGGGGTTGCAAACATTGAGGCGGATCATTTTAGAACGAGAGGGTACATATGGTCTAGCCCAGCTGATTTGTAGGGGTCCAGATTTTGCAGCTCTTTCAGAACATCTGCTATCTGGATATGGATGAAGGAGAAGCGGAGGGGGGCTTGGGCAAGTTGCTCACGGGGGGTGCTGAGCTGTTGGCTGGGGTAGCCAGGTGGGAAGCATGGCCAGCCGTAGAAAGATGCTTATTGAAATTCTCGATTTATCGGTGGTGACAGTGTTTCCTAGCCTCAGTGCAGTGGGCAAACATTTTCTTTTTTGGGGGGGAGGGGGGGAGGGGGAGTGGTGCTATAGGGTGCAAATTTCTGTTTGAAAAAGCTAGCCTTTGCATATTGGTTCCTAACTTCCCTGAAAATGTGCATATCGCGGGGGCTATTCGATGATAATGCAGTACGCCACAGGATGTTTTTGTGTAATAGGATGTTTTCCAGTAAAGTCTGGAGTGAACCAAGGGCTATATCTGTTCTTAGTTCTACATTTTTTTTGAACGGGGCATTCTTATTTTAGATGGTGAGGAAAGCACTTTTAAAGAATAACCAGGCATCCTCTACTGACGGGATGTAGTCAATATACTTCAAGGATACCTGGGCCAGGTCGATTAGAAAGGCCTGCTCGCTGAAGTGTTTTAGGGAGCGTTTGACAGTGATGAGGGATGGTCGTTTGACTGCGGACCCATTACACACACAGGCAATGAGGCAGTGATCGCTGAGATCCTGGTTGAAGACAGCAGAGGTGTATTTTGAGGGCAGGTTGGTCAGGATGATATCTATTAGGGTGCCCCTATTTACAGATTTAGGGTTGTACCTGGTAGGTTCCTTGATAATTTGTGTGAGATTGAGGGCATCTAGCTTAGATTGTAGGACGGCCGGGGTGTTAACCTCTTCAGTCGACCCTCTACTTTTTTGAACATTCTGTTAAAAATCGCGCAACATTTCAGCGCCCTGCTACTCATGCCAGGAATATAGTATATGCATTTGCTTAGTCTGTGTGGATAGAAAACACTCAGACGTTTAAAAAACTGGTTAAATCACTGCTGTGGCTTTACCAGAACAGCATTTACATCGAAAAGCACAGGAAAAACTGATCACTGAAAATGGGGAAAATATATCCATGCGCTACTTGAACCCATTGATAAACGTGAACCACAATTAATTGACTGAGGTTGCAGTACCTACAGCTTCCACAGGGTGTCTAGAGTCTTGTCATTTCCCTTCGAGTTTTTTCTTGGTCAAACACATACAGGACAAACACATACATCTACATCATCTACATCTACATACATCTTGGTCAAACACATACATCTAATCCGGTCTAGGACCGGATATTTTCGCTGAGTTTCTAGCCGGACATTTTTCCAGACGGACAGCTAATAATCTTTACATCGCCTCCTGATTAATTTTATCGCTTATTAACATTTACTAATACCTAAAGTTGCATTACAAACGTATTTCGAAGTGTTTTGTGAAAGTTTATCGTCGACTTTTTGAATTTTAAAAAATGACGTTACGTTTTGAAACGATGTTTTTTTCGTTTATCACACAGTCTACATATAACGATATCTAGGCTTTATATGGACCGATTTAATCGAAATAAAGACCCAAATAGTGTTTATGGGACATCTAGGAGTGCCAACAAAGAAGATGGTGAAAGGTAATGAATGTTTTCTATTTTATTGTGCGGTTTGTGTAACGCCGAAATGCTAATTATTTTGTTTACGTCCCCTGTGGGTCTTTTGGGGTGTTGCATGCTATCAGATAATAGCTTCTCATGCTTTCGCCGAAAAGCATTTTAAAAATCTGACTTGTTGCCTGGATTCACAACGAGTGTAGCTTTAATTCGATACCCTGCATGTGTATTTTAATGAACTTTTGAGTTTTAACTAATACTATTAGCATTTAGCGTAGCGCATTTGCATTTCCAGAGCTCTAGTTGGGACGCAAGCGTCCCGGGTAGAAGCAACAGGTTAAGCATATCCCAGTTTAGGTCACCTAACAGTACGAACTCTGAGGATAAATGGGGGGGCAGTCAATTCACATATGGTGAGGGGGGTCTATAACAAGCAGCAACAGTGAGAGACTCGTTTCTGGTAAGGTGGATTTCTAGTAGAAGCTCAAACTGTTGGGGCACAGACCTGGATAGTATGACAGAACTCTGCAGGCTAACTCCGCCCCCTTTGGCAGTTCTATCTTGATGGAGAATGTTGTAGTTGGGGATGGAAAATTTAGAATTTCAGACAAGGCTAGGACAGGGTTGGCAGAGTGTGCGAAAGCAGTGAATAAAACAAACTTAGGGAGGAGGCTTCTGATGTTAACATGCATGAAACCAAGTATTTCACGGTTACAGAAGTCAACAAATGAGAGCGCCTGGGGAATAGGTGTGCTACTCGGGGCTACAGGGCCTAGGTTAACCTCTACATCACCAGAGGAACAGAGGAGGAGTAGGATAAGGGTACAGCTAATGACCTGAGTTTGAGGTTTTGGCCGACAGGTAAACAAAAAGAGGTACCGCGTTATTGAACAGTCCAGCAGGCATCAGCTTTGTAGCAGAGTGATCATAGGGTCCAAAGAGCAGCAATAGGAGAGTCAGGGAGCCATTCGGTAGTCGCTACTATGTTAGGCGAGCCGGAGACAACGGCGTTCAGAAAGCTAGCGGATGGGTCTTCGGCGACAGCGCAACGGAAAAGCCTGTTGAAACCACAACGGACGATTACGTTGGCAGACCAGTTGTGTTGGACAGGCGGGGCTCTGTGTCGACAATAGAGGGTCCAGGCCAATTGGCAAAAGTGGTATTGTAGCCCAAGAAGTTAGCTGGTATATTGGCCTTGTGCGAGGATAGCTCAAGGCTAACCAGTGCTTGCTTCGGGACAGAGTCGTTAGCTAACAGTAGCCACTCAATTGCAGCTAGCTAGCGGCGATGATCCGGTGTAATGGTCCAGAGCTTGCGGCAGGAATCCGGTGATGTGGTAGAGAAGCAGTCTGATATGCTCTGGGTTGATATTGCGCTGTGCAGACTGGTATGTATTATCCGAGCTAAAACTGGCTGGTGTCCGAGCTAAAGGTTAAGACTGCTAGCCGTGGCTAACAAAGACTGGTAGCTAGTTAGCTGGCTAGCTCCTGAAGGAGGTTCCAGTTATAAGGAATAAAATGAGTAGATCTGTACCATATTGGGTGAGGCAGTTTGGAGGAAAGTATATTAGTTCGTATATAGAAAGTGAAATTAAAATATATTAAAAAAAAACTGACTATTTACACGGGATAAGACAAAGCATTGAGTGGACAGATTGGTGGTAAGGCCCTGCAATAGCCTAGCTTCCTGTCCAGGAGGTGTACTTGTACATCATGCTGCCTTAAGCTACAGAAACAGCTTGTATAAGCCAAACTTGTGCAAGGCTACTTACCTACAACTCAGTGTGTTCGTGTATCACTAGGTAGGTTTCCAACCAATTGGTAAGAGATTTTCATGCAAATATTCCAGTAACCGCATAAAACAAATACACATTTTCCCAGTAGTGGAATGCGTCCACCAAATGGACTTGTTCCAGATAAAAATGTGTGTGATGAAGTACAGTATTGCACAAAAAATATACTTTTTCGCTGAAGTTTTCCATCGCATTTTCAACTCTACCGTCAATTGTGTGGGAGAACCACACACCATATATCATCGCATGACTCCAAATTTACTTCGACATGCTAGTTATTATATCAATTTTTGCACCTAAAGGCATTTCCAATAACATTTTCAGCATAATTAATTTTACAGATACAAAAAGATCTCACCATGTCAAACGAACAAATGATCTGTCAGCATTTATAAAATGACACCGAAACTTCCTGTTTCCATCACAGCTGTCATGATTTTGTTTTGAACGATATGACTTTACTCGCATAAAAACTGTGGAAGGAAACGTGGTTATTGAAAACACTTACGCATCCATGTGATGGCCAGCACTTTGTAGTCCATCTCCCATTTCTTTCTCTATGGCACTCCACTCACTGTCCAACACATGCATAGAGAACATACTTCACAAAAAAACACAAGTATGCATTTGACATACACTTAAAACATTACATAGTACATAATGCAACAGCTTTATACACACACACCCTTTCGTCCAAACACACAACTCTTACCTGAAGACTCGTCCATAGTTTCCATGCACTTTGTACACCCCATACAGTCGATCTGCTACCCTCTGAGTGGATGAAGAAGGTCAAGTTCTAGGTTAAATTTCGCAGTTTCTTTGATACTGCTGCTTCCATGTTATGTTACATATGGTGTTATGAAACAGAGACAATAGTGAGGTAGTGTCGCAGACAGCCGCTTTGTTGAGGAGTGTTCTACTTACTATGGACATGTGGTAGTCGTACCTAGCTACCATAAGTTGAATGCATCATAGCCCCCTTGTTCAGTTATCAGATAAAACATACAGCTGGTCTATCTGTGTAATGTATGTGAATTTCCACACTGGAGGTTATAGCGTGACATTTGGGACACAAACCTAGGTTGTATGTTACAACTTGCAGTGTGCTGGATGGTGTAGTCCGTCTAATTGTGACCCTTTTATGTGTGTTACAACCGGCTGGCAGTATGTCTAGTCATTAAGTTGTGTGTTACAGCAGCAGCCAATCCAATTTTATCAGATAGACCAGCTGTGCGATTTATCCTTCTGATGCATGTCAACTTCCAGCCCAGCTCATGTGTTTTAACGCTAGTTGTATGTCTAGTCTCGTCAGTAAAATGTATGTTACAGCTGGCAGTATAGTAAACAGACCTGGGTTCAAATACTATTTGAAATCAGTCAAAATACTTTGTCTTTGCTCAATTCAGCTTCCCTGGCTCAATGGAACAATTGAATAGTTCCAAAACTCCAAACCTCACCCATCTGGCATTACAGGCAAGCTAGACCAAACATTCAGTTTTTGAAAGATCAAATAATAGTTGAACCCAGGTCTGGTTGTCAGTCTAGTCAGTAAGACGTGTGAATATGCCGACAGCTGCCTGTACTTACCGCCCGTACTCTCAGCAGCTGGGAGAGTACAGTCTGTAGCTCGTCACTGTAGTGTTTCAACTCTGTAAACCTTCTGCAGACGCCAGGGCCAGAGAAGAACAAGAATCAACACTTTCTTCCCAGCAAGGCAGATAAACAAGACAATTGTCAATGTTGGAACTGACATTGACCTGCTCCTACTGTACTTCCCACACAGTCCCAGAACAAATTATGGCAGTACATCAAATAAAAGAGGAATGAGATGGATAGTAGAGACAGAGTCCAAATTATTAATGTTACAACACATGGAGATAGAAGTGCATTTTTGGCTCCACACAAAAGAAAACTGACAAGAAAACAATGGATGGATCCTAAATGGCACCCTATTCTCCCTATAAAGTACACTACTTTTTACCAGAGTACTATATACACCAGGGCCAGGACGATACCAGTATCACGATACTCATTAGTATTGTGGAAAGGTAAAACAAAAAAACCAAAGCAGATTTAACTTCAGGAAAACAGCCCTAATGTTGGACACAAACATTATTATGGCACACAGTGTTGTACATACAGCAGGTTCTTAAAGGACCAAAGAGTATGGTCTGCTTCGTGTTGCCCTTTTTGCCAAGGAAAAAAATATTGCAATACTGGTATCATGACAGCCCTATCATACAGTTTACCCTTTAGGGTGTCATTTGGGACGGAACATTTCTATGACCTACCCATCTGGATTCTTCACCCTGAATGCTGCATTCACAGCTTTCAACCTGGAATCAGCCTGTATAAAAAAGACAAATTAAATATCAAATGGTTTCCTATGTTTGTTAGTTCAGAAGTTGCTATTGATGACTTGAATAATTTTAGACAACACTGTACCTTTGAGACATAAAATATGATGTATCAGAATAAGTATAAAAAATATATATATATATATATATATTTTTATACTTATCAAAAATGTACACAGATTACCACCTTTACAATATACCTTTATTACACCGCTATGGTTTGCAAAGTCACATGAGGTCGCCTGGTAAGGTATTATCAAAGAAAGTTGACAGGACAATGCAACCACGAAAAGACCATAAAGTGCTGATGGAGTGAGTACCTTTGCTTGAAATCCTGTCTCGTACACCATTTCCTTCCAATCTTTATCCTGCTGGACAGAGAGAGGATGCTGTGTGACTTTGACAAAGACCATTAGAGATAGGAGAGCCTGATGCATGGGGGCACTGGGGGCACACTGTCACACCATCAACTCAAAAGGTTGAAGGTGATCCTATCAACTCTCCATGACAGAACGACTACAGCAGCACAGTAGAGTTTAGCTAAAGGCCTACTTCATAAGACATTATTTACAAAACTCTCAACCCTTCGAGCTAATAGCCTAACTACCGATCAAGCAACATTACATCGGCGGAAAAGTGTGAATGGAAGAATTGTTCAAATACTGCTGCTGCAGGATTATTTTGCTGCGACAATACTGGTCAAATAAAGATACTACATCTGTAACTGACCTCAGTGAGGAAGATATAGAATATATTGTCATTGCAGAGAACTGGGTGGGAGGCGACTCTGTGCAGGAAGTTTTCCAGTCCAACCCTTCTCCTCTCCACAAAGTCTGGGTCCATGTTGTCCGCCGACAGCTTGTGCCACACAATCTCTGCCTGTGAGAAACCGACAAATAATTACTACTATATTGACAAGGAGACAAAACATTAGCTTCAGGAATGTCTTCAACATAAAACTGGATGTTGTACAGAGCATTACAGGTATTTAGTAAGTACATCATGCTACAAATATCACTTCCTAAACTACACTGCATTAATTTAATCCAAGGCATCCTCCTTGTTCTCACGTACCCTCTTCTCAGGTAATGGGGCAACAACGACAAAGGGATAGGTGACCAACAGGTAGTTTCTGAGAAGCTCAAACTCGCTGTATCTTCGCCATAAGGAGTCTGGGGTTATACCTTCTGTCAGAGCATCAACCGGCCTGTCAGAAGAGAGGGAAGGATTTAAGTCATACAACTGGCCTTGACTAAGAGTACCACCTAAACATTTGATACATATTACAGTATCTAAGCCATCTTTCAAGGTACCAAGTACAGTATTATCCAACATTCTATGAATTCTTGATGCCAACACTTTGACATAAAGCAAGAGAGAGAAACACTACTGACAGAGAAAGAGAGATAAAGGGGAAGGGAGACTTCAACTTTAGAAGTATATGTGGATCCAGCAGCAAGGACTAGGGAGAAAGGGAAAGGGAAAAGAGCAGGGAAAGAGTTAAATACAGGAAAATAAGTAGCTGGGTGGTAATCTCCAGTCTAACTGCACTGAGTGCCTGGCTCCAATACACTCCTCCAATACACTCCCTTCTCAATGGCCCACTGGTAAACAAAGGCCCAGTGTGTGTGTGTGTACAGTATGTATAGCTTGTGTGCTTACATGATTTCCGTGTGTGCACGTTTATTGTGTGATTGCATGGAATGAAACCAGTAAATAGATAGCTAGCTAGATAAAAGTAAGAAAGAAAGCTGGTGTGATGTGCAGTTCTTGAACAAACCAAACTTATATAACACATTCTCAATGAATGGAGTGTCTAATTTCAAATGTTTTACCTTTAACTAGGCAAGTCTGTTAAGAACAAATTCATAATGACGGCCTAGGAACTGTGGGTTAACTGCATTGTTCAGGGACAGAAAAACAGATTTGTTCCTTGTCAGCTCGGCGATTCGATCTAGCAACCTTTCGGTTACTGGCCCAACACTAACCACTAGGCTACCTGCCGCCCACATAATTCTAAAAGAGTCAGATGTTTGAATCATCATCATCATGGCCAGATCACCTGTAATGACAGTGTGGAATTATGAGCAGACAAGGTGGTATAGGTGTGATTGTGGAAGTAGCTGTTCGTGGCAGTGTCACAAAATGGTAGTACTGGCCTGGAAGATGTAGGCGATCACAAATAGTTTGAGAGAATTCACACAGATAAGGCATAATTACCGTGTCTCAATTAGATAAACAGTGTACATCTCCTGCATGTTGACTGTATTCTTCCCAGTCCTTTTCTCTGCCTCTGCAACGCTGATCTCCATCTTTCGTAAAAGACTCGTCCCTTTTTCAATCTCAACCATCTAGAATAGGCCAATGCACATCATAACAATAATAATGCAATATAATTGTATGTATGTTTGCAATCATGGGCATCAATAATTGGTCAAGCTGGTTCTAGTACTTGTAACATAAGCCAAGTCCCTTTAAACCGCTGGCCCCTCCTGTAAAATTTGCAACTTTGTAGCAGAAAAAAAGTTGTTGGCTAGCAAACTAGCTAGTTCCTGGTAATGGTCAAGCTAACCATGTTAATAAGAACGATCTAGCTAACTTTACTTTATGTCGACGTGGACATTACAATGAGTTGTGAACTTTTAGCGGTCATTTCCTGCACATGCAGCTACCTACAGCTGCTGCTGGCTCAGTGGAGCTCTCTGCGAAACTCCGTGGATTAATCAGGCCTAGAAAACCCAACTCATTCAAACAGGCTCCCTAACAACTTTGCTACGTCCAAATGCCTCGCTTTTTGACAATACGAATTTTGAAGCTATACCGTGTTTTTAATGTTGTTATCTAATTCTGCCGAGGTGAGCTCGGTGTTCCCGATCACGGCTACATCCTTGGGTCCGGAGTCTGCCATCATATCTTCCTGAGTTGTGTGTTGTTGTCAGGGGTATAGCAGCCAGACATAACCTCGCATGCGCACTTTTAACCCTTTTATTTTCCCAACCTCAACCAGAGATCTGTGACGAGATGCTAATGTACCCACCCTAACTATGGGAGTCGTTGTGCCAACCATGGGAAGGCAGGCGACACGCTTTGGTCCAAATTAAGACCAGATTTTGGACAGATTTTGGCGAAAGTGAATCCTCTCGCTTCATCGCTTCCTCTCTGCCTCAACTCACCTGAGTGTCACGAGAAACATCAGCTGCTGTCCGCCTTGTCCCGTGTCCTTAGCAAAATACATCATCAACTGGAAATACTGGCATTATAACAGTCATGTCAATATTTGACAACAACCAAAATAACAATCACACAAACATTGTGTTATTATATCGGTTTATTACAGAATGATATATAAGCTAAAACCCCGTTATAAACCATGTGTAAGGTGTTAGCAAAATAACAATATGTTGCACCATAATGCACAGTGAACGTGTAAATGAGGCTGTTATTGCTAGCTCAAAGTGAATAGAATATAATAACTTTTCCCGGAATAGTCTTCGGCTGTGAGACAATAAATAGCCTAACGTTGCACAATAAATGAAACACAGCAAAACACACATGGCAGATATAAAGACAAGACTAAAGCCTACAACATCTAAACACAAAGACAATTGCACCCTCAATTTTCAAGAATGATCGTACTGAGCTATTATTGTTATTATTAGTATTAGGATTACTATTTCTATTATCCTACTACACATCCCAGTTCACCCTGTCACCCCACATTCTACAGATTTTGGATCCGATATTTATCAAGTTCAATTCCTGGGCGGGTCCCTTAACACAGCTGGATGAAAAACATCTGGATCTGCCTACACGGAACTCCAGCCAAAAGCCCCAAGCCCAACCAGTTGTTTGACTGAATACAGCTTCAATAAACTCACTACTCACATTCTCAAATACATAGAAAGATACAGTTCGACCACGACGTTTTGACCGGGTTTACATTTTTATGTTAAGATTATGGGGTGCTGGAGATTCTCGGCAGTGAATATTGTTCTTCTGTCTTTCTGTAAGTATTGTTTTATTCGTTACTCACTCCGTATTCACTTTTAAGTGTTCAGTGTCCATTGTTTCTTCAATTTCGTGAAGTTGTGAAGGGGGAGGAGGATCAAATGTTTATTCAAAGGAGGATCTGGCCGTGTAAAACAGACTCTCAAAATTACTCTATTTCTGAAATATGACAAGAAAACGTTTCTTCAGTGGAAAAGTGACCTAGGTGTTATTTTCTCAATATCAGATATGTGATGGAATAGCGGATTTAATGATAATAAACTGTCACGTTATATATTATTTCTTCCTTTCCCTTTGTTAATTTGTTTAAATCTATTTTTGTATTTACCTTAGCTATGCGATTCATTAAACCAGAAGTTTTACAACATTTGTATGTGCCTTAGCAGTTACTGTCCAACTAAAGGATTTCCTGGCAGTCAACTAAACTAAATCAATAGGAATAGTCCTCGGGAACCTCTGGAGGCACATAATCAAATTGAAATGACTGCATTGTAAAACCATGATCCAAGTCATCCAATCTGGTGAAAAACATTTATGACACTTTGACAGTCCTTTAGCTATGCCTGTTTGAATTATTATCAGCAGACTTTGAATGTTTAATAGAATTTCACTTGAAATCATGTATTGTTTACTTCGATGTTCAAAGGTTTGCCAATATTAACAGAATCTGAAGTAAACTAAACTAACTAACATTTGTCTCAAACAGTTTCCCGCAATAATTTCAGATTTGATTTGAATATGAAGTCAATAAGCTATAACAACAACTCACAAACATTAGGGTTATTTTATTTAAGGACATAAAAATAAACAACCCTGGCTTGATCACGACATCAATGTAACTGTGACAAGTTTATTAGACCCGGTCTCAGTAGTTGTGATCGTGAAAAAATACAATAGAACTGTGATGTGATTCGACCACATCAAAAAATGTTACTGCTGCCATCTGTAATTTCCAAACAGGAAATTGATTCTGAGACTCAATTATCCCTGCTGCATGCAAATAGGGGCACTTCTCCTCAAGGAATACAAGATTGGAAGCACTGATATAGATTGAGGAGGAGTTTGTAGCTCAAGTACACTCTGTAGGCATTGTTACTGTAGAAGAAGTGGGGAAACTCCTCACTTGACCCATTTTCAGTGTGTCCTTTTGAGGACTTAAAAAGTTGCACACTTACTGCTTACAAGTGATAATGAGAAATCAAAGGGACAAGATGTTGAGGAGGTGTTCGGAGGTCATGTAGCCTACTGTAAGTACTATAGAGGTAATGGTGTTCTACTCGCATCTTATGAAGATTACTCCTGGGCTATAGAAGCAACTTAAAACTCATTGATATTCATGATACAGAACTTAGTAAGAGTTGAGCAAGTCTTCTTGTGAATGATGTAACTTCTCACATTACCTATTTTCAGGGTTTGCCTTCTTGGGGACATAAGTTGCATACTTACTACTTACAAGTGATATTCGGTGATATGGAGGGAGCAAAGTGACACAGAGCACAATGAGTGCCATGACATGATGAGTTTTGTGTTGTGTTCTCTAGCCTGACCTTCCATTATCCCACATCAGCCCACAATGACAAGATTGTGATGACATAAGCAGGCAAAAATAAGATGGAAAAATGCCCCTTCTTCTCCTCCTACCCCCTCCTCTATGTGCCCAGCTTGCGATGGCCACTGGGGACACAAACGGACCCCTGTGTGTTCTGTTAACCCATATGTGTCCCAAATGGCACCCTATTCCGTATAGAGTACACAACATTTGACCAGAGCGCCATACACCCTGTTCAAAAGCAGTGCACTACATAGTGAATAGGGTGTCATTTAGGATAAAAATATTTTTCTACTTTGGCAAGGGTGGCATTGTACTCATGGAGGAGCAAAGAACGATTCAACCGATTCACAACAGATACGGTGGCTTTTCATTGTTGAGTATGAGAAAATAGCCTGTAGCTATAACAAGAGAGAATACTATGCCCTCAATTTTACCTCTGGCCACTCCTCTTAATTTAGTGGCTTATTCTCATCCTTTGACTAACCTTTAGGTTACAATAAGATGATTCACTTGGAATCATCTTATGTACAATGCACTCGGAAAGTATTCAGACACCTTTACTTTTTTGTTACGTTACAGCCTTATTCTAGCCTTCTAGGCAGAGTTCCTCTATCCAGTGTTCTTTTGTCCATCTTAATCTTTTCTTTTTATTGGCCAGTCTGAGATATGGATTTTTCTTTGCAACTCTACCTAGAAGGCCAGCATCCCGCCTCTTCACTGTTGACGTTGAGACTGGTGTTTTGCGGGTAATATTTCATGAAGCTACCAGGACTTGTGAGGCGTCTGTTTCTCAAACTAGACATCCTAATATACTTGTCCTCTTGCTCATTTGTGCACTGGGGCCTCCCACTCCTCTTTCTATTCTGGTTAGAGACAGTTTGCGCTGTTCTGTGAAGGGAGTAGTACACAGCGCTGTACGAGATCTTCCGTTTCTTGGATATTTCTCTCATGGAATAGCCTTCATTTCTCAGAACAATATTAGACTGACGAGTTTCAGAAGAAAGTGCTTTGTTTCTGGCCATTTTGAGCCTGTAATCAAACCCATAAATGCTGATGCTCCAGATACTCAACTAGTCTAAAGAAGGCCCATTTTATTGATTCTTTAATCAGATCAACAGTTTTCAGCTGTGCTAACATAATTGCAAAAGGGTTTTCTAATTATAAATTAGCCTTTTAAAATGATAAACTTGGATTAGCTAACACAACGTGCATTGGAACATAGGAGTGATGGTTGCTGATAATGGGCCTCTGCACGCCTATGTAGATATTCCATTAAAAATTAATAATCAGCCGGTTCCAGCTACAGTACAATAGTCATTAACAACATTAACAATGTCTACACTGTATTTCTGATCAATTTGATATTATTTTAATGAACAACAAAATGTGCTTTTCTTTCAAAAACAAGGACATTTCTAAGTGACCACAAACTTTTGAATGGTTGTGTATATTTTTTACATAAGTATTTAGATCCTTTACACAGTACTTTGTTGAAGCACCTTTGGCAGTGATTACAGCCTTGAGTCATCTTGGGTATGATGCTACAAGCTTGGCACAACTGGGGAGCTTCTCCCATTCTTCTCTGAAAATCCTCCCAAGCTCTGTCAGGTTGGATGTTCGATGATGTTCGATCAGGTTCAAGTCCGGGCTCTGGCTGAGCCACTCAAGGACATTCAAAGACTTATTCCGAAGCCACTCCTGCATTGTATTGGCTGTGTGCTTAGGGTCGTTGTCCTTTTGGAAGTTGAACGTTTGCCCCAATCTGAGGTCCTGAGCACTCTGGAGAAGGTTTTCATCAAGGATCTCTCGGTACTTTGCGCCATTTATCTTTCCCTCAATCCTGACTAGTCTCCTAGTTCCTGCCGCTAAAAAACATCTGCACAACATGATGCTGCCACCACCATGCTTCACCGTAGGGATGGTGCCAGGTTTCCTCCAGACGTGATTCTGGGCATTCAGGCCAAAGAGTTCAATCTTGGTTTCGTTAGACCAGAGAATCTTGTTTCTCATGGTCTGAGAGTCCATTAGGTGCCTTTTGGCAAACTCCAAGCGGGCTGTCATGTGCCTTTTACTGAGGAGTGGCTTCCGTCTGGCCACTCTACCATAAAGGCCTGATTGGTGGAGTGCTGCAGAGATGGTTGTCCTTTTTGAAGGTTCTTCCACCTCCACAAAGGAACTCTGGAGCTCTATCAGAGACACCTCCCTGACCAAGGCCCTTCTCCTCCAATTGCTCAGTTTGGCCGGGGGGCCAGCTCTAGGAAGAGTCTTGGTGGTTCCAAACTTCTTCCATTTAAGAGTGATGCACTGTCAACTGTGGGACCTCATATAGACAGGTGTGTCACTTTCCAAATCATGTCCAATCAATTGAATTTAGCACAGTGGACTCCAATCAAGTTGTAGAAACAGCTCAAGTATGATCAATGGAAACAGGATGCACCTGAGCTCAATTTTGAGTCTCAAAGCAAAGGGTCTGAATGCTTATGTAAATAAGTTATTTCTGTTGTTTTTTTATTACATTCGCAAAGATGTCTAAAAACTTGTTTTTGCTTTTTCATTATGGGGGTATTGTGTGTAGATTGATTAGGGGGAAAAATATGTTATACATTTTAGAATAAGGCTGTAATGTAACAAAATGTGTAAAAATCAAGGGTTCTGAATACTTTCTGAATGCACTGTATCTAATGCAATCTTCATATCTCATGTTTTTTTAATGTTATGATTATTGACACATTGATTGTGTTATGCTTGAGGTCCAGCTTTAAGACTGGACTAAATCACATCATTTGATTGTTAGAACTAATATCTGGTTGTGTAAAGTTTATTTACATTTGTTAAAACATTTCTTTTGTCATTTAGTAGACGCTCTTATCCAGAGCGCCTTACAGGAGCAATTAGGGTTAAGTATCTTACTCAAAGGCACGTCAACAGATTTTTCACCTAGTTGGCTTGGGGATTCAAACCAACAACCTTTTGGTTACTGGCCCAAAGCTCTTAACCACTAGATTTTTTATTTATTTAACCTTTATTTAACTAGGCAAGTCAGTTAAGAACAAATTCTTATTTACAATGATGGCCTACCAAAAGTCAAAGGCCTCCTGTGGGGACGAGGGCTTGGGATTAAAAATACTAAATAAATACAATATAAATATAGGACAAAACACACATCACAACAAGAGAGACAACACAACACTTCATAAAGAGGGACCTAAGACAACAACATAGCAAGGCAGCAACACATGACAACACTACATGGTAACAACACAACATAACAACAACATGGTAGCAGCACAAAACATGGTACAAACATTATTAGGCACAAACAACAACACAAAGGGCAAGACGGTAGAGACAACAATACATCACACAAAGCAGCCATAGCTGTCAGTAAGAGTGTCCATGATTGAGTCTTTAATTTAAGAGATTGAGATTAAACTGTCCAGTTTGAGTGTTTGTTGCAGCTTGTTCCAGTCGCTAGCTGCAGCAAATTGGAAACAGGAGCGACCCAGAGATGTGTGTGCTTTTGGGACCTTTAACAGAGTGTGACTGGCAGAACGGGTGTTGTGTGTGGAGGATGAGGGCTGCAGTAGAGATCTCAGATAGGGGGGAGTGAGGCCTAAGAGGGTTTTATAAATAAGCATCAATCAGTGGGTCTTGCGACAGATATACAGATATGACCAGTTTACAGAGGAGTATAGAGTGCAGCGATGTGTCCTATAAGGAGCATTGGTGGCAAATCTGATGGCCGAATGGTAAAGAACATCTAGCTGCTCAAGAGCACCCTTACCTACCAATCTATAAATGATGTCTCTGTAATCTAGCGTGGGTAGGATGGTCATCTGAATCAGAGTTAGTTTGGCAGCTGGGGTGAAAGAGGAGCGATTACGATAGAGGAAACCCTATTTATTGTTTAAGACTAGGCGGGATCGCTCAAAGGGATATATGTGCAGTAGCCCTAGGTAATGTAATTGTGCTATTGTCTATTTACTCAGGAAATGCTTTCCTTTTGAGTCCTGTGGAGTGGGATTTCAGCATGCTGCATTAATAATGGGGAGATTGGTTGGTGTGGAACGGACCAACTAATGGCCTGGTTTGGTTACTTTGCTCAATGTGGGGCTCAGCGAGTCTGTCACTTATACATTAAAACCAGCAGCATACCACCCTGCATACCACTGCTGGCTTGCTTCTGAAGCTAAGCAGGATTGGTTCTGGTCAGTTCCTGGATGGGAGACCAGATGCTGCTGGATGTGATGTTGGAGGGCCAGTAGGAGGCACTCTTTCCTCTGGTCTAAAAAAATATCCCAATTCCCCAGGGCAGTGATTGGGGACACTGCCCTGTGTAGGGTGCTGTCTTTTGGATGGGACGTTAAACGGGTGTCCTGACTCTCTGAGGTCATTAAAAATCCCATGGCACTTATTGTAAGAGTAGGGGTGTTAACCCCGGTGTCCTGGCTAAATTCCCAATCTGGCCCTCAAACCATCATGGTCACCTAATAATCCCCAGTTTACAATTGGCTCATTTAATCCCCCTCCTCTCCCAGGTCGTTGCTGCAAATGAGAATGTGTTCTCAGTCAACTTACCTGGTAAAATAAGGGATAAATAAAGAGTACACTGTTTGAACTAAGATTTTTCTAATGTAAAGCTAACTTTGCACAAACATGGACTTTACAACGACACCAGGACAGTTCTCTGTCCAAAAGGACAAAAGGAATGAGAGTGCAGATGAGAAAAATAAGAGCTTTGGGAGTTTTCTTGGTTTATTTACCCATATTAGGCAAACTAACTTGAACAATAGCAACATCACCATCAACACATAATGTAGAGGATGTTGCATGTTCTGGTGATGTCTTGAACATATCTTCTAAAAACAAGATCCAGACAGAATTCAATAAACATTTGAACCTACTGAGCTTAGACTACATTACATTTTTACAGAACTGATTCGAATAAAAATAAAATCACAGATCCTACCAATTACGATCTACCCATTTCAGACCAACTTGTATTGGGATGCCATTGTAGGGATTCTATTTCTATGGGTAAGCTGATAGGGAACCAGGGAGAGTTAGTTGAGACTTGAGGCTGAAACTGAAAACCAAATAAATGCAGCCAACATCCCTGGGCCTCCCGGTTGTAAGCATGCAGCAGAGCGGTTGGATTTCCCATAAGACACAAAGGGACCGAGCTTCAAACTTGGCTCAGGCGAAACTTCTGGCTTCAATTTATTTCTGGAGCAGTCACTGCTGATTTTAATTAGTTGAACGTTTGTGGAGGGTGCTTTTTTTTGTTGCTTACCCAGCCTTTTTAGTTGTATTTTTTTCTCTATTTTCTCCCCCCTCTCTTCCTTATTCTTTGTGTGTGTGTGTGTGTGTGTGTGTGTGTGTGTGTGTGTGTGTGTGTGTGTGTGTGTGTGTGTGTGTGTGTGTGTGTGTGTGTGTGTGTGTGTGTGTGTGTGTGTGTGTGTGTGTGTGTGTGTGTGTGTGTGTGTGTGTGTGTGTGTGTGTATTTTGATGGTTGGCATTGGCCAACATCTGGAAGCCTTTGTGTAATATGTGTACAGCCTCTTTTAATGTTTGCGTAGTTTTGTTAGATCACCATCCCTCCCGGAGTAATAAAAATCCCTCATCTGGCTTGAATCAGCCATTAATATTGTTGTTATGTGGAAACACAAGCAGGGAGGGAACGGCAGATAAGTTGTGTGGGAAGAAACACTCACTATGCCTTCTAGAGCCTGTGTCAAACCACAGCACCACAGCCAAACCAGGCCTGAGCCAAATACATATTCACTGTGTTTCATTTACAATCAAAAACTTATTTGAAAAAGGTTTGGAATCTATTATATACTTTGTACATAAGCAAAAATGTATAATAAAACATAAATATTTGGAATAAGAACCAGTTACTAGTAAAGCTTCCCTGTATGTCAATTGTCTCTACCAAGAGGTCTGGACCGTTATGGCAGAGGAATGGGAATGCTCTACTCTGGCTGTTCATGTTAGACCCACTGCTGGCGGGGAATAAATCATGCATTTCAGTGTCATGCAATTTGGTTTGGAAGCACCCTCAAACGCCTACAGTATGAGCCACAGAGTCAAATTGGGCCAATGTCTGCAGACCTTCACACATTATGGATATCCTATCCCAGCCCTTTGCTTATCTAGATAAACTAGGGTGCGTCCCAAATGGAATCCTATTCCATTTATAGTGCACTACTTTTGTCAGGTTTTGATCAGAACCCATAGGGCTGTGGTCAAAAGTAGTGCATTATCCAGAGAATAGGGTGTCATTTGGGATGCACCCCAGGGCTGTGCCTGCAACCTATCTGATGTGGCTTGTCACAATAAAAAGTGTGTGCTCTAAAATGCAGAACATTTGACAGATCGGTGTGATAACGATATGGTTTTGGAGATATATCAAAACTTGATTTGAAAGTTAACTTTGTCTTCTGAAGAATGTTGTGAAAACCTGTTTAGCCTTGGTTTATAGTCACAGAGCCATGTAAAGTTGTATAGCCTGGCCCTTTGGTTCTGTTTTGTGCCAGCAATTCTATCCGGAGCCAGAACTGCTTTCCTCTGATTATTGTGCGTGTGTGTATGTGCTTGCCTGCGCATGTGTATGCACTTACATGTGTGCATGTGTGTGTATTCCACAGGCCTTCCCATCCTCTCCTTCACACACATCAAGACCAGCCTGTGTAAGTGGTGTGACTACTCCAGCCCTATCTGTGAGGACAGTGTGTGTTACACCAACTGTTCCCTCTCCTCCTTCTGTAATCTGAGTGAAGAGATCTGCGTTGCTATATGGTAAGTGTGCAGGTTTCCTAAATTCAAGTTTATTTGAAATAGGCTATATAAAGAATGAGCCTCTCACATTAAAAGCAGCAAGAACGTTATGGACAAATACATACAGATATACATACAACAACTAGTAATGTTGATCTGGTTTAGCTTATAAGGGCGGCAGGTAGCCTAGTGGTTAGAGTGTTGGGCCAGTAACCGAAAAGTTGCTGGGTCGAATCCCTGAGCTGACAAGGTAAATGTTTCTTGTTCTCCCCCTGAACATGGCAGTTAACCCACTGTTCCCCGGTAGGCTGTCATTGTAAATAAGAATTTGTTCCTAACTGGCTTGTCTAGTTAAATTTAGAAAAACATATACAGTGGGGCAAAAAAGTATTTAGTCAGCCACCAATTGTGCAAGTTCTCCCACTTAAAAAGATGAGAGAGGCCTGTAATTTTCATCATAGATACACTTCAACTATGACAGACAGAATGAGAAAAAAAATCCAGAAAATCACATTGTAGGATTTTTTATGAATTTATTTGCAAATTATGGTGGAAAATAAGTATTTGGTCAATAACAAAAATGTATCTCAATACTTTGTTATATACCCTTTGTTGGCAATGACAGAGGTCAAACGTTTTCTGTAAGTCTTCACAAGGTTTTCACACACTGTTGCTGGTATTTTGGCCCATTCCTCCATGCAGATCTCCTCTAGAGCAGTGATGTTTTGGGGCTGTTGCTGGGCAACAGGGACTTTCAACTCCCTCCAAAGATTTTGTATGGGGTTGAGATCTGGAGACTGGCTAGGCCACTCCAGGACCTTGAAATGCTTCTTACGAAGCCACTCCTTTGTTGCCCGGGCGGTGTGTTTGGGATCATTGTCATGCTGAAAGACCCAGCCACATTTCATCTTCAATGCCCTTGCTGATGGAAGGAGGTTTTCACTCAAAATCTCACGATACATGGCCCCATTCATTCTTTCCTTTACACGTATCAGTCGTCCTGGTCCCTTTGCAGAAAAACAGCCCTAAAACATGATGTTTCCACCCCCATGCTTCACAGTAGCTATGGTGTTCTTTGGATGCAACTCAGCATTATTTGTCCTCCAAACACAACGAGTTGAGTTTTTACCAAAAAGTTATATTTTGGTTTCATCTGACCATATGACATTCTCCCAATCTTCTTCTGGATCATCCAAATACTCTCTAGCACACTTCAGATGGGCCTGGACATGTACTGGCTTAAGCAGGGGGACACGTCTGGCACTGCAGGATTTGAGTCCCTGGCGGCGTAGTGTGTTACTGATGGTAGGCTTTGTTACTTTGGTCCCAGCTCTCTGCAGGTCATTCACTAGGTCCCCCCATGTGGTTCTGGGATTTTTGCTCACCGTTCTTGTGATCATTTTGACCCCACAGGGTGAGATCTTGCGTGGAGCCCCAGATCGAGGGAGATTATCAGTGGTCTTGTATGTCTTCCATTTCCTAATAATTGCTCCCACAGTTGATTTCTTCAAACTAAGCTGCTCACCTATTGCAGATTCAGTCTTCCCAGCCTGGTGTAGGTCTACAATTTTGTTTCTGGTGTCCTTTGACAGCTCTTTGGTCTTGGCCATAGTGGAGTTTGGAGTGCGACTGTTTGAGGTTGTGGACAGGTGTCTTTTATACTGATAACAAGTTCAAACAGATGCCATTTAATACAGGTAACGAGTGGAGGACAAGAGGAGCCTCTTAAAGAAGAAGTTACAGGTCTGTGAGAGCCAGAAATCTTGCTTGTTTGTAGGTGACCAAATACTTATTTATTTAGCAAATAAATTCATTAAAATCCTACAATGTGATTTTCTGGATTTTTTTTCTCATTTTGTCTGTCATAGTTGAAGTGTAACTATGATGAAAATTACAGGCCTCTCTCGTCTTTTTAAGTTGGAGAACTTGCACAATTGGTGGCTGACTAAATACTTTTTTGCCCCCCTGTATATAGCTTCCCATTCAATGTATAATATATTTACACAATAAGGCCTGAGGAGGTGTGGTATATGGCCAATATACCACAGCTAAGGGCTGTTCTTATGCAACGTGGAGTGCCTACATACAGCCGTTAGCAGTGGTATATTGGTCATATACCACAATCACCCGAGGTGCCTTATTGCTTCTGTAAATGGTTACCAACGTAATTGGAGCAGTAAAAATACATTTTTCGTCAAACCTATGATATACGGTCTGATATACCACGGCTGTCAGCCAATCAACATTCAGGACTCGAACCACCCAGTTTGCTTTCCTATGTTTGCAATGAAGCGGACAAAGTCAATTGTGTCTCTATTTGATTGCTACTCTCAGTCTGGTATGCTGGAACCTGGTGGTCAAACCTCTACAGTAATAATAAATAAATAGTTTCCTATGGGCCCTGGTCAAAAGTAGTTCATGTTTTAGGGTATGCATACTTGGTCTTAGTTCCTGCCCTCATAGCCCCTCCTAGCCCAGGGTGGTTGTTTCTGTAGTCTATTGGCTGCTCCAATGGCACCCTATGGTCACTGGTCAACAGTGGTGCACAACATAGAGAATATGGTGCCATTTGGGATGCATACGGATTGAAAGAGATTGGTGTTATTGAGACTGGTGTTGTTGGCAGGCAGGATACAAAGCAGATTGGATTGACCATTTGTAAGATAAAAACTTCCAGTCCACTCAAACAAATCATGCATAACAATTCCACAAAAGTAAAAAGGCAACTTCCAGACCCATTTTCCTATTCTAAAATAGTTCAGCCATTTCCGTTTACTAGTTTGATAAATAACTTTTGTGTGTGTGTGTGTGTGTGCCTGCATGTGTGTGTGCCTGCGCGTATGTGTGGGCCTGCACACGTGTGTGTCCGTTTGCCTGCTCGCCTGCCTGCCTCTCTGCCTGTCTGCTTGCCTGTGTTTGTGGGTTTCCATGTGACCCAGGCGGAAGGACAACCAGAGTACGAGTGTGAAGACGTTATGCCACCAGCCTCAGCAGCCCCTGGAGAACATCATGTTGTCTAACTACTCCTCCAACGAGTGTGTGATGACTCCTCATCCTTCTGAGGACGGGGTCCTGTTCGTCTGTGGCTGCCTGGGAGAACACGAGTGCAACGATAAGCTCATATTCGACAAGGGCTCCAATGGTAAGAAGCTATTTTTTTTAACCCTGGAACCAAGCGTGGTGTACATGGTGCAACCAGACATTTCTTACATTGAAAAGTATTTTATTATGATTATTTAAGTATTTGACGATTAATTAGGATTATTTACAATTTAGTCTAAACATGTATAATGTACAGTGCCTTCAGAAAGTGTTCATACCCCTTGACTTATTCCACATTTTGTTACAGCCTGAATTCAAGATGGATTAAATATGATAATGTTTTCATCCATCTACACACAATTCCCCATAATGACAAAGTGAAAACATGTTTTTAGAAATGTTTGCATATTTGTTGAAAATTAAATACAGAAATATCTTATTCACATACAGTACCAGTCAAACGTTTGGACACACCTACTCATTCAAGGGTTTTTGTTCATTTTTTCTATTTTGTACATTGTAGAATAATAGCAAAGACATCAAAACTATGAACTAACACATATGGAATCATGTAGTAACCAAAAAAGTGTTAAACAAATCAAAATATATTTGAGATTTGAGATTTTTCAAAGTAGTCACCCTCTGCCTTGATGACAGCTGTGCACACTCTTGGCATTCTCCCAACCAGATTCATGAGGTAGTCACCTGGATTGCATTTCAATTAACAGGTGTGCCTGGTTAAACGTTATTTTGTGGAATTTCTTTCCTCCTTAATGCTTTTGAGACAATCAGTTGTGTGGTGACAAAGTAGGGGTGGTATACAGAATATAGTCCTATTTGGTAAAAGACCAAGTCCATATTTTGTATTTATTTTATTTATTTCACCAGGTAGGCCAGTTGAGAACAAGTTCTCATTTACAACTGTGACCTGGCCTAGATAAAGCAAGCAGTGCGACAAAAGCAACAACACAGAGTTACACATAAACAAACGCACAGTCAATAACACAATAGAAAAATCTATGTACAGTTGTGTGCAAATGTAGAAGAGTAGGGAGGTAAGGCCATAGAGGTGAAATAATCAGAATTTAGCATTAACACTGGAGTGATAGATGTGCAGATGATGATGTGCAAGTAGAGATACTGGGGTGCAAAAGAGCAAGAGGATAAATAACAATATGGGCATGAGATAGCAGGGTGAGCTATTTACAGATTGGCTGTGTACAGGTACAGTGATCGGTAAGCTGCTCTGACAGCTGATGCTTAAAGTTAGAGAGGGAGATATAAGACTCCAGCTTCAGTGATTTTTGCAATTCGTTACAGTCATTAGCAGCAGAGAACTAGAAGGAAAGGTGACCAAAGGAAGTGTTGGCTTTGGGGATGAACAGTGAAATATACCTGCTGGAGCGCGGGCAACGGGTGGGTATTGCTATGGTGACCTGTGAGCTGAGATAAGGCGGGGCTTTACCTAGCAAAGACTTATAGATGACCTGGAGCCAGCGGGTTTGGCGACGAATATGTAGTGAGGGCCAGCCAACGAGAGCATACAGGTCGCAGTGGTGGGTAGTATATGGGGCTTTGGTGACAAAACAGATGGCACTGTGATAGACTACATCCAGTTTGCTGAGTAGAGTGCTGGAGGCTATTTTGTAAATGACATCGCTGAAGTCGAGGATAGGTAGGATAGTCAGTTTTACGAGGGTATGTTTGGAAGCATGAGTGAAGGAGGCTTTGCTGCGAAATAGGAAGCCGATTTTAAATTTAATTTTGGATTGGAGATGCTTAATGTGATTCTAGAAGGAGAGTTTACAGTCTAACCAGACACAGACACCTAGGTATTTGTAGTTGTCCACATATTCTGAGTCAGAACCGTCCAGAGTAGTGATGCTATTCGGGCAGGCGGGTGGGGGCAGCAATCGGTTAAAGAGCATGCATTTAGTTTTACTAGCATTTAAAAGCGGTTGGAGGCCACGGAAGTAGAGTTGTATGGCATTGAAGCTCGTTTGGAGGGTTGTTGTCCAAAGAAGGCACCCCATAGAGACTGCCAGAGGTCCGGACAACATGCCCTCCGATTTGACACACTGAACTATATCTGAGAAGTAGTTGGTGAACCAGGCGAGGCAGTCATTTGAGAAGCCAAGGCTATTGAGTCTGCCGATAAGAATGCGGTGATTGACAGAGTCGAAGGCCTTGGCCAGGTCGATGAAGACGGCTGCACAGTACTGTCTTTTACCGATGGCGGTTATGGCGGTTATGATATCAGCATGGCTGAGGTACACCCATGACCAGCTCGGAAACCAGATTGCATAGTGGAGAAGGTACGGTGTGATTCGAAATGGTCGGTGATCTCTTTGTTAACTTGGCGTTCGAAGATTTTATAAAGACAGGGTAGGATGGATATAGGTCTATAACAGTTTGGGTCTAGAGTGTCTCCCCCTTTGAAGAGGGGGATGACCGCGGCAGCTTTCCAATTTTTGGGGATCTCAGATGATGCGAAAGAGAGGTTGAACAGGCTGGTAATAGGGGTTGTAACATTTTTTTTGGGGGGGGGGGGGCAAGTTGCTGCAGGGGGTGCTGAGCTGTTGGCTGGGGTAGGGGTAGCCAGGTGGAAAGCATGGCCAGCCGTAGAAAAATGCTTATTGAAATGATCGATTATCATAGATTTATCGGTGGTGACAGTGTTACCTAGCCTCAGTGCAGTGGGCAGCTGAGAGGAGGTGCTCTTATTCTCCATGGACTTTACAGTGTCTGTTCTTAGTTCTACATTTTTTTGAACGGGGCATGCTTATTTAAGATGGTGAGGAAAGCATTTTTAAAGAGCAACCAGGCATCCTCTACTGACGGGATGAGGTCACAAGTGTAAAGGGATAAAGAATATGTACATAAAGATATATGAATGAGTGATGGTACAGAACGGCATAGGCAAGATGGAGTAGATGGTATAGAGTACAGTATATACATATGAGATGAGTAATGTAGGGTATGTAAACAATGTGGCATAGTTTAAAGTGGCTAGTGATACATGTATTACATAAAGATGCAGTAGATGATATAGAGTACAGTATATACATATACATATGAGATGAGTAATGTAGGGTATGTAAACATTATATTAAGTAGCATTGTTTAAAGTGGCTAGTGATATATTTTTTTACATCAATTTCCATCAATTTTCATTATTAAAGTGGCTGGAGTTGAGTCAGTGTGTTGGCAGCAGCCACTCAATGTTAGTGGTGGCTGTTTAACAGTCTGATGGCCTTGAGATAGAAGCTGTTTTTCAGTCTCTCAGTCCCTGCTTTGATGCACCTGTACTGACCTCGCCTTCTGGATGATAGCGGGGTGAACAGGCAGTGGCTCGGGTGGTTGTTGTCCTTGATGATCTTTATGGCCTTCCTGTGACATCGGGTGGTGTAGGTGTCCTGGAGGGCAGGTAGTTTGCCCCCTCTGCTGGTTGAAGACAGCGGTGTATTTAGAGTGCAAGTTGGTCATGATATCTATGAGGGTGGTTATGGATTTAGGTTATGGATTTAGGGTTGTACCTGATAGGTTCCTTGATCATTTGTGTGAGATTGAGGGCATCTAGTTTAGATTGTGGTGTTAATTAATCATGTCCCAATTTAGGTCACCTAACAATACGAACTTTGAAGATAGATGGGGGGCAAAATTCACATATGGTGTCCAGGGCACAAGCTAGGGGCTGAAGGGGGTCTATAACAAGCGGCAACAGTGAGAGACTTGTTTCTGGAAAGGTGGATTTTTAAAAGTAGAAGCTGGAATAGTTTTGCATAGTATGACAGAACTCTGCAGGCTATCTCTGCAGTAGATTGCAACTCCTCCCCCTTTGGCAGTTCTATCATGTCGGAAAATGTTATAGTTAGGGATGGAAATTTCTGGATTTTTGGTGGCCTTCCAAAGCCAGGATTCAGACATGGCTAGGACATCCGGATTGCCAGAGTGTGCTAAAGCAGTGAATAAAACAAACTTTGGGAGGAGGCTTCTAATGTTAACATGCATGAAACCAAGGCTTTTACGGTTACAGAAGTCAACAACTGAGAATGCCTGGGGAATGGGAGTGGTGCTGGGGGCTAGAGGGCCTGGGTTAGACTCTACATCATCAGAGGAACAGAGGAGGAGGAGAATAAGGGTATGGCTAAAGGCTATAAAAACTGGTCGTCTCGTGCGTTCGGAACAGAGAGTAAAAGGAGCAGATTTCTGGGCGTGGAAGAATAGATGAAAGAATAGAGGCACCAGTTTAGCCAGGTGAGGTGACCGCATGTATGGGGGGGTGGAACAAAAGGTCTATCTAAGGCATATTGGGGAGGTCTAGGGGCTCTACTGTGAAATAAGACAATAATCACAGAGACAAAGACAATATTATGGCAAGAACAGCTCAAACAAGCAAAGAGAACTGACAGTCCATCATTACTTTAAGACATGAAGGTCAGTCCATCCGGAAAATGTTAAGAAATCTGGAATGTTTCTTCAGGCACATTCGCAAAAACCAACAAGCGCTATGATGAAACTGGCTCTCATGAGGACCGCCACAGGAAAGGAAGACCACAGAGTTACCTCTGCTGCAGAGGATACATTTATTAGAGTTACAAGCCACAGAAATTGAAGCCCAAATAATTGCTTCAGAGAGTTCAAGTTACAGACACATCTCAACATCAACTGTTCAGAAGAGACTTGCGTGAATCAGTTATTTTTGGTCTATTTGCTGCAAAGAAACCACTTCTAAAGGACACCAATAATAAGAAGAGACTTGCTTGGGCCAAGTAACATGAGCAAGGGACATTAGACCAGTGTAAATCTGTCCCTTGGTTTGAGTCCAAATTTGAGATTTTTGGTTCCAACCGCTATGTCTTTGAGAGATGCAAAGTAGGTGAACGGATGATCTCCGCATGTGTGGTTCCCACCATGAAGCATGGAGGAGGAAGTGTGATGGTGTAGGGGTGCCTTGCTGGTGACACTGTCTATGATTTATTTAGAATTTAAGGCACACTTAACCAGCATGGCTATCACAGCATTCTGCAGCGATATGCCACCCCTTGTGGTTTGCGCTTAGTGGGACTATAATTTGTTTTTCAGGACAATGACCCACAAATTAACGTTTAAAAAGGCACACCTGTTAATTGAAATGCATTCCAGGTGACTACCTCATGAAACTGGTTGAGAGAATGCCAAGAGTGTGCGAAGCTGTCATCAACGCAAAGGGTGGCTTTTTTTTAAGAATCTAAAATCTAAAATATATTTAGATTTGTCTAACACTTTGTTGGTCACTACATGATTCCATATGTTTTAGTTCATGGTTTTGATGTCTTCACTATTATTCTACAATGTAGAACATAGTCAAAATAAAGAGAAACCCTTGAATGACTAAGTGTGTCCAAACTTTTGACTGGTACTGTAAGTATTCACACCCCTGAGTCAATACAATGTAGAAGCACTTTGGTGGTGAATACAGCTTTGAGCCATCTTATGTATCAGCTTTGCACATCTGGATTTGAGGATTGTCTCCCAATCTTCCTTGAAGATTTTCTGGAGCTCTGTTAAATTAGATGGGGAGCGGCGGTGTACAGCAATCTTCAAGTATTTCCACAGATTTTCAATGGGATTCAAGTTTGGGCTTTGGCTGGACCATCATGGACTTTCACATTCTTGTTCCAAAGCCATTCCAGCATTGCTTTGGCTGTATGCTTGGGGTCCAGTCTAAGGTCGTTTGCATTCTGAAGTAGGTTCTCATCAAGGAGTTGCCTGTATTTGGCTCCATTCATTGTTCCCTCATCCTTACCAGTGTTCCTGCCGCTGAAAAGCATCCCCATAGCATGATACTGCCACAACCATGCTTCACGGTAGGGATGGCGTTAGACAGGTGATAAGCTGTGTCTGGCTTTCTCCAGACATAGCTCCTCATTCAGGCCAAAGAGTTACATTTGTCTCATCAGACCACAGAATATTTTGCTCTGAGTCTTTCACGTGCCTTTTTGCAAACTCCAGGCATACTGTCATGTGCCTTTTTCTCAGGAGTGGATTCCATTTGGGCACTCTCCCATAAAACCAAGATTGGTGAAGTGCTCTAGAGACTTTTGTCCTTCTGGCAGGTTCTGTCATATCAGCTAAGGAACTCTGTCGTTCTGTCAGAGTAGTCATTGGGTTCTTGGTCACCTCCTTGACCAAGGTCCTTCTTGCCTGGTTGCTCAGTTTGGTCAGATGGCCAGCTCTATGCAGAGTGGGTAGTTATATATTTTTTTCCATTTCCCAGTGATGGAGACCATTGTGCTTTTGGAAACTTCACTATTATTACATTTGTTTTATACCCTTCCCCAGATATATACCTCATCACAATCCTAACTCGGAGATCTACGGACTGTTCCTTGGACTTCATGGTATAGTTTCTGCTTTGACATACACTGTCAACTGTGGGACCCTAAATAGACAGGTGTGTTCTTTTCTAAATCTTGTCCAAACAATTTAATTGGCCACAGGTGGACTCCAATCAAGTTGTAGTGACATCTCAAGGAAGATCAAAGGAAATTGGATGCACCTGAGCTCAATTTTGAGTGTCATAGCAAAGTGGTGTGAATACTTATGTAAATGAGATATTTCTTCATTTAATTTTCAATAAATTTGCACAATTTAAAAAAAAACATGTTTTTGCTTCATCATTATAGAATATTGTGTGTAGATGGGTGAGAGAATTTTTTTTTTTAATCAATTTTGAATTCAGGCTGTTAAACAACAAGATGTGGAATAAGTCAAGGGGTATGAATACATTCTGAAGGCACTTTAAATACTACAAAATGTAGTAGTAGTAGTAATGTTGTATACTTACCTATGATCAGATTCCATGTTGTCTTCACTGTGTTTTTAACTGTGTCCTCAGGTTTTTCCAAGCTCAAGAGTAAAGATGTGATCCCAGTGGTAGTGATCAGCCTGGTCCCTCCCTTCTTAGTGGCTATCATTGCTTCCATGGCTTTCTACCTGTACCGTACCAAACAGCCCAGCAAGCAGCCCAAAGACTGGGCTCCCAAACGCACACACTACAAGGTGGGTGGAACACTGAAAAATATAATAGCTTCCAATTGGTTATTGTGTGTCCCAACTGGCACCCAACAACATAGTGCACTCCTTTTGACCAGAGCCCATAGGTCCCTGGTCAAAAGTAGTGCACTATATAGGGAATAGGATGCTATTTGGGACACAACCATAACCAACTGGAAGCAATTTATAAAAAGCTGTCAACTAAAATCCCCTATTGGATGGGTTGCTAAAGGCGACTTGATACATAACTACAAATATAGTTAATTCATTCATTCACCAGGCCTTAGACATCCCGGAGGGACTTAGTGGGGACGTCATCACCAGTGGTGAGGACTGCCATGGCAAGCGGTCAGCCATCAATGGCGACATCACCTCTGACATGTGTCCTGTCCGGGCCTATAACTTCAACCACAACATGGAGCAGCTGCCTATCCAGCTGGAAGCCTTGGTGGGGAAGGGTCGCTTCGCTGAGGTGTGGCGGGCCAAGCTCCACCACCAGGCCGCGGGTTCTCTGTACGAGACAGTGGCAGTGAAGGTGAGGGTTCTTACCTCTCCCCTGTTTTGTTTTCCTTCTCCCTAAATGGCACCATATTCCCTATGTAACGCACTGCTTTTGACCAGGGCCCATTGGGCTCTGGTCAAAAGTAGTACACTGTGTAGGAAGTAGGTTGTAATTAGGTACACATTTGTTTTCCCTCGCCCATAAAAAAAAATACTATTCTCTAAAGTGTTCTGGATGAATGAATACCTTATTGTCCATTTAGGGGAAATTTGTCTATACACAAAAACACAAGACATACAACACTTCACTTATGTGCAACACATATCAAAGGACAAACTTCAGACAGACATACACTGTAGATGAATACTGTAAGTGTGGGTTTGCTTTATAGTCCGTCTGTGTTTAGGAATCTGATGCTGTTTGGAATTAATTATTTGCGTTCCCGGTTTGTTCTGCAGAGTGGGGTTTTGAGTGTTGGCTGGACTGTACCATTTTATATTGGTCGTTCAGAGGGTGTGTGATGTCTTTATTGATGTGATATAACACTTTGATTTGATATTTGATTTGAAGATCTTCCCGTCTGTGGAGTACGTGTCCTGGAGTAAGGAGAGGGCCATCTTCTCTGACGCCAACCTGGAGCACGACAATGTGGTTAAATTCCTGACAGCAGAGGAGCGAGGGCCCTCCGGCTCCCCTCAGAGGCAGTACTGGCTGGTCATGGCCTATCACAGCCTTGGGAACCTGCAGGTATGTTTATCTTTGTCAGTGGTGTAAAGTCCTTAAGTAAAAATACCTTAAACTACTACTTAAGTTGTTTTTTAGGGTATCTGTACATTACTTTACTATTTATATTTTTTTATAGGGCGTACATATATTTTAGATATTTTTTACTTTACTCCACTACATTCCTAAAGAAAATCATGTACCATACATTTCCCCTGACACCCAAAAGTACTGGTTACAAACTTATCAAGAGAACATATCAAGAGAACATCCCTGGTCATCCCTCCTGCCTCTGATCTGGCGGACTCACTAAACACAAATGCTTAGTTTGTAAATTATGTGTGAGTGTTGGAGTGTGCCCCTGGCTAGCCGTAAATGTAAAAAAAAACGAGAAACTCGTGCTGTCTGCTGTCAGGGAAAAATTAAATACTTACCTGATTTGTTTGATATTAATAGTAAACGGTTATATTTTTAATTAAGAATAAGACTGGCCTGCTAATACTGAGTTTTATGGTGTCTATTCTAGCTTCCTGCAGTTAGTCTGGGCGTCTGGTTAAGGAAATGGGTTTTACTAGGGATAGCATTAGCTCACAATAAGTTGGTGATAAAAATCTAAAAGCTGGCATTCTATAGACAAGATGTGGTGTGTGTGACCCAAGATAGAGAGAGCCTGGAAGAGTTTAGAATGATGCCTCATTGTCTCATCTTCCTGGCATTTGTGAAACTAAGCCGTGTTGGAAGTAAAACAACATCCTGTGCAGATAACCTGGAGGTGGACCAAGGTGGCTTATGGGAACGGTAGAAATGACTGACTGAGCATTTAGGTGCTATATAAGATCTCTGTTTATTCATTATCAGTTAAGCTCTTGGCAACACAACTTAGTGTACGGTCAACGGTTTCATTATTGCAATAATTAATCCTTGTTGAATAAATATTATTGTTTGAATAATTGTCCAAGTCTCTATCAGTAGTGAAATTTCCACTACACTGGTTTGTTTAATATAAGGAATTTCAAATCATTTATACTTTTACTTTTGATTACTATATTTTAGCAATTACATGTACTTTTGATACTTAAGTAGATTTAAAACCAAATACTTTTACTCAAGTAGGATTTTACTGGGTGACTTTCACTTTTACTTGAATCATTTTCTATTAAGGTATCTTTACTTTTACTCAAGTTTGACAATTGGGTGCTTCTTCCACCGCTGGCC
Organism: Oncorhynchus nerka; assembly: GCF_034236695.1. Classification (NCBI taxonomy): domain Eukaryota; kingdom Metazoa; phylum Chordata; class Actinopteri; order Salmoniformes; family Salmonidae; genus Oncorhynchus; species Oncorhynchus nerka. The sequence goes on along the minus strand of NC_088396.1, from coordinate 34,734,948 downwards.
TTTGTTTTGTTTATTGCTTAGTTGATTGAGGCCAGGATCCAATCGAAGTGACGTGGTCAACAAGCGTATTGCATTTGACTTCTAAAAGTAATTTACGCTTAAGCCGATATCCGCAGCGTTTGTCATGAATGTGATCTCTGTGAACGTTGGAGAAATTGCCTTTAAAAGGCTAAAGGGCGACTTGACACAAAAATAGATTTCATTTATTCATCCATCCATTCATTTCAGGACTTCCTGGCAGGCCACGTGTTGAGCTGGGCTGAGCTTTGTGCTATGGCTGGGTCGGTGGCTCAAGGATTGGCCCACCTTCATAGTGATACCACCCCCTGTGGGATCCCCAAGGTGCCTGTGGCCCACCGCGATCTGAAGAGCAGCAACATCGTGGTGAAGAGCAGAAGAGAGTGTGCCCTCTGTGACTTTGGTCTGGCTCTGAGGCTGGACCTCTCCCTCACCGTGGATGACTTTGCCAACAGTGGCCAGGTAAGGTGGAACAGGTGTAATGTTCATTGTAGTCGCTAAGGGAACGAGGTATCAGTGTTCTACTCTAGCTACAGCAACTATAAAGTAGGCCTGCATGCTGCCTTCTGACACAACTACTGTATCTGTGAAAATTCTTACAGAAAATAACAATATATTAAATTGTAGAGTCCTGGTTGAATGCCACCTTAAATAAAAACTACGCTATATGAATGAAATTGTATTATAACGCGGTGCTAAAACCAAAATGATGTTTAATGTACAGATGTAGGATCTTAAAGTAAGCCACTTTGTTACAACAGGATAATAATGCTGTAGCAACAGGACATTTGAACTATTATGTGGATTATAAATAATGGACATTTCTGTTGGGATTGATACATTTTTCAAATGGGAAAATCAAGTCTGAAATTTCACAGGGGAAATTACAAACTTCAGAAGCATTTTTAAACCTCAAATAAACTACAAGTTTAAAATGTCCTGCATTGTAGGACAGTTCTCCTGCAACAGGGTGATCAAATGTATATCTACATCTGTAATGTCCCTGTCCCTTGTTGTCCAGGTGGGGACAGCTCGCTACATGGCCCCTGAGGTGTTGGAGTCTAGGGTGAATCTGGAGGATCTGGAGGCCTTTAAACAGATGGATGTCTACTCCATGGCCCTGGTCCTCTGGGAAATGGTGTCCCGCTGTGAAGTCATAGGGGGTACATTAAGCTATTCTGCTACGCTGATTCGGGGGAAACGTTTGTAACTCAGACTTTGATTAAAGTAACATAGACTGTGTAGAATATATGATAAATAACAAAGTGTTTACAGTGTTTCCTGTATTTTCATAGAGGTGAAGAGTTATGAGCCGCCCTTTGGCTCTAAGGTGTGTGACCAGCCGTGTGTGGACAGCATGAGGGACCTGGTCCTGAGGGACAGGGGCAGACCTGAGATACCCACCAGCTGGACAACACATCAGGTACACTGTGTTGTGTGTGCATGGTGAGGGAACTGGGAAGTCAGCACTCCTCTGCCCATTGAGGCCGGTATTAAATACGAGCGCTCTCGTCGATAATGCGGCTGTTGAAGGAAATGTTACCGTGTTTCCAATTGAGCTGCAGATGTCGGCTCAATTGGAAATTACGTTTAAATATGAAGCGTGCTGTAGCGAAGTTTCCAATTGAATCCCGGTCTGCATGATAACCTATGATAACAGTTTACAATCACATCAACTATAATTCACATTGGTTGTCAACAGGTTTGGGGTAAATTATATTCCAATTCACCCAATACAGGAAGTAAACTGATGGAAGTAATATATTACTTCCATCAGTTTACTTCCTGTATAGTACCCATCAAAACACCAGTCTCAACATCAACAGTGAAGAGGCGACTCCGGGATGCTGGCCATCTAGGCAGAGTTCCTCTGTCCAGTGTCTGTGTTCTTTTGACCATCTTAATCTTTCAATTGGAAAATTATACATTTGGATTAGCTAACACAACGTGCCATTGGAACACCGGAGTGATGGTTGCTATGTATATATATACATTTCTGAGCAATTTGATGTTATTTTAATGGACAAAAAATAGCTTTTCTTTCAAAAACAAGGACATTTCTAAGTGACCCCAAACTTTTGAACGGTAGTATATATATATATATATATATATATATATATATACTACTGAGTAGTACACAGCGTTCTACTACCGTTCAAAAGTTTGGGGTCACTTAGAAATGTCCTTGATTTTGAAAGAAAAGCTATTTTTTGTCCATTAAAATAACATAAAATTGCTCAGAAATACAGTGTCCACATTACTAATGCTGTAAATGACCATTGTAGCTGGAAACGGCTGATTTCTAATGGAATATCTCCATAGGCCCATTATCAGCAACCATTACTCTGGTGTTCCAATGGCACGTTGTGTTAGCTAATCTAATTGATCATTAGAAAACCCTTTTGCAATTATGTTAATAACACAGCTGAAAACTGTTGTGCTAATTAAAGAAGCAATAAAACTGTCGTTCTTTAGACTTGTTGAGTATCTGGAGCATTAGCATTTGTGGGTTCGATTACAGGCTCAAAATGGCCAGAAACAAAGCACTTTCTTCTGAAACTCGTCAGCAAAAACACCAGTCTCAACGTCACCAGTAAAGAGGCGACTGCAGGATGCTGGCCTTCTAGGCAGAGTTGCAAAAAAAAGCCATATCTCAGACTGGCCAATAAAAAGATTAAGATGGGCAAAAGAACACAGACACGGGACAGAGGAACTCTGCCTAGATGGCCAGCATCCCAGAGTCGCCTCTTCACTGTTGATGTTGAGACTGGTGTTTTGATGGGTACTATTTAATGAAGCTGGCAGTTGAGGACTTGTGAGGCATCTGTTTCTCAAACTAGACACTCAAATGTACTTTTCCTCTTGCTCAGTTGTGCCACGAGGCCTCCCACTCCTCTTTCTATTCTGGTTAGAGCCAGTTTACACTGTTCTGTGAAGGGAGTAGTACACAGCGTTGTACGAGATCTTCAGTTTCTTGGCAATTTCTCTCATGGAATAGCCTTTATTTCTCAGAACAAGACTGACGAGTTTCAAAAGAAAGTTCTTCTGTTTCTCGCCATTTTGAGCCTGTAATCGAACCCACAAATGCTGATGATCCAGATACTTAACTAGTCTAAAGACCAGTTTTATTCAGAACAACAGTTTTCAGCTGTGCTAACATAACTGACATATGACATATGCCGAGATGGCATAGCAGTTCAGACGTCTTTTGTCCTCGTCTTGTCGTGTCGTGTATATATATATATTTACAACTTTTTTCACATATATTTTATTTTTATTTTCCATCAACTCATCTTCAATACACTCTCCTGCAACCTGCCTCACCAATTGATATGTATAAATACGTATTATTTACCTCAAATCTGCAATCCTCCAAGAAGCTAGCCAGAAGCTAGCCAGGAGCTAGCCAGAAGCTAATCAGAAGCTAGTTAGCTTCTTTACTGGCAACTCGTTAGTATTCAGCTAACCACGGTTTGTGGTCATCAGCTATCCTTTAACTCGAAAATCTATCGCCAGTTTTGTACGGCGCAGCGCGGCTCGGAACGGAACATACCGGACCGATTTTTCTCTCCATGTCCCTGGATTTCAACTGCTCTCTGGACATTCACTCCCGGATCTCACAGCTAGCTGGCTGCTATCCGTGTGTCTATCTGCTTTCGTCGATTCCGGAGCAAACATCAATTACTCCGGAGCTAGCCAGCTCCGTCAATCACTCCTGAGCTCCGTCAATCACTCCTGGGCTGCAGTCACCTATCCGGACCCGTTTTACTGCCTACGCGGAGCCCCACCGGGCCTTCACAACTGGACTGCCGACGTTATCTACCCGAAGGAGATCCGGCTGGCTCCTCCGTCGCGACGTTACCTGAACGCCCATCTGCGGCCTGCTAACCGTTAGCTATCTTACCGGCTGCTCTCAGAATAGACAATCGGACAATTTATTTATTTTTATTATTATTATGTTTCTTCTTGGGCCTCTATAACTATATCTATTGTTTTTTTTTTTGTGTTTTTTTTGTGATTTGGACTAATCCCCTCTACCACACGGAACCCCACTAATCTACTGACGGAACGCAAGAGGTGGCTAACAACAGACCTCCATCCTATGCTAGCTTGCTACCGTTGTCCTGGCTAGCTGTCTAAATCGCCGTGACCCCCAAACCAACCTCTCCACTCCCTGGACCCTTTTGATCACTCGACTAAGGATGCCTCTCCTTAATGTCAATATGTCTTGTCCATTGCTGTTCTGGTTAGTGTTTATTGGCTTATTTCACTGTAGAGCCTCTAGTCCTGCTCACTATACCTTATCCAACTTATTAGTTCCACCACCCACACATGCAATGACATCTCCTGGTTTCAATGATGTTTCTAGAGACAATATCTCTCTCTTCATCACTCAATACCTAGGTTTACCTCCACTGTATTCACATCCTACCATACCTTTGTCTGTACATTATACCTTGATGCTATTTTATCGCCCCCAGAAACCTCCTTTTACTCTCTGTTCCAGACGTTCTAGACGACCAATTCTTATTGCTTTTAGCCGTACCCTTATTCTTCTCCTCCTATGTTCCTCTGGCGATGTAGAGGTGAATCCAGGCCCTGCAGTGCCTAGCTCCACTCCTATTCCCCAGGCGCTCTCTTTTGATGACTTCTGTAACCGTAATAGCCTTGGTTTCATGCATGTTAACATTAGAAGCCTCCTCCCTAAGTTTGTTCTTTTCACTGCTTTAGCATACTCTGCCAACCCGGATGTTCTAGCTGTGTCTGAATCCTGGCTTAGGAAGACCACCAAAAATTCAGAAATTTTAATTCCAAACTACAACATTTTCAGACAAGATAGAACTGCCAAAGGGGGCGGTGTTGCAATCTACTGCAAAGATAGCCTGCAGAGTTCTGTCCTACTATCCAGGTCTGTACCCAAACAATTTGAACTTCTACTTTTAAAAATCCACCTCTCTAAAAACAAGTCTCTCACCGTTGCCGCCTGCTATAGACCACCCTCTGCCCCCAGCTGTGCTCTGGACACCATATGTGAACTGATTGCCCCCATCTATCTTCAGAGCTCGTGCTGCTAGGCGACCTAAACTGGAACATGCTTAACACCCCAGCCATCCTACAATCTAAACTTGATGCCCTCAATCTCACACAAATTATCAATGAACCTACCAGGTACCCCCAAAGCCTTAAACACGGGCACCCTCATAGATATCATCCTAACCAACTTCCCTCTAAATACACCTCTGCTGTCTTCAACCAAGATCTCAGCGATCACTGCCTCATTGCCTGCATCCGTAATGGGTCAGCGGTCAAACGACCTCCACTCATCACTGTAAAACGCTCCTGAAACACTTCAGCGAGCAGGCCTTTCTAATCGACCTGGCCGGGGTGTCCTGGAAGGATATTGATCTCATCCCGTCAGTAGAGGATGCCTGGATATTTTTTTTAAATGCCTTCCTAACAATCTTAAATAAACATGCCCCATTCAAGAAAATTAGAACCAGGAACAGATATAGCCCTTGGTTCTCCCCAGACCTGACTGCCCTTAACCAACACAAAAACATCCTATGGCGTTCTGCATTAGCATCGAACAGCCCCGTGATATGCAGCTGTTCAGGAAGCTAGAAACCGTTATACACAGGCAGTTAGAAAAGCCAAGGCTAGCTTTTCAAGCAGAAATTTGCTTCCTGCAACACTAACTCTAAAAGTTCTGGGACACTGTAAAGTCCATGGAGAATAAGAACACCTCCTCCCAGCTGCCCACTGCACTGAAGATAGGAAACACTGTCACCACTGATAAATCCACCATAATTGAGAATTTCAATAAGCATTTTTCTACGGCTGGCCATGCTTTCCACCTGGCAACTCCTACCCCGGTCAACAGCACTGCACCCCCAACAGCAACTCGCCCAAGCCTTCCCCATTTCTCCTTCTCCCAAATCCATTCAGTTGAAGTTCTGAAAGAGCTGAAAAATCTGGACCCCTACAAATCACCCGGGCTAGACAATCTGGACCCTTTCTTTCTAAAATTATCTGCCGAAATTGTTGCCACCCCTATTACTAGCCTGTTCAACCTCTCTTTCGTGTCATCTGAGATTCCCAAAGATTGGAAAGCAGCTGCGGTCATCCCCCTCTTCAAAGGGGGGGACACTCTTGACCCAAACTGCTACAGACCTATATCTATCCTACCATGCCTTTCTAAGGTCTTCGAAAGCCAAGTCAACAAACAGATTACCGACCATTTCGAATCTCACCATACCTTCTCTGCTATGCAATCTGGTTTCAGAGCTGGTCATGGGTGCACCTCAGCCACGCTCAAGGTCCTAAACGATATCTTAACCGCCATCGATAAGAAACATTACTGTGCAGCCGTATTCATTGATCTGGCCAAGGCTTTCGACTCTGTCAACCACCACATCCTCATCGGCAGACTCGACAGCCTTGGTTTCTCAAATGATTGCCTCGCCTGGTTCACCAACTACTTCTCTGATAGAGTTCAGTGTGTCAAATCGGAGGGTCTGCTGTCCGGACCTCTGGCAGTCTCTATGGGGGTGCCACAGGGTTCAATTCTTGGACCGACTCTCTTCTCTGTATACATCAATGAGGTCGCTCTTGCTGCTGGTGAGTCTCTGATCCACCTCTACGCAGACAACACCATTCTGTATACTTCCGGCCCTTCTTTGGACACTGTGTTAACAACCCTTCAGGCAAGCTTCAATGCCATACAACTCTCCTTCCGTGGCCTCCAATTGCTCTTAAATACAAGTAAAACTAAATGCATGCTCTTCAACCGATCGCTACCTGCACCTACCCGCCTGTCCAACATCACTACTCTGGACGGCTCTGACTTAGAATACGTGGACAACTACAAATACTTAGGTGTCTGGTTAGACTGTAAACTCTCCTTCCAGACCCATATCAAACATCTCCAATCCAAAGTTAAATCTAGAATTGGCTTCCTATTTCGCAACAAAGCATCCTTCACTCATGCTGCCAAACATACCCTTGTAAAATTGACCATCCTACCAATCCTCGACTTCGGCGATGTCATTTACAAAATAGCCTCCAATACCCTACTCAACAAATTGGATGCAGTCTATCACAGTGCAATCCGTTTTGTCACCAAAGCCCCATATACTACCCACCATTGCGACCTGTACGCTCTCGTTGGCTGGCCCTCGCTTCATACTCGTCGCCAAACCCACTGGCTCCATGTCATCTACAAGACCCTGCTAGGTAAAGTCCCCCTTATCTCAGCTCGCTGGTCACCATAGCATCTCCCACCTGTAGCACACGCTCCAGCAGGTATATCTCTCTAGTCACCCCCAAAACCAATTCTTTCTTTGGCCGCCTCTCCTTCCAGTTTTCTGCTGCCAATGACTGGAACGAACTACAAAAATCTCTTAAATTGGAAACACTTATCTCCCTCACTAGCTTTAAGCACCAACTGTCAGAGCATCTTACAGATTACTGCACCTGTACATAGCCCACCTATAATTTAGCCCAAACAACTACCTCTTTCCCAACTGTATTTAATTTATTTATTTATTTTGCTCCCCATTATTTTTATTTCTACTTTGCACATTCTTCCATTGCAAAACTACCATTCCAGTGTTTTACTTGCTATATTGTATTTACTTTGCCACCATGGCCTTTTTGCCTTTACCTCCCTTCTCACCTAATTTGCTCACATTGTATATAGACTTGTTTTTTTTACTGTATTATTGACTGTATGTTTGTTTTACTCCATGTGTAACTCTGTGTCGTTGTATGTGTCGAACTGCTTTGCTTTATCTTGGCCAGGTCGCAATTGTAAATGAGAACTTGTTCTCAACTTGCTTACCTGGTTAAATAAAGGTGAAATAAATAAATAAAATAAAAACTGCAAAAGGGTTTTCTAATGATTCATTTGTCTATTAAAATGATAAACTTGGATTAGCTAACACAACGTGCAATTAGAACACAGGACTGATGGTTGCTGATAATGGGCCTCTGTACACCTATGTAGATATTCCAATCAAAATCAGCCGTTTCCAGCTACAATAGTCATTTACAACATTAAAGTGTCTACACTGTATTTCTGATCAATTTGATGTTATTTTAATGGACAAATAAAAAAAACAAGGACATTTCTATGTGAAAACAAACTTTTGAACGGTTGTGTGTATATATATATTTTTACGTTCTGTATTGACTAAATAGTCAATGAATCAAACCTTCCTGGTCCTACTCTTCCCTACTGTAGGGTATGGATCTTCTGTGCGCCACCATCAATGAGTGTTGGGACCACGACCCAGAGGCCAGGCTCACAGCCCACTGTGTGGTGGAGCGCTTTGGAAGTCTAGAAGAGGAGATGGAGCAGAAGGGGTTAGACACTATCAACAGCCAGAACAACCATCAGGGTCCTCCCTCTGGCATCTTCCCTGACTGTGATGTGGACCCTTTGACCCCTGAAACAGACACAGAGGGACCCTCATCCCTGGGCCACTGACCAAGATAATATAAGGATCACCAGAAAGAGACATTTCTGTATGATAGATTGATGGCACTCTACCCAACAACAAAAGAAAAGGGACACATTTTTGTATGATATATTGTTTTATTTGAAGGAGCTGGTCTCCTGTTTGATTTGTATAATATAGCCTTTATGAAGTGTCTTACGAATGCACTTATGAACTTGTGACACTGAAGAGTTCTTTCTGCCCCATGGAAAGTTTTGTGCACAGGATTCAGGGAAGAGAGCAAACTGGCATACCACAAATTATCATCCCAATTTAACGTGTACATTTGACCAATAACTAAAAAAGCAGATCAGTTTCCAAATCTGAAGTACATAAATCCTGTAGTGAATGCTGACATGTATGCGTCACTAATGGTACCCTGTTCCTTACTACTGTTGACCAGAGCCCTATTGCTCTGCTGTATACAGGGACTAAGGTGCTGTTTGGGAGGCAACAATGGTTGTTATTTGCTACAGTACAGACAGCACTATATTTTGTGACAATCTCCATTGGTGTTCCAGCTATTTAAATTGGTCCTCTTTCCTATTGGAGAGAATTTACCTTACAAGAATGATTCCGTACCACATTTTTTCTTCTTCTCAAATGAACTGTTCCATTGCCTTCTTAGTGTGTAGCCTCAAAAGCCCTATTTATACCTGCCGCTTACATGCGTTCTTCGTCCTGATCTTCTCCAGTCTTGCCAGTTTACACTTACAAGATCTGATCAAAATCAGTAAACAACGAGTCTTTTAATAATCTACACATGTCTAAAAATGTGGGCACAATCAAAATGAGTCAAGATTAGGACAAAGGGCGCATGTTAAAACCAGGTATGAAGTGGCTAAAGAGCAGTGTGGTCCTCGTCCTGCCAGTATGTGTCCCAAATGCCACTATAGGCTCTGGTCAAAAGTAGTGCACTATATAGGGATTAGGGTGCCATTAGTGATGCACCACTAGAGTTATCTCAGAACTGAGGGGTTTGCATTTTTCTTAACCACAAGCTGCTGCGACTGTGAATGGTGAATGTTATATAGACTAGGGACCACAACACACAAACTAGCATGGAGAAATGTCATTTTTAAGATGAAAGAAAGCCAAAGAGCATTTAATGATTCCTTTGAACTAATAGCTTGTGTAAATGTTGTAAATGACTATTGTAGCTGGAAACGGCTGATTTTGAATGTAATATCTACATAGGCGTACAGAGGCCCATTATCAGCAACCATCACTCCTGTGTTCCAATGCACGTTGTGTTAGCTAATCCAAGTTTATCATTTTAAAAGGCTAATTGATCATTAGAAAACCCTTTTGCAATCATGTTAGCACAGCTGAAAACGGTTGTGCTGTTTAAAAAAGCAATAAAACGGACCTTCTTTAGACTAGTTGAGTATCTGGAGCATCAGCATTTGTGGGTTCGATTACAGGCTCAAAATGTCCAGGAACAACATACTTATTCTGAAATTCATCAGTCTATTCTTGTTCTGAGAAATTAAGGCTTTTCTATGCGAGAAATTGCCAAGAAACTGAAGATCTCGTATAACGCTGTGTATTACTCCCTTCACAGAACAGCACAAACTGTCTCAAACCAGCATAGAAAGAGGAGTGGGAGGCCCCGGTGCACAACTGAGCAAGAGAACAAGTACATTAGAGTGTCTAGTTTGAGAAACAGATGCCTCACAAGTCCTCAAATGGCAGCGTCATTAAATAGTACCCGCAAAACACCAGTCTCAACGTCAACAGTGAAGAGGTGACTCCGGGATGCTGGCCTTCTAGGCAGAGTTCCTCTGTCTTAATCTTTTCTTTTTATTGGCCAGTCTGAGATATGTCTTTTTCTTTGCATCTCTGCCTAGAAGGCCAGCATCCCGGAGTCACCTCTTCACTGTTGATGTTGAGACTGGTGTTTTGCGGGTACTATTTAATGAAACTGCCAAATGAGGACTTGTGAGGTGTCTTTTTCTCAAACTAGACACCCCAACGTACTTGTCCTCTTACTCAATTGTGCACCGGGGCCTCCCACTCCTCTTTCTATTCTGACTAGAGACAGTTTGCACTGTTCTGTGAAGGGAGTAATACACAGCATTGTTCGAGATATTCAATTTCTTGGCAATTTCTCTCATGGAATAGCCTTCATTTCTCAGAACTAGACTGACGAGTTTCAGAAAAAAGTGCTTTGTTTCTGGACAATTCGAGCCTGTAATCAAACCCACAAATGCTGATGCTCCAGATATTCAACTAGTCTAAAGAAGGCCGTTTTAATCTTTAATCAGAACAACCGTTTTCAGCTGTGCTAACATGATTGCAAAAGGGTTTTGTAATGATCAATTAGCCTTATAAAATGATAAACTTGTGTTAGCTAACACAACGTGTCATTGGAACACCAGAGTGATGATTGCTGATAATGGGCCTCTGTACCCCAATGTAGATATTCCATTAAAAATCAGCCTTTTCCAGCTACAATAGTCATTTACAACATTAACAATGTCTGCACTGCATGTCTGATCAATTTGATGTTATTTTAATGGACAAAAGAAAATAGCTTTTCTTTCAAAAACAAGGACATTTCTAAGTGACCCCAAACCTTCAATGGTAGTGTATGTATGTATGTATGTATGTATATAATTTAAAGCTATTGCATACAACTGCATTGATTGTCAAGATGTTTTTTATGTGAAGTAGTTGCTGCCTTCATACATTTACTAAGATAAAATTGTATTTGTTTCAGTCAAATCCTATGTCTGACCATTAATAAGGAGGGTATGACCTATTTTAATGTACAACATTGAACTCACAGTGAGAGGGACTGCTGTCCCAGACAAGCCTGGTATGAGATTATCAGATCTACACCAATTCAATCATTCAATGACTCTCTTGCTTCAAAGGTAACATTAAAGTCGTCCATCACACTAACCATGCGGACTCAATAAACAGGAGTTGGTGTAGATTCTATTAAGCCATTAAGATCAAAAGACTTTCCTCTGAGAAGCAAATGTTTGGGAAAGCAGCTCTCTTATTGTGAGGCATGACACGGACGTCCTCTTCAAATCATGAGCTGGGTCGTGTTCAATAGGTACAAAATGGAAGAAAATGGATTGAAATGTGGAAATACTATCTTAGACTTGTCCAATAAGAAGGGCTTGTTTTTGCTTTCCGTTCAAAAACGTTTTGCTACGGTGTGACTTAATGAACACAACCCAGTTTAACCCTCTTCCCTCGGAATGGTCAAGTTTGGGGATGCACAGAGTAAGAACCAGGCCTTAACTATATGGCTTAATGTATCTAACATTAATGATCTTATGCAGAAGATGTTATTTGACTTCTGATAAATGACCACAGATAAACACCAAATGATTGTGAACTGGTTCCACTATCTAACATGTCGCCTATTTGTCTTATAAAATAGTTTGTATCAATCTTTTATTTTCTTACCATTTGTGATTAAAAAAACAACACTAAACTGTCATAAAAACACACATGAAAAAGAACAAAACATTCCACTGTCAAGCGGCTTTATTGGTTTGTTGTTCCGGATCCCTTGTCACAATATTTCAGCAAGGTGCGCAGTATAAGGCCAGGATGCAAACCGATTGTGCTTGGTCAGCTATGCGCCATTTAAAGGCCGATTGAACCAACATATGCAGCATTAACCGTGAATGCGAACCAGGGAACATTGCCTTTAAAAGGTGCATTGCTGACAAAGTGTGATCAGATTGAATCCTGGCCCCAGAGAGCAGCAATAGTAGGCTGTATGGTGTATCAAGAACTAATGACATGAACAGATGTACGAATACATAAAAGTTTCAGTCATCATTTCTTCTGATTGTTTTAGTTTTGTTGATTCAATTGACAAAGCAGCCCTTTTAGTGAGAAATAAAACACTACAGTAATAAAACATAAAATATATTTGATGAGTTAAGTTAACAGGATTTTTTTGCAATCTTTTAATTTATGTACAATAGAAAACCTTACATTTCTGGATAGAAATATCTTTGGTCACTGTAAATTAAGCAAAGATTTCAGGTATGTGCATGTTCTTCCTCTTTGTACTGTTTCAAACAAACATACATTTCTTCATGTTGAGAAAAATTAAATATCATATAAATTTCATTTTTTTCAAATTCGCTCACACTGACCATCAGAAAACTGCCACCAAGTGAGCTGTAAAACACACCCATCTTTTTTTCAGTTTGGGAAAAATCAACACATTTTCTACACACATATTATACAATTGACTCTCGTACAAGGCTAAACATGATCATAAATAAAAGCACTGTCGTCCTTCACTTCGCTCTTGAATGTAACAAACAACTAAAGGACAGAAAACAAAAACAAACAAGACATTCTTATGCAGACAATTGCATGGGTACAAACAACAAAAACGGAATAATCTAACGTCTTTTCCCTAAAAAATATTAAACTATCCCCTTAGGCAACATTCTAGTAGTCATCTCAATTAACAGGTAGACCAACATCCCCACTCTTAACCAATCCACTTCATCAACACATTACTTTTGTTCCTTATCAGGAGAAAATACACGTTCCCATAATTGATGTAGGCCCTGTTTGCAACCATACAGAAAACATTTTTTTCCCCCCAGCATGCTCAACTGGAGGTTGTTTTTTTGGAATTGTTTTTAATATCGGTCTTTGCATGTACATTGAATGATTGATTCATCTTTTGCTACACAAAGATAAATAACACATTTTCTAAACTAATCCAAATCATTTAGTTACGATTTATTGCACCCTTTACTAAAATAGTTGTTCTAGTTTAAATGGCTTAGGTATTCTCCTCACACTGTTCCTAACCCTGGCAGTCATTATGAATGGGTGAATAATGTAATGGTTGAATATCAAATAGGAATTACACCTCTCTTTGCAAGCCAGCGTGAGGTTACTTGCAGGTAGGGTTTCAAAATCCTGGTAAATTTCCAATTTCTTTCAGAAATCCCGGTTGGAAGACTCGTGAAAATCCTTCAACCAGGAGTTTTGGGGGAATTTACCGTCATTTTGCAATCCTACTTGCAGGACTGATTTGGCCTTTAAACCATGAGTTTCAGGCGCTTGCATTAGGGTAAAGCTAGGCCTCAAAATAAGGCCTTATGAGATATGTAATGCATTGTCATAGAGTTGAATTATAATGATAACATGCGCCTATTAACTCACTTGGTGAAGGCCACAGGACTGAAAATGAACGAATTCAACAACCATGTCTCTGTCACTAACAAATCTAGTCATGGGTGGTAACGCCACAATTCACTCGAAAAGACAAGAAACACTGGAAAATAATATTGGAGGCAAGGTTTTTTTCGGGATGTTACTTAACATTTTCAAGCTGATACAACTCAAGTCTGGACACCCTACAGGATCACAGTGTTTGAGTAATGACTACAAAATCACTAAGTAACTGTACATGGATATATTAAGTGCAAGAGGTTTCCTCAAAAGATTTGAAGTAATGACAGCACATTGGGCTTTACAGTGTACATAGGACCATATACAATATAAAACAGCATGTCAGTGGCATTTCTTTAACTGTAGTGCAATAAGGTATTTAGTTCATACTCCTGTGTAGACTGTACTGATGACTGTTTGTTGCTTTTAGGCTATGTTAAACTACACCTATGATAGACATGGCAAGGATTTGTTTGTCCTGTCATCTTGTAATCTCTTGTGATTGTTTTGATACCATTTTCAATGTACTGTATGTAAAAATCCAGCCTCTGGCACATAAAATAAACCAAAAATGTAAGATTGCCAAATTGTTTCATACCAAATATATGCCCAAATGAATGAGTCATTATTCTGTATAGTGCTTAGAGAAGAGGGACAATTGAAAGCTGCTAATTGTGCTGTATTTATAAAAGCCATACCATGCACCATAAAACTTAGAAGAATCAAGTTAAAAAGCTAAATGAACTGATGTTACTTCACTTTACTAATCAAGATATGTTGTATTGTCCAGTGCATTTAAGGAATAGAGGAACATTAACATTTGGTAATAGTATACCATATCAACTGAAATAAGACAAAACAAACGTGAAAAATAACAGCCACTCGAGTCATTACAGTAGGCTTATACCAGAGGCAATGAAATGCTACAGGTATAATACCATCATATAGTACTTGTTTGTTATCCCTTTAACTTTAAATTGAATATACAACTGTACGTAATATTGTATAACGGCATGTAAGTACTATATAATTGCATTACTAAATCTATTCCATTATAGTTACTATGGAATAATGCCCTGACCAACTTTGAACCTAAGAGAGTATCTGAAACTGAGAAGTCCCTATTCACTTCAGCAGGTCTACATTATGGCTGTTCACAATTATTTTTTCCACATGGAAAGACACACAATATTTACAGTAGAGATCAAGGGGAATTCAACATAATCTCTAGCTCGTCACAGGGGATTTAAAGGCATTAAACGTCATAATAAATTGAACAAAAACATATCTTTACTTTAAATATTCATATTCACTGAGACAATCAATCTTGTTCCCTCCATCACCAGTAAGATGTTCTTTTTTAGATAATATATTAGTCCTTACTAAAATACATAATTATGAAAATCATCATAAAAGTTAACTACAATCTACATCAAGCATTGTCACTACTAGACTTCCTGTCACTTTACTGTACTGTGAAATAGTCTTAGAGGCATCTTCATTTCAGTCACATCGCATCTACAAAATCATCAACATCTAATACCCCCGCCCCCCCCAAAAAGTATATTTTAAGTCCTAACTGAGGCAAAACCGTTTAGAGCACCTTGATGTTATCCTCACAAATAATCCTGATAGGTATCAGTCTAGTGTTTTCTTAAATTAACTTAGTGATCACTGTTTTACAGCCTGTGTTCGTAATGGCTGCTCAGTGAAACGACCTGTCCTGATCTGTCATAGACGCTTGATAAAAAACTTGAATGGGCAAGCCTTCCTTCATGAACTGGCCTCTGTAAAATGGTATATAATCAGCTTGATCCCCTCTGTCAAAGACGCTTTCATCTTTTTTTATATTTTCAGTGGTATTGTTAAACAGACCCCCATAAAGAAAATGAGAATTAAAAACAGGTTCAGCCCCTGGTTCGACCATGATCTTGCAGAGTTACTCCACCTCAAGAATTGCATTTGGAGAAAGGCTCAACACACGCATACTCAGGCTGACCGGCTCTGGTTCAGGCAAATGAGAAAGAAGTGCACTCAAGCTATCTGGAAGGCCAAAGTTAGTTACTTCAAGGAGCAGTTCTCTCTCTATGGGTCTAACGCCAAGAAGTTCTGGAAAATTGTTAAAGACCTGGAGAATAAACCCTCCTCCTCACAGCTGCCCATGTCCCTTAAATTTGATGATGTGGTTGTTACTGACAAGAAGCACATGGCTGAGCTCTTTAACCACCACTTTAAGTCAGGATTCCTATTAGCCTCAGCCATGCCTCCTTGCCGGTCCAACATTTCCTCATCTCCCACCCCTTCTAATGCGACTATCCCAGATGCTTCTCCCTCTTTTCCCCCCGCCCCGCAACAAAGTTTCTCCCTGCAGGCAGTCACTGAGTCCGAGGTGCTAAAGGAGCTCCTGAAACTTGACCCCCAAAAAACATCTGGGTCAGATGGTTTAGACCCTTTCTTCTTTAAGGTTTCTGCCCATGTCATCGCCAAGCCTGTTTCTCCTTTCTGGGGAGGTTCCCATTGCTTGGAAGGCAGCCAAGGTTCGTCCTTTACTTAAAGGGGGAGATCAAGCTGATCCTAACTGTTATAGGCCTATTTCTATTTTGCTTTGTTTATAGAAAATGTTGGAAAAACGTGTCAATAACCAATGGACTAGCTTTCTTGATGTCTATAGTATTCTCTCAGGTATGCAATCTGGTTTCGGCTCAGGTTATTGATGTGTCACTGCACCCTTAAAAGGTCTTTAATGATGTCACTATTGCGCTTGACTCTAAGCAATGTTGTGCTGCTATTTTTATTGACTTGGACAAAGCTTTTGATACGGTAGACCATTCCATTCTTGTGGGCCGGATAAGGAGTATCGGTGTCTCTGGCCTGGTTTGTTAACTACCTCAGAGTGAGATGTATAAAGTCAGAAAATCTGCTGTCTCAGCCACTGCCTGTCACCAAGGGAGTAGCCCAAGGCTCAATCCTAAGCCCCACGCTCTTCTCAATTTACATCAACAACATAGCTCAGGCAGTAGGAAGTTCTCTCATCCATTTATACGCAGATGATACAACCTTATACTAAGCTGGCCCCTTCCTAGATTTTGTGTTAAATGCTCTACAACAAAGCTTTCTTAGTGTCCAACAAGCTTTCTCTACCGTTAACCTTGTTCTGAACACCTTCAAAACAAAGGTCGTGTGGTTTGGTAAGAAGTATGCCCCTCTCCACACAGGTGTGATTCCTACCCCTGAGGGTTTAGAGCTTGAGGTAGTCACCTCATAAAAATACTTGGGAGTATGGCTAGACAATACACTGTCCTTCTCTCAGCACATTTCAAAGCTGCAGGCTAAAGTTAAATCTAGACTTGGTTTCCTCTCCTCTTTCACCCCAGCTGCCAAACTAACCCTGATTCAGATGATCATCCTACCCATGCTAGATTACGGAGACATAATTTATAGATCGGCAGCTAAGGGTGCTCTCGAGTGGCTAGATGTTCTTTACCATTCGGCCATCAGATTTGCCAACAATGCTCCTTATAAGACACATCGCTGCACTCTATACTCCTCTGTAAACTGGTCATCTCTGTATACCCATCGCAAGACCCACTGGTTGATGCTTATTTATAAAACCATTTTAGGCCTCACTCCCCCTATCTGAGATATCTACTGCAGCCCTCATCCTCCATATACAACATCCGTTCTGCCAGTCACATTCTGTTAAAGGTCCCAAAAGCACACACATCCCTGGGTCGCTCGTCTTTTCAGTTTGCTGCAGCTAGCTACTGGAACGAGCTGCAACAAACACTCAAACTCTAAATCTCTAAATTTAAAAACTCAATCATGAACACTCTTATTGACAGTTGTGGCTGCTTTGCGTGATTTATTGTGGTCTCTACGTTCTTGCCCTTTGTGCTGTTGTCTGTGCCCAATAATGTTTGTACCATGTTGTGTTGCTACCGTGTTGTTGTCATGTGTCGCTACCATGCTGTTTTGTCATGTGTTGCTGCCTTGCTATGTTGTTGTCTAAGGTCTCTCTTTATGTAGTGTTGTCTCTTGTCGTGATGTGTGTTTTGTCCTATATATATATATTTTTTTTATGAATCCCAGCCGCCGTCCCCGCAGGAGGCCTTTTGCCTTTTGGTAGGCCGCCATTATAAATAAGAATATGTTCTTAACTGACTTGCCTAGTTAAATAAAATAAAACTTAAAAATCCCACTAGATACGGAGCTTTCACCAGGAAAGAACTACACGTTAACAACAATCTGCTGTAAAAATTAATTGAAATACTGCATTGTTACATTGAATAGTGTTGAATCACTGGACATGTCATAAAATGTTAACTGAAAAAGGGCTTGATTAAAATGTAGGTGATTCATATACTGTAAGGTCTGAGAACGTTGCAAACCTTGCACGACAACACTAGGAAACTGAACATTCTCATTTTACAGTTCCGGTGAGGGGAATAAAGTATTCAATTTAGAATACCGTAATTGCTGGACTATTAAGCGTACCTGAATATAAACCGCACCCACTGAATTATTAAAAAATATGTATTTTGTACATAAATAAGCCGCACATGTCTATAAGCCGCAGGTGCCTACCGGTACATTGAAACAAATTAACTTTACACAGCCTTTAAACGAAACACGGCTTGTAACAAAAATAAATAGGCTTTAACGAAACACGGCTTGTAACAAAAATTAAAACAGTAGCCTACCAAGAAAGTCATTGGTCACTATCTTCCTCCTCCTGTGCACTGAAACCACTGAAGTCATCTCCTTCGGTGTCAGAGTTGAATAGCCTCAGAATTGCTTCATCCGATGTTGGATCGTTTTCATTGTCGCTCTCGTCACTTTCATCCGGAGGCAAATACCCCGCTGAGCTCATGCTGCCCCTTCAACACGCAGCAGTCCAGCCTTTCGAAACCCGTTGATGATAGTGGATTTTTTGACAATGCTCCACGCTGTCAGGACCCACTGGCAGACTTCACCATAAGTTGCTCTTCGCATGTTTTAGTGAAGGATTTCTCCCCACTTGTCATCCAAGCCTCCCACTGAACACGGAGCGCCACCTTAAATGCACGATTTACACTGATGTCGAGTGGCTGCAAATACTTTGGGCCATCTGCTTTTCTTCCCTCTGAAAGGTTTGTTGTCTTTTTGCACTGAGTCAGTTCCTCACGCTGCTGTTTACAAAGTCTTATAATCGACTCATTAAGGCCAAGCTCCCATGCAGCAGCTCTATTTCCTTTTCCAACAGCCAGATCGATCGCCTTCAACTTGAAAGCTGCATCATATGCATTTCTCCGTGTCTTTGCCATGATGAGGGTGACAAAATTACTACCGTAATCAGAATGATGGGAAGTTTGAGCGCGCTCGATTTACGTCACATTATGTGACGGTGCTCAGTTTTTTGGCGGTGGCATGAATCTTGCGAAAGCCGCGTCATTGTATAAATCGCGAGGTTCAAAGTGTGGGAATAAAGTAGCGGCTTATAGTCCGGAAATTACGGTAGGTGGTAATTCATAAAGAAGCACTGGCACCTCACCATGATCAGCTAGCTACTCTTGAGGTATGGCTTCTTCTGATTTTGCTTACAGCTTCCTGGCATCTCCTTCATTAATTCGATAAAGAAAAAGTGCAATCAATGGCTTATTTTTCCCCTTTTCTGATAGTAGCCTTACTTGGCACACACCTTTCCAGTATTCTGATGGTACTGTCTGGAGTACAGCGGCCCTAAAAGGGCAAAGTAGTGTGTCAGGAGGACATCGAGAACCTAAACTCTTGAGTTCTCCCTGTGTGCATCCCAAATGGCACCCTATTCCCTTTATAGTGCACTATTGGCACCCTATTCCCTTTAAATAGGATGCCATTTGGGACTGTCTTAATGTGCCACAAACCGTGCCATGACTGGGATTGGAGACTGTTCAGAGAGAGGAGAGAAAAAACGTATAGAGAACATTAAGACTTTCCAACTGTAATTTCAATGCCTTTCCTATCCTCAGACTTTCAAAGGACAAAGGTTAGTATTGTTTTCATTGATTATATCTAGCAATTTCATGAACAGTCATTGACAATGGGCCACTGTCTTGTCTGTTTCAAAACTAACATTAAAATAAGTTCTAGGTTGTAGAAATGTGTTTAAACTAGACAGATAAGGTATTGTGGTTCAAATCCTTCTTTCAGGCATTTATAATACATAGACATTTTTAACTGCATTTTGTTTTAAGAATCAACATAACATTTGTTCAAAAGTATCACACATTTCCCTGACTTTGATGGGGCTAATGTGATTGTTTCCTAAACAACAGTCCTGACTTTTCCTTGATGATTTTCCAAGGATCAAATCCTATTCCCTATAGAGCACTACTTTTGGCCTGGGTTGATACACAGCCCCAGGCAGAGAACCTTTCAGTCAGTCAGCCACCCACCTACCCAGCCAGTCAGTCAGTCATCCACCCACCCAACCAGTCAATAGGTCCATGACAAGTAGTGCACCATGTAGTGAATAGGGTGTCATCTGGGCCTCAGCCTCAGGCAAAGAACCTTTCAATCAGTCAGCCAGCCAGCCAGCCACCCACCCGCCCGCCCGCCCATCAAAAGTAGTGCACTATGTAGGGAATAGGGTGTCATCTGGTCCGCTGCCCCAGGCACAGAACCTTGCAGTTAGTAAGTCAGTCACCCAACCAGTCAGTCAGTCACACAGTGAGTCAGTCAGTTCCGCACACACAGGATAAATCCGGCTAGCAGAGGGATGAGGTTTAACAATAGAAGCCACAGAGTTACCACTAAGCTGGAGGAACTGGAGCACGGGTCTGGAAGAGAGGCAAAACACTTCCTTAATACCAAAAGGTTTATATAATGTATCTCGTTATATAAAGTATATATGTGTGTGCATGAATATGGAAGGTAGGAAAGACAGGCAGGGGAACTCACCAATAGGAACTCTCCTGGTACTATTGAGGGGAGGCAGCTGTTGTGGTAGAGGGCAGGCGCTACAGAAGTCTGAGCAGGCAGGACAGACGAGAACCCCGTTGTAGACCCAGTCATTAACACGCACACTAACTCTCAGCAGCTGACCGGTATGCACACACTGAAACTCAGTATCCTGCACCCATACTGTCAGACCCTGGGTAGAGCAAGACATCTGGAAACAACCACAATATAACATTTAATTATTTGGTTTTTGTATGGGTCACTTTAAATATCTGCATTTCACACATTTATAACAGGGTTACCTATTTGTTAACCCAAAACACATAAATTAGACTGAGAATTTGTGATTCTGTAAGATCATGTGATAAAAGGATGAGACTTAAAGGTGGTAAACATTATTAAGAAGACTCCCACAGTACATAGCTTGCAAAATATGGAAAAGTGACTAAACATAGATTGCAGAGATGCTGAAATGGAGATATCTATTTAATTTTTTACTTATTCTGCATTACCTTATAACAGCCACTTCCCCAGTCAGGGTAGGTCATGCGCCTGGTACACTGCTCCATGATGAAGGATGTCTTCTGGTACAAACACACAGAGTCTGGACCATACTGCTCAGCGCCATAGTTCCTCCACCAATCTGGAAGCAGTGTCAGGTAACCTACTCGTAAGTAGGGTTGCAAAATGAAGGAACATTTCCCAGAAACACAATTTTCAGGTTTTCCATAAATCCCAGTTGGAAGATTCCCAGAATTAGGAGGGAATAAGCAGAGAGGGAAAATGGAACACTCCAACAGGGAATCATCCAACTGGGAATCCTCCAGCTGGGATTTCTGGAAAACCTGGGAATGTTGTGAATGTTTCCGGAATTTTGCAGACCTTCTAGTGAGTGAACAGTCTCAGAGTACATTGTCCAAGGCCCAGCCGGGTCTGAGGCACCAAGAGGCAAGAACAATGCAAGAAGGAAATGGATATTACCGGGTTGGTTCTCCTGGACCCTGCAGTAGGAGTTGCGTTGGTACTCTCCACTCAGGTGCCAGCTGAATTCCTGGCTGAAGGGACAGTAGTCAGCGATCTCCACAGCTCCACCGTAGGAGGCAATGTCCCTCACAGAGACATCAGGGATATGGTCAAAGTACTGCAGGAGGGTAAGTGGACAAGATTTACTATATGGGGTGTACTATGCAGGTCACAAGTGGTCAAAAACATCTTAAATAAAGACCATTTTAAATGTGTGTTTTGTTTGGTTTTGTTGCCTTTTTTTGTCTTATAGGTACAAACTTTGCTTGGGTACAAGTGTTAAATAAATCGTTGAGTGTCATACACTTGCAATATTTATGTTTGTCTTCTAATCCTCTGTAGTGGTCCAATAGGTTTCTGACACAGACTCTTGCTAGCATCATGTGGTTATCACTGGGTGTATTGTCATAGCCTCGATTTCTAGAGTTTGTGACTTTGAAGGATGGCATTGTGAGACTAGTATTTTACCTGGTAGTCCAGGGGTATGTCCTGAGGGTACTTCTGCAGGTTGCAGACAGCCACAGCCAGCTGGTCCTGCCTGCAGGTTAGCTGGAGGGGTGTGGCACGCACCGTGTCACAGTAAGGGGTCACCACTTTACGACTGAAAAACAGTAACACACCGAGGGTTGGATCAGGTAGAGCCACAGTTTGTCATTTAAATGTTTTTATTGTGTTTAAAAAATGAATAAAAAACAGTTTGTTACAATTTCTAATAGTTTCTAAGGCTTGATGTTTGTGTTGACAGAAATGTTGACATATGAGACAGGGTACATTGTCTGGTGCTACTTTAAATTTGTTTAGGGGCATGCCATGTGCCTAGACATTTAGATGTTTCAGCCTGTTGTGTACAATAAGAAACCTTAACTCTGATTAGACACCTTCTTACCTCTGACGTTGCCTTTCAATCCAGAACTTACAGCTTTTCATCACAAAGTCACAGCCCAGACCCTTGCCCCAGTCCAGCCTCTCTGCCATGCTGTAGTTGGCTCGGTACCAACTACATAGGAGACAAAGATGACCCGAACACATTGTACATCAAGTCAGGTAAACTCTTGAACTTCAATACAAATCATGTGTCAAAGTCAAAAACGTTCAATCACGCCAATGCTCAAGAAAAAAGAGCCAAGTTGTTTAATAGTCAAAGCTCTTGAAATTACATCAAATGTAAAAGTCATTATTTTCTTGTATTCCATATATTTTCTGGAAACAGTCAGCAACCTTACCCTGTGTCTTCCATGATGGCCAAGGTGATCCTAGAAAACACTCTGTTTTGTGTGTGCGATCCAGTCATTGCTTCGTTCTGTTATCAATACAAACATGAGAATCATCAAAGTATCATATATAGATTAATAATGAACCTATATGAGCATAGAAATGCTGACGATGAGTAGTGAACTATAGATAAATAAGAAATACAGAATTCACAATAGTTATACAGACTATGAAACTGAGTGAAAGGGTATGGTGTGGTTAGGTCTATATTCCATTACAGACATCAGTTCTACTAGGCTGAGTAAAGATACACCACAAACGTAGGCTACACATATTGTACAGAAAGGAATCATTTCAGATAACAAAAAAAACTAAGCACAGTACAATGCCACCAATCTTCAGCCCTCCTTTTACCTCTAGTAGCCTCTTCTCCCAGTGGTTCAGCTCAGTACCCATCCCTCCCTGGTTCTCCAGCTCCATACCCTCCAGAATGGGACAGCCAAAGTGTCTCCTCGCTTCCTCCTGCCAACACATGCAGGGATACAGGACATAAACATTAACCACATTACAGGACAGTACAGGGCAGCACAACATAACAAAATAGCACAACACCACACAGAACAGCCCAGCCTCTACAAAAGGGACATACTGTATCTACCCATGACAAATGCATGTAAATACATAATTCAATGGTGAGGAGGTTAAAACGAGGATTCTTACCACAACACGCGGCGTCACTAGAAGATGCACTTCGTGACGGACCATCACTCCACCACGGATGTCCCATAATCGAGTCACTCTACGTATCACTGCATCACTCCATTGATACAGGCCTAAACTATAATAGAAAGCAAAAACAGTCTTAAATGTTAACAAAATTAATGAGAAAACTCAATGCACAACAGAAAAACAATTACAATATCATCTAAGCCTACTGGTTATTACAAACAGCACGATTATAAAAACAAAGTCTGACAGCAGAGGAAAATGATCAAGTATACATACCTCTCGTTGAATGCTGGTAGTCCACTTGCAAACCGAGGTGTCAATGGCTTGCCATTATAATCATGATAAAACGCAAACAGCCCTGCTGAAAAACCCTTTTGGACAGATACGTAAAGATTACATTACTCAATCAATAATGAAATCTGTGTTGGACAGGTTCGATTGATTATCGTATTTATTTAAGTAATTCATGACAAGCTTTGCCCCAATAGGAATATAAAGTAGATTCCAATGCACCCACCAAGGCATGTATGATTTCGTGTTTGACGGTTGACAGCATGCTCTCAAACTCCTGAGGTTGGGTGGATATCATATTGGGGCACAAGTTGGCATATCCAGCAATGGGCCTGAAAAGGTAAAGAGAGTGAAACTGACATTCATATGATATCATTGGGTTAAAATACCTATTCAGGGGCCAATAACTACCATGTCACCTACCAGACCCAATCACTACCTACGGCAATCTGAAATATCCTAAAATGCTGCCATTCTAAAGTATATTCTAAGGGTGTATATAACCAGGTGTGTATAAACAGTAGGGGTGCAATGGTTCCCCAAACCCACTGTTCAGTTTCTGTACAGCAGGAACATTAAATGCTATTTACAATGTTCAGCATTCACAATGTTCCTTGCATTGTCTGTTGTGACCAAATTGTGATGCTGCGTTTGTAACCACGTGGAAGGTGGGAATTGACCAGTTATGAATTCGTAAATACTACTTGGATTCATTTGCGTGATTTGAACTCATTGAGAAACGCTGATTGGCTAATGGCCAACAAGCTGTGGCAACCAAAAACTAAAAGTACAGCTATCATACTTATAAAACAAATTATAGAGTTAAAAAACAACATTAATAGATTTCTTCTTTTAAATAATGCTTTCTTGTTGCATTTACAGTAATGGCTGAAAATGCTGTTAGAGGCCATTTCCTTAGTAGGTGACGTCAGAGGTTACCATGTGGGAGAAGTGGGTGCTCAGGGTGAGTTTTCCACTAGTAATTACCAGTTTGAGGGCCGTTCAAGTGGATTTTCCCAGTTGTATGTGGTAAATTCCCACTAGGCTACGAACGCACCATGACACTGCCTCTTTCAGTGCCAGATGCGCACTTATAAACGGGGGCGTGACTGTAGCGTGGTACGACTTCCACTCCGGGGTAATGTGATTGGCCAATTAATTGAAAACTTCAGCTTTGGTTGGCTTACATAAAGCGGTTACTACCCGTGTTCTGAAATGGGTGCAAGAGCGAAGATCGTAATGTGGCTCGAGCACTTTCACAAGGTGCTGAAAGAAACCCCTTATTCCCAACTACCGAGAATGGGCGTAGATCCGCGACAAAAATATTAACATGGCCTACCTACCGCTCTTGTATTGTCTTTGGCCTGGTCAGCTAGAATCAGCTGCCAAGTGCTGCTTGAATGCAGGGGAGACTACGTGTTGTTTCTTTGCGTTACCATCTTGCTCCGGTATACTGGGGTGATGTCGGCAAAAAATGTGTCAACATATCAGAGGTGTTGGCAGCTGCATATGCTGTTGTCGTTTAGAGTTGGGACATACTGCTAACATTTTATCCACAACTCTCTGTCCATCGCCGTTGTAATCTACTTGGAAGCAAAAATGTTTCAAAACTGGAGATATAAATGGAGGACAACTAAACTACACGGAATTGCTTTAATAAGGTTAAGGTCAAGGATAATTTAGCTATTTGATTTGGAATTTTAAGACCCCTTGACGCATCAAAAACATATACAGTACCAGTCAAAAGTTTGGACACACCTACTCATTCAAGGGTTCTCTTTATTTTTACTGTTTGCTACATTGTAGAACAATAGTGAAGACAAAACAATGAAATAACACATATGGAATCATGTAGTAACCCAAAAAAAGTTAAATATATTTTATATTCTTCAAAGTAGCCACCCTTTGCCTTGATGACAGCTTTGCACACCTAGCATTCTCGCAACCAGCTTCACAAGGCAGTCACTTGGAATGCATTTCAAGTAACAGGTGTGCCTTGTTAAACCTCTTACAGCTACCCCATGTTTTTTTCAATTTCCACCTGAAGACAAATCTAACTGCCTATAGCTCAGGCCCAGGACATGCATATTCTTGGTTTCATTTGAAAGAAAACACTCTGAAGTTTGTGTAAATGTGAATTGAATGTAGGAGAATATAACACAATAGATCTGGTTTAGATAATACAATGAAAAAAACATAAGGTTTTTCATTTTTATTGTTGTATCATATTTAAAATGAACAAGACAAAACAAACATTGAGATAGGATGATGGGGACAATTTCAGTGAAAAGCATAAGAGGGCAACAGTACGTGTGCAAAGTTTCAGAATGATAACTTCCAAAATGAGTATGCTACATGACATTTATCATGAAGTCACCCAGGTGTCCCACACAAGTAGCCCAAATACACCCAAGTGGCCAAATTGGTGAAGTTATACATTTTGAATGGAATAACTATATACAAAATACCAAAATGGTATTCGAACACAACCCCCCCAAAAATGGAGAAAAAACATGAAAAAAAATATACATTTACAAAATAACACTTTCAATATTTGGAAGACCCTCAGTCCTCTACACAATATTGTGCTGCTGATGCCAGGTGCCATAGCAGTCTCTTTCTGCTGTAAAAGCAGAGGGTCACCAAGCATGTGGTGCAGGTGATGGGGGACTTCATTTAGCAAAGAACACATCGACGCCTCCAAGCTGTGCCCTTTTGGCCCTGAGGCACATCCATGCCTGCAGAAATACATTTGGGCAGATGAACACCACTTGTGGCAGGAGCTGGATGAACCAGCTTCAGTGGGGGATGGACAACTTGGCACTGGGGGCTCCTATTCGGAGTCAGTGTCACTGTGAAAGAAAATGTTCAGTTAGAATGTTCTTGTAGGTTCATGCTCTACAACATCCGCAGAGTACGACCCTGCCTCACACAGGAAGCGGCGCAGGTCCTAATCCAGGCACTTGTCATCTCCCGTCTGGATTACTGCAACTCGCTGTTGGCTGGGCTCCCTGCCTGTGCCATTAAACCCCTACAACTCATCCAGAACGCCGCAGCCCGTCTGGTGTTCAACCTTCCCAAGTTCTCTCACGTCACCCCGCTCCTCCGCTCTCTCCACTGGCTTCCAGTTGAAGCTCGCATCCGCTACAAGACCATGGTGCTTGCCTACGGAGCTGTGAGGGGAACGGCACCTCAGTACCTCCAGGCTCTGATCAGGCCCTACACCCAAACAAGGGCACTGCGTTCATCCACCTCTGGCCTGCTCGCCTCCCTACCACTGAGGAAGTACAGTTCCCGCGCAGCCCAGTCAAAACTGTTCGCTGCTCTGGCCCCCCAATGGTGGAACAAACTCCCTCACGACGCCAGGACAGCGGAGTCAATCACCACCTTCCGGAGACACCTGAAACCCCACCTCTTTCAGGAATACCTAGGATAGGATAAAGTAATCCTTCTCACCCCCCCCCCCCTTAAAAGATTTAGATGCACTATTGTAAAGTGGCTGTTCCACTGGATGTCTTAAGGTGAATGCACCAATTTGTAAGTCGCTCTGGATAAGAGCGTCTGCTAAATTACTTAAATGTAATATAGTTTCACATATGAGCCCTGTATCAACAGGTATAATAAACAGATATATAGAGAGTACAGGGAACATAAAGTTGAATATATTATTATAGACCTGCTAGATCTACAGTTTCATTTATATTATGACAGACCAGCTGTATCTACTGTCTCCATTTCACTTTGGCCATTGTTGTGGGCCTGCCCTCCCCTCAACAGACTCAAATAGGCTATTTCATGTGGGGGTGGGGTGGGCGGCAGACACACGCATCTCACATTTCATTACATTATTTTTATATATTGCTACTAAATAAAAAAATCACAAATCATATTTTAGTTGATTAATTTCAAATAAAGGCATTAGCATGAGAAGAACTTACCAGTCCAAAACGATGTCCTCTCCGTTCACAAAATATTCCTCCATTTGGGAATCGCTAAATGAATCGTCCTCCAAAAATCTCTGTCTCACTTTCCCGATCAATTTCTTCTAAAATTGTGTGTACATCTGTATATCTAGACTTAGATTTAGCTTTCCCTGACTTAGTCGCCATACTGATTGATATATAAACAGCTGAAGATGCGCTTTACCAAAACAACGCTGTGCGTAACATGCATGGCTCCTTCCGGTAGGAATCTTCAATGGCGAATGACCCTCTTTACGCAGGAGTTTACTACATGGGTTGGTCTTCCAACACATAAACATTACATATGGCCATTTACCTCAGCTCATTGGCTATCTACCCAGCTAGATTTCAAGACGATCAGTGGTCATTGGGTTAAAATACAGTCAATCAACGAAACAGCGGTCATATCATTGGTGCACAATGAGGTCATTACTTGTTGTCTTCAAATCAGTTTCTTTCAGTCAATACTGAAATGACCCATCAGGTTTGGTTGTGTTGCAATGAAACCAAACATGTTGATTGCAATGAAACCAAACATGACTGGAAAAGTCACGTTAGTGTGTGTATTTACATCGAATGTGTCGTCGAAAATGGAATGAGACGGAATTCACGACACAAGCGGTTCACAAAATGTTTCGTGTTAGGCTATAAAAATGGATTTTATCAAACAAAAAGACCATTCATTGTGTAACAATGAGTATTGGGATTGCAAACAGAGGAAGATCGTCAAAGGTAAACAATTTATTTTATTGCAGTTTGTGATTTTGTTACGCCTGTGCTGGTTGAAATAGTTGTTTTTTTATGGGGCTCTATCCTCAGATAATCACATTATATTCTTTCGCAGTAGATCCTTTTTAAAATCTGACAAAGCAGTTGGATTAGCAAGATTCTAGGCTTTCGAAAAACATGTGAGACACTTGTATTTTCATGAATGTTTAATATGACTATTTATGTAGCGATCACGGTATGTTGTCGAATTTCATTCTGCTAACGGGTTCGGTGCGCAGAGAGGTTAAAAAGTTAATTTGCGGAATTAATGCGTTTGAGCCAATCAATTGTGATGTCGTGAGGTGACTAATTAAACGTAGGAGGTAATTATTCGATAAACTGCAGTAATCACATTAATGATCCTCAATTAAATCAGGAAACAAATGATTATTTCCTCATATCAGTCTTATTCTGAACGTCGTTGACCATGTAAATCTGCACAAACGCTAACTTAAGTGATGAATCAGCGATACACTAATTGGCTTAAATATTTTCTTTACTAACTAACTAAATCACTAACTAAAAATCACTAACTAAATACATAAAAACACATACACGGTTTGGAAACTACGCTCACAGTAGTCAGAATATTTAGCCCCATAACAACCACTCATTCAGATTTGAAATGCAACATATATTTACGCATAGATGTCTCTCTTTTGAAACCACTCAATCAGTCTATGGCGAGTAGTTCGATGTAAGTTTCTGGATGTCCACCAGAAGTCACAATGTCCTTAGTTGTATGCTACTTTGTCTTGGAGTGTTCGTTAGAATAGATACATCAGAGGTGTACCACCCGGTGGTGATGGGGATCTATTCTTCTCTCCAGTCTTTGGTCAATTGTCCTAGACTACTTTACATGCAGAGCTGCAGACGGTGCATGTTTTGGTCTAGTCTATCTTCTTCACTCGTCGAGAGTTTCAGAGGGTCTTACCATTTTCTGGTCTTGGAGATTTAACCATTTCAACCTGTGGATCATGTCCTC
This sequence comes from Oncorhynchus nerka, assembly GCF_034236695.1. Taxonomy (NCBI): domain Eukaryota; kingdom Metazoa; phylum Chordata; class Actinopteri; order Salmoniformes; family Salmonidae; genus Oncorhynchus; species Oncorhynchus nerka. Next base: position 34,705,372 of record NC_088396.1, on the reverse strand, counting down.
ACATTCTCTGGTCAGTATTTAAAAAGTCATTTTAAGCACTCTGGCCTTGGACGGCGTTCCGTCCTGTTGACACAATGTCTGTGTTCACGTTGGTGTGGTTACTAACTGGGCCCAGGTTTATATGAAAAGCCATCTCATTAAGAAGGCTAAAATCACATGTATCTTTTCAAAAGTATTCTTAATAATTTATTTTATACAACATTTAGCTGTAAAACCTGATAAATAGCACGTGTACACTTTCAGAGTCACAGTTATCTTGTTACATAGTCTTTCTGATAATTCTAACGACATCACAAAATAGACATTAATTTTCAATATTCCATCCCTCGTCATCCCCAACGTTTGAATGTTGAAACATATTGTCCCAGTGTCTGTTCATTAATGTTGAAGTTTTGGCAAGAATCTCAAGACACAGCACATTCCTCTGTTCAATACTGCAAGGCAAGAGAGAGAAACTTTACGACCGGGGTTAAGTCATAAAACCATCCCAACTCCCCCCTTCCTCTCTAGTGGGAGAGAAGGGGAGGTCTGGCACTCTGTGCCAAGCTGATCTGGCGCCTTTGATCCTCACCAAGCTAGAGAGTCATGACAGTGATGTGTAGGGGTCATACACATAAGTTAGCCCTATTTCGTAAAAGACCAAGTCAATATTACGTCAAGAACAGCTTAAATAAGCAAAGAGAAACAACAGTCCATCATTACTTTAATGAAGGTCAGTCAATCCGGAAAAAGTCAAGAATTCTTCAAGTGCAGTCGCAAAAACCATCAAGCGCTATGATGAATCTAGCTCTCATGAGGACCGCCTCAGGAAAGGAAGACCCAGCGTTACCTCTGCAGAGACTGTTATAGTTTTGGCAAGTTGGTTAGGACATCTACTTTGTGCATGACAAGTCATTTTTCCAACAAATGTTTACAGATTATTTCACTGTATCACAATTCCAGTGGGTCAGAAGTTTACATACACTCAAATCAAATCAAATCAAATTTATTTATATAGCCCTTCGTACATCAGCTGATATCTCAAAGTGCTGTACAGAAACCCAGCCTAAAACCCCAAACAGCAAACAATGCAGGTGTAAAAGCACTAAGTTGACTGTGCCTTTAAACAGCTCGGAAAATTCCAGAAAATGATGTCATGGCTTTAGAAGCTTCTGATAGGCTAATTGACATAATTTGAGCCAATTGGAAGTGTACATGTGGATGTACTATAAAGGCCTACCTTCAAACGCAGTGCCTCTTTGCTTGACATTATGAAATATCAAAAGAATTCAGACAAGACCTCAGAAAAAAAATTGTAGACCTCCACAAGTCTGGTTCATCCTTGGAAGGAATTTCTAAACACCTGAAGGTACCATGTTCATCTATACAAACAATAGTACGCAAGTATAAACACCATGGGATCACGCAGCAATCATACCGCTCAGGAAGGAGACGCCTTCTGTCTCCTAGAGATGAACGTAATTTGGTGCAAAAAGTGCAAATCAATCCCAGAACAACAGCAAAGGACCTTGTGAAGATGCTGTTGGAAACAGATACAAAAGTATCTATATCCACAGTAAAACGAGTCCTATAGCGACATAACCGGAAAGGCTGCTCAGCAAGGAAGAAGCTCCTGCTCCAAAACCACCATAAAAAAAAGCCAGACTACGGTTTGCAACTGCACATGGGGACAAAGATCGTACTTTTTGGAGAAATGTCCTCTGGTCTGATGAAACAAAAATAAAACTGTTGGGCCATAATGACCATTGTTATATTTGGAGGAAAAGGGGAACGCTTGCAAGCCAAAGAACACCATCCCAACTGTGAAGCACGGGGGTATCATCATGTTGTGGGGATGCTTTGCTGCAGGAGGGACTGGTGCACTTCACAAAATAGATGGCGGCATGAGGGAGGAAAATTATGTGGATATATTGAAGCAACATCTCAAGACATCAGTCAAAAAGTTAAAGCTTGGTCGCAAATGGCTCTTCCAAATGGACAATGACTCCAAGCATACTTCCAAAGTTGTGGCAAAATAGCTTAAGGACAACAAAGTCAAGGTATTGGAGTGGCCATCACATAGCCCTGACCTCACGCCTATAGAAAACGTGTGGGCAGAACTGAAAAAGCGTAGGAGGCCTACAAACCTGATTCAGTTACACCAGCTCTGTCAGGAGGAATGGGCCAAAATTCACTCAACTTATTGTGGGAAGCTTGTGGAAGGCTACCCGAAACGTTTGACCCAAGTTAAAGAATTTAAAGGTAATGCTACCAAATACTAATTGAGTGTATGTAAACTTCTGACCCACTGGGAATGTGATGAAAGAAATAAAAGCTGAAATAAAGCAATCATTCTCTCTACTATTATTCTGACATTTCACAGTCTTAAAATAAAGTGGTGATCCTAGCTGACCTAAGACAGGGCATTTTAAGGATTAAATAACAGAAAGTGAAAAACTGAGTTTAAATGCATTTGGCTAAGGTGTATGTAAACTTCCGACTTCAACTGTATTTCCATATGTGTTATTTCAAGTTCTGATGTCTTCACTGTTATTCCACAACGTATACAGTAGTAAAAATAAAGAAAAACTCTTGAATGAGTAGGTGTGTACAAACTTTTGACTGGTACTGCATTTAAACTCAGCATAAAAGAAACGTCCCGTCACTGTCAACTGCTTTTATTTTCAGCAAACTTCACGTGTAAATATTTGTATGAACATAACAAGATTCAACAGACATGAACAAGTTCCAGACATGTGACGAGCAGAAACGTGTCCCTGAAAAAAAGAGGGGGGAGACACAAAATCAAAAGTAACAGTCAGTATCCTGTGTGGCCATCAGCTGCATTAAGTACTGCAGTGCATCTCCTCATGGACTGCACCAGATTTGCCAGTTCTTGCTTTGAGATGTTATCCCACTCTTCCACAAAGGCACCTGCAAGTTCCCGGACATTTCTGGGGGGGAATGGCCCTAGCCCTCACCCTCCGATCCAACAGGTCCCAGACGTGCTCAATGGGATTGAGATCCGGGCTCTTCGCTGGCCATGGCAGAACACTGATATTCCTGTCTTGCAGGAACGAGCAGTATGGCTGGTGGAATTGTCATGCTGGAGGGTCATGTCAGGATGAGCCTGCAGGAAGGGTACCACATGAGGGAGGAGGATGTCTTCCCTGTAACGCACAGAGTTGAGATTGCCTGCAATGACCACAAGCTCAGTCCGATGATGCTGTGACACACCGGCCCAGACCATATGGACCCTCCACCTCCAAATCGATCCCGCTCCGGAGTACAGGCCTCGGTGTAACGCTTATTCCTTCAACGATGAATGCGAATCCGACCATCACCACTGGTGTGAGAAAACCGCGACTCGTCAGTGAAGAGCACTTTTTGCCAGTCCTGTCTGGTCCAGAGATGGTGAGTTTGTGCCCATAGGCGACGTAGTTGCCGGTGATGTCTGGTGAGGAGCTGCCTTACAACAAGCCCTCAGTCCAGCCTCTCTCAGCCTATTGCAGACAGTCTGCGCACTGATGGAGGGATTGTGTGTTCCTGGTGTAACTCAGGCAGTTGTTGTTGCCATCCTGTACCTGTCCAGCAGGTGTGATGTTTGGATGTACCGATCCTGTGCAGGTGTTACACGTGGTCTGCTACTGCGAGGATGAACAGCTGTCCATCCTGCGAGGATGAACAGCTGTCCATCCTGTGTCCCTGTAGTGCTGTCTTAGGAGTCTCACAGTATGGACATTGCCATTTATTGCCCTGGCCACATCTGCATGCCTCCTTGCAGCATGTTCACGCAGAGGAGCAGGGACCCTGGGCATCTTTCTTTTGGTGTTTTTCCAGAGTCAGTAGAAAGGCCTCTTTAGTGTCCTAAGTTTTCACAACTGTGACCTTAAATGGCTACCGTCTGTAAGCTGTTAGTGTCTTAACGACCGTTCCACAGGTGCATGTTCAGTAATTCAAATCAAATCAAAGTGTATTTGTCACGTGCGCCGAATACAACAGGTGAAGGTAGACCTTACAGTGAAATGTTTACTTACAGGCTCTAACCAATAGTGTGGAAAAAGGTATATGTGTGTGTTTGTGTGTGTGTAGGTAAGTAAAGAAATAAAACAACAGTAAAAAGACATGAAAATAACAGTAACAAGACTATACAGACACTGGTTTGTCAGGCTTATTGAGGTAGTATGTACATGTAGGTATGGTTAAAGTGACTATGCATATATGATGAACAGAGAGTAGCAGTAGTGTAAAAAGAGGGGTTGGCGGGTGGTGGGACACAACGCAGATAGCCCGGTAAGCCAATGTGCGGGAGCACTGGTTGGTTGGGCCAATTGAGGTAGTATGTACATGAATGTATAGTTAAATTGACTATGCATATATGATAAACAGAGAGTAGGGGGGGGCACACAATGCAAATAGTCCGGGAGCCTTATGGCTTGGAGGTAAAAACTGTTGAGGAGCCTTTTTGTCCTAGACTTGGCACTCCGGTACTGCTTGCCATGCGGTAGTAGAGAGAACAGTCTATGACTGGGGTGGCTGGGGTATTTGACAATTGTTAGGGCCTTCCTCTGACACCGCCTGGTGTAGAGGTCCTGGATGGCAGGCAGCTTTGCCCCAGTGATGTACTGGGCCGTACGCACTACCCTCTGAAGTACCTTGCGGTCGGAGGCCGAGCAATTGCCGTACCAGGTAGTAATGCTACCGGTCAGGATGCGCTCGATGTTGCAACTGTAGAACCTTTTGAGGATCTCAGGACTTATGCCAAATCTTTGTAGTTTCCTGAGGGGAAATAGGCTTTGTCGTGCCCTCTTCATGACTGTCTTGATGGGATTGGACCATTATAGTTTGTTGTTGATGTAGACACCAAGGAACTTGAAGCTCTCAACCTGCTCCACTACAGCCCAGTCGATGAGAATGGGGGCGTGCTCGGTGCTCCTTTTCCTGTAGTCCACAATCATCTCCTTAGCCTTGGTTACGTTGAGGGACAGGTTGTTATTCTGGCACCACCCGGCCAGGTCTCTGACCTCCTCCCTATAGGCTGTCTCGTCGTTGTCGGTGATCAGGCCTACCACTGTCGTGTCGTCTGCAAACTTAATGTTAATGATGGTGTTGGAGTCGTGCCTGGCCATGCAGTCGGGGTTGAACAGGTAGTACAGGAGGGGACTGAGCACGCACCCCTGGGGAGCTCCAGTGTTGAGGATCAGCGTGGCAGATATGTTGCTACCTAACCTATCCTTACCACCTGACTACCCGTCAGGAAGTCCAGGATCCAGTTGCAGAGGGAGGTGTTTAGTCCCAAGTTCCTTAGCTTAGTGATGAGCTTTGAGGGTACTATGGTGTTGAACGCTGAGCTGTAGTTAATGAATAGCATTCTCACATAGGTGTTCCTTTTGTCCAGGTGGGAAAGGGCAGTGTGGAGTGCAATAGAGTTTGCATCATCTGTGGATCTGTTTGGGCGGTATGCAAATTGGAGTGAGTCTAGGGTTTTTGGGATAATGGTATTGATGTGAGCCATTACCAGCCTTTCAAAGCACTTCATGGCTACGGACATGAGTGCTACGGGTCTGTAGTCATTTAGGCAGGTTGCCTTTGTGTCTTTGGGCACAGGGACTATGGTGGTCTGCTTGAAACATGTTGGTATTACAGACTCAAATCAGGGACATGTTGAAAATGTCAGTGAAGACCTGCCAGTTTGTCAGCACATGCCCGGAGCACACGTCCTCGTAATCCGTCTGGCCCCACAGCCTTGTGTATGTTGACCTGTTTAAAGGTCTTACTCACGTCGGCTATGGAGAGCCTCAGTGTTGCTTGCCTTGAAGCGAGCATAGAAGTGATTTAGCTCGTCTGGTAAGCTCGTGTTACTGGGCAGCTCGCAGCTGTGCTTCCCTTTGTAGTCTGTAATAGTTTGCAAGCCCTGCCACATCCGACGAGCGTGAGAGCTGGTGTAGTATGATTCAATCTTAGCCCTGTATTGACGCTTTGCCTGTTTGATGGTTCGTCGCAGGGCATAGCGGGATTTCTTGTAAGCGTCCGGGTTAGAGTCCCACACCTTGAAACGGCAGCTCTACCCTTTAGCTCAGTGCGAATGTTGCCTGTAATCCATGGCTTCTGGTTGGGGTATGTACGTACAGTCACTGTGCGGACGACGTCCTCGATGCACTTATTGATAAAGCCAGTGACTGATGTGGTGTATTCCTCAATGTCATCGGAAGAATCCCGGAAAATGTTCCAGTCTGTGATAGCAAAACAGTCCTATAGTTTAGCATCTTCATTGAACAAGCAGAGAAGATTTTCATCAAGGATCTCTGTACTTTGCTTGGTTCATCTTTCCCTCAATCCTGACTAGTCTCACAGTCCCTGCTCCTGAAAAAAAATCTCCGTAGCATGATGCTGCCACCACCATGCTTCACCGTAGGGATGGTGCCAGGTTTCCTCCAGACGTGACACTTGGCATTCAGGCCAAACAGTTCAATCTTGGTTTCATCAGACCAGAGAATCTTGTTTCTCATAGTCAGAGTCCTTTAGGTAAACTCCAAGCGGGTTGTCTTTCATGCTTTTTGCTGAGGAGTGGCTTCTGTCTGGCCACTCTACCATAAAGGCCTGATTGGTGGAGTGCTGCTGAGATAGTTGTCCTTCAGGAAGGCTCTCATCTCCACAGAGGACCTCCAGACCTGTTTTTGCTTTGTCATTATTGCGTATTGTGAATATTTAATACATGTTAGAATAAGGCTGTAACGTAACAGAATGTGGAACAAGTCAATGGGTCTGAATACTTTCCGAAGGCACTGTATATGTGAGAGATATCAGAAAGATCTAGGAAACATATTTGACCCCTTATTTTTTGTCACTAAAACAGTCTATTAATAATTCCATATATATTTTTTTGACTGGTACCGGGGGACCTTCAGACAAGTCTTGTGAGCGTCCTAGAGCAAAGCAAGAGTCTCACCTTTACACAGAGGGGTCATACTAGTGTGTAGCCCAAACTGTTGGCACACCACACACAGAAGTTGGCAGATCGGCTGCAGCGACTTCAGACGAGTCCCAAGACACTTGTGGGGTTGTAGAGCAAAACGTGTTCGTGAGAGTCATCTTTCCATAGAGGGGTCATAATAGTTTGTAGACCAAACCGTTCGGACGCTACAGACGATATTTGGGATGTCTCATGATCTGACAAACACTGCTCTTTCAAAGGTGGATGCACAAAAGCTGATATCTCTAGTTTAAACTGACAGACTTATGGGGATTTTTATTATGCTAATTAGATTTCTGCAGCCTTTGGAGTTAATGTATTTATTCAGGTTCACATTGTGGACCGAACTGAGGTCACTGTACCGAACAGTTGGGGAACGAATACGTGTACCGTTACATACATAAGCATTTCGCTACACTCGCAATAACATCTGCTAACCATGTATGTGGCCAATAAAATTTGATTTGACATTCCTAATAAAGATGTACCGTTACACCCCTAATAAAAGGTGTATAGGGTTGCAGGCTTACCTGTCCAGCTCAGACTCCAGCTGACAGTATGCAGCATAGGCCACAATGTTCTCCTGTCCACAGCGTTCTGTAGTCACCCCGCTGACGTAGAGGACAAAATCAGCCCCTTCCACCCCCTTCCCGTCCGGAGCTCCTGCCGAGCCACACGACCTCCCGGTCTCGCTGCACACCTTGCATTGCTGGAAATCCGATACACAGAATACCATTTTTATTTCATTTTAGTTATTTAACCTTTATTTAAACAGGAAAGTCAGATTGTGACCCAGGTCTCCTTTACAGGTGAGCCCTGAATCTACAAGTAAGACTTGAAATACCTTGCATTACTGAAAATCACATGGACATAATAATAACATTGTCAAAGTACAGTACCATCATCAGCCAACCTTTCTATAGGCCTACCAATTGAGCATATTTTTTAAAATACATGTTTAATTGATAGGGATAGGTGGAATAAGCAGGGAGAGAGCGGGAAGACCGTGTGAAGACCGGTGTGTCCGGAATTGGATCCCACGCAGGCATGTGGATCGCATGTGCGTCGATGGCGGTTTCTTATCATTCCATTGAACCTTGGTTAGTCTCATTGAGATAATGTCTTTTGAAGAAAGACCTGTTCAACATAGCAGCAGAACGCAATAATAGCAAGTCAGGTGAGAAGATATCCTGTAGAGGAAACCTAGTTGAGCATGTAAGCATAGGTTAACTATTCATTTCTTCAGGCCAAGTCAAATAAAACTGTATTTAAAGTGATTAAATGTACTGTATGTCTAAAAGAACAATGTCACTGGTTAAAAAGGCCATGCTTAAAAGGTGAGTAACAAGCAAGAGGTCGTCCTTTGTGCTCAGTTGGAAGAGAATGGCCCTTGTAACGCCAGGGTAGTGGGTTCGATTCCCGGGACCACCCATACATAAAATGTAAGCACATGACTAAGTCGCTTTGGATAAAAGTGACTACTAAAATAAATACAGTGGCAATAAAAAGTATATGAACCCTTCAGAAATACTTGGATTTACGCATAAATTGGTCATAAAATTACATTTGATCATCTAAGATACAACAGACAAACCCAGTCTGCTTAAACTAATAACACACAAATTCATGTATTTTTCTTGTCTATATTGAATACATCATTTAAACATTCACAGTGTAGGTTGGAAAAAGTATGTGAACCCAAAGGCTAATGACCACTCCAAAAGCTAAATTGGAGTCAGGTAACCGGGAGTACAATCATTGAGACAAGATTGGAGATGTTGGCTAGAGCTGCCCTGCTCTATAAAAATAAGTAAAAAAAGATGAAGAATTGTTGACTTGCATAAAGCTGGAAAGGGTTACAAAAGTATCCCTAAAAGCCTGGATGTTCATCAGTCCACGGTAAGACAAATGGTCTATAAATGAAGAAAGTTCAACACTGTTGCAACTCTCTCTAGGAGTGGCCGTCCTGCAAAGATGACTGCAAGAGCACAACGCAGAACGCTCAATAAGGTAAATAATAATCTTACAGTGTCAGCTAAAGACAAAGAAATCTCTGGATCATGCTAACATCTCTGTTGACGAATCTACTATATTCAGCAAAAAAATAAATGTTCCTTTTTCAAGACCCTGTCTTTCAAAGATAAGTTATTTGGATTTTTACAAATGAACAGATCTTCAATGTAAAGGGGTTAGACACTGTTTCACATGCTTGTTCAATGAATCATAAACAATTAATGAACATGCACCTGTGAAACGGTCGTTACGACACTAACAGCTTACAGACTGTAGGCAATTAAAGGCCACAGTTATGAAAACTTAGGACACTAAAAAGGCCTTTCTACAGACTTTGAAAAACACCAAAAGAAAGATGCCCAGGGTCCCTGCTCATCTGTGTGAACGTGCCTTGGGCATGCTGCAAGGAGGCATGAGGACTGCAGATGTATGTGGCCAGGGCAATAAAATGCAATGTCCGTACTGTGACACGCCTAAGACAGCGCTACAGGGTGACAGGACAGACAGCTGATCGCCCTCGCCGTAGCAGACCATGTGTTACAACACCTGCACAGGATCGGTACATCCGAACAGCACACCTGCGGATGGCAGGTACAGGATGGCAACAACAACTGCCCGAGTTACACCAGGAACACACAATCCCTCCATCAGTGCTCAGACTGTCCGCAATAGGCTGAGAGAGGCTGGACTGAGGGCTTGTAGGCCTGTTGTAAGGCAGGTCCTCACCAGACATCACCTGCAACAACGTCACCTATGGGCACAAAGCCACCATAACTGGACCAGACAGGACTGGCAAAAAGTGCTCTTCAATGACGAGTCACGGTTTTGTCTCAGCAGGGGTGATGGTTGGATTCGTGTTTATCGTCGAAGGAATGAGCGTTACACAGAGATCTCTACTCTGGAGCAGGATTGATTTGGAGGTGGAGGGTCACAGCATCATTGGACTGAGCTTGTTGTCATTGCAGGCAATCTCAACGCAGTGTGTTACAGGGAAGACATCCTCTTCCCTCATGTGGTACTCTTCCTGCAGGCACATCCTGACATGACCCTCCAGCATGAAAATGCCACCAGCCACACTGCTCGTTCTGTGTGTGATTTCCTGCAAGACAGGATGTCAGTGTTCTGCCATGGCCAGCAAAGAGCCCGGATCTCAATCCCATTGAGCACCTGGGACCTGTTGGATCAGAGGGTGAGGGCTAGGGCCATTCCCCCCAGAAATGTCTGGAAACTTGCAGGTGCTTTGGTGGAAGAGTGGGGTAACTTCTCACAGCAAGAACTGGCAAATCTTGTGCAGTCCATGAGGAGATTCACTGTAGTACTTAATGAAGCTGGCAGCCACACCAGATACTGACTGTTACTTTTGATTTTGACCTCTTTGTTCAGGGCCACATTATTCCATTTATGTTAGTCACATGTCTGTGGAACTTGTTCAGTTTGTCTGAGTTGTTGAATCTTGTCATGTTCATACAAATATTTACACATGTTAAGTTTGCTGAAAATAAACACAGTTGACAGTGAGAAGATGTTTCTTTTTTTGCTGAGTTTATATAAAAAACACTAAGCAAGAATCGTGTTCATGGGAGGACACCATGGACGAAGTCCATGAACGAAGCCACTGCCGCCCAAAGAAAACATTGCTGCACATCTGAAGTTCGCAAAAGTGCACCTGGATGTTCCACAGCGCTACTGACAAAGTATTCTGTGGACAGATTAAACTAAAGTTGAGTTGTTTCGAAGGAACACACAACACTGTGTGTGGAGAAAAAAAAAGGCACAGCACACCAACATCAAAACTTCATCCCAACTGTAAAGTATGGTGAAGGGAGCATCATGGTTTTGGGGCTGCTTTGCTGCCTCAGGGCCTGGACAGCTTGCTATCATCAACGGAAAAATTAATTCCCTAGTTTATCAAGACATTTAGCAGGAGAATGTAAGGCTATCTGTCCGCCAATTGAAGCTCAACAGAAGTTGGGTGATGCAACAGGACAATGACCCAAAACACAGAAATAAATCAACAGAATGGCTTCAACAGAAGAAAATACGCCTTGAGTCCTGACCTCAACCCGATTGAGATGCTGCGGCATTTATGCAGAAGTCCAGGTAATTCCAAAGGGTTCACATACTTTTTCTTGCTATTGTATATTATATGAGTTAAGACAAAAGCTCCTGGAGAGCGGTTTAAATAAATGCGTGCCTCAAATGACCCTTGACTCGGAAGGGCTAATCATGTTTGAGGCTGTCAGGTCAGTGAGTACGCACTCCGACCTAAGGCGTATCATAATCCATATTTTGCTGAACTGGCGTAGGATGCATTAGCTAATCCCATAACTCCAGAATGGTCCAGGGGTGCCCTGGTGGACAACATATGAGTTATTTTTTAAATGTATTTTTTATTAACCCACCCACCCTCTTCGGGGAAGACAAATATTTGTTGGTACAGCTTTTTTGCAACATATACATCAATTGTACATATCACACTTTACATATACTGTACATTTGACATACTTTTACATACAGCAATCATATTACAATAATACATTCCCGAATATGAGCTCTTTATTCCTACCCCTCAGCCACTCTCAGCCCATCCCACCTATCACCGTAGACCTCCCTCATTTGGTTTCCATGTGCCATATATTTTTCAATTATGCTGTTAAGTTCTACATTAATTTGGAACCTTTTTAAAATCACAGTATCCACAGAATGCGAGCTAAAGATGAAAAAAATGTCTGAGTATTATTATTATATTATTGATTGACTGACTATGGCTTTCCAAATCACCCAACACTGTTATTTTTAAGGTTCATTTTAAGTGAATGTTTAAGTGAATATATTTTAGAAACACAAAAGAACTGTCAATCTCCCTCGGCCTGGGGCTCCATGCAAGATCTCACCTCGTGGAGTTGCAATGATCATGAGAACGGTGAGGAATCTACCCAGAACTACACGGGAGGATCTTGTCAATGATCTCAAGGCAGCTGGGACCATAGTCACCAAGAAAATAATTGGTAACACACTACGCCACATATGTCAGAGTCAAGGCCCGCGGGCCACATCCGGCCCGCAAGAAGGTTTTTTACGGCCCCTGGGATGATCTTGATTTATTATTAGAACCGGCCCGCAGCAAGCCGGCAGCCCGCAGATCTTTTACACGCACCAATACTACATTTCCCACAATGCAAAGGTGACGCACCGAGCAGTAGGCTGCTTCATTTCAATATTTATTGGCACAGCAGTCGTCAGCATCACAGTAAAATTAACTTTCAGATACCCATCAAAAATGGCAAAACGGAAGGTGGATACTGAGAACCGGGGTTTCAAACAAGGTGGGAGTCGGAGTATATGTTCACGAAGGTAGCTGGAAAACCTGTGTGTCTTCTGTGTGGAGAAAGTGTGGCGGTACTGAAAGAGTATAATCTGAGACGACATTATGAAACGAAACACGCGGACAAAAACAAGAATATGGACATGGAACAAAGGCTACAAAAGGCAGAGGAATTAAAACGAGGCCTCAAATCTCGACAGGCTCTGTTCAAAAAGCCAAATCACAAGGCCAGGCTGCTGTCAAGGCCAGTTTTATTTTGGCAGAAGAGATCGCTAAATCAGCCCGGCCATTTACGGAGGGGGATTTCATCAAAAACTGCATGATTAAAGTTTGTGACGAAGTTTGCCCAGAAAAAGGCAACTCTTTTTAAATGTGAGTCTGAGCAGAAACACCATTGCCGAGAGAGTAGACCAGTTGTCCATCAATCTAAAAGAGCAGCTTGTGAAAAAGGGAAAAGATTTTATTGCATATTCCTTGGCTGTGGATGAGAGCACCGACATTTCTGACATTGCCCAGTTGTCAATTTTCATCCGCGGAGTGGACTCCAACCTAAGCGTGACAGAGGAGTTTTTGGCTTTACGTCCTATGCATGGCACAACTACGGGGCATGATTTGTATGAAGAGGTGTCAAGATGTGTAAATGAGATGGAGCTGCCTTGGGAAAAACTCGTGGGTTTGACAACCGACGGAGCACCTGCGATGTGTGGACACAGGAGCGGACTGGTGGCGAAGATACGGGAAAAGATGCAAGAGGAAAACGCGACAGGTGAGCTGACAGCTTATCATTGTATCATACACCAGGAAGCGTTGTGCGGTAAAGCCTTGAAAATGGAGCATGTAATGAGCATCATCACGCGCACAGTTAACTTTATCAGAGCCAAAGGTTTGAATCACCGCCAGTTCAAGGCATTTCTGACGGAGTTAGAAACGGAGCATGGTGATTTGCCTTATCACACAGAGGTGCGATGGCTAAGCCAGGGAAAGGTGCTTCAAAGATGTTTCGAGCTTCGTGAGGAGATTTGTCTGTTCTTGGACAGCAAAGGGAAAGACACAACACAACTCCGAGACGAAATGTTTCTGTGTGAAATGGCTTTTCTGTGTGACATTACGAGTCATCTGAATGCAATAAACTTGCAGCTGCAGGGTCGGGATCGTGTCATCTCTGATATGTACAGTACAGTGAAGGCATTTAAAACCAAACTGACTCTGTGGGAGACGCAGATGCGGAAAGAAAATTTGAGCCACTTTCCCAGCTGCCAGACCATGAAAGAGAAGCTCTCTACCAGTGCGTTCCCGAGCACACAGTTGGCTGATAAAATAGGTATGCTTGCCGCTGACTTTCGACGCCGATTTGCTGACTTTGAAGCACAAAAAGCAGGTTGGAACTGCTCGGTAACCCATTTGCTGTTGACGTGGAAAGCTCACCACCAAACCTCCAAATGGAGTTGATTGACCTCCAATGCAATGATGCACTGAGGGCAAAATATGCGGCAGTGGGTGCTGCGGAGTTCGCCCGTTTCCTCCCGGCACAATGCCCCAGCTGCGCATCCAGGCTGCTCAAACGTTGTCTATGTTTGGCAGCACATACCTGTGTGAACAACTGTTTTCTTTGATGAACCTGAACAAAACATCACACAGAAGTCGACTTACTGCTGAACACCTCCACTCAATTCTGAGGATTTCTTCAGCTCAGAGCCTTACCCCGAACATTGATGAACTTGTGGAAAAGATGGGACACCACCAAGTATCACCCTCAACCTCAAACAAGTGAACATTACTGTGCAATCACATATTTAGAGTTTTTACTCAGTTCAAGTTTAAAAGTTAAAATTTAATATTTGTTTTCACTGCATGTTACTTCTCCTTAAACAAAGTGTTGTTTTTGATTAATAGATTTTTGCACTTTATTTTTTTGTATTTCAATCCAATTATATTTTAAAAATATTTCAGTTGAGTGGATGATAGAAAATTGCTATTATTGTTTTTTCTTTGAAGTAAATTTAGCCCACTTTTGCTAAAATAGAAAATATAGTCTACTGATGGTGCCTTGAATACCGGTTTCTTTCATTTAATGTTCATGTTATGGGGATATTTATATAAAGGAAATTTGTCTTTTGTGTCTGTTGAAAATTAAAGATTACTGACAGAGCCATAAGAAAATATTGCTTTATTTATCTGATCATATTGTAATATATTTGTTAGGTTTTCAGTAGGTTCAATTAGGTTCACTAGACTATATGCGTCATTTAAAAATTTTTCAATGAACATTCGAACAGTCCGGCCCTCGTCTTGTAGCTGATTTTTTTATTTGGCCCTCCGTCCATTTGACTTTGACACCCCTGCACTACGCTGTGAAGAACTGAAATCCTGCAGCGCCTGCAAGGTCCCCCTGCGCAATAAAGCACATATACATGCCTGTCTGAAGTTTGCCAATGAACATCTGAATGATTCAAAGGACAACTGGGTGAAAGTATTGTGGTCAGATAAGACCAAAATGGAGGTCTTTGGCATCAACTCAACTCGCCGTGTTTGGAGAAGGAGGAATGCTGCCTATGACCCCAAGAACACCATCAAACATCGAGGTGGAAACATTATGCTTTGGGTGTTTTTCTGCTAAGGGGACAGGACAACTTCACCGCATCAAAGGGACGATAGACGGGGCCATGTACCGTCAAGTCTTGGGTGAGAACCTCCTTCCCTCCTTGGCTCAAGAAGAAGCACATTAAGGTCCTGGAGTGGCCTAGCCAGTCTCCAGACCTTAATCCCATAGAAAATCTGTGGAGGGAGCTGAAGGTTCGAGTTGCCAAACGTCAGCCTCGAAACCTTAATGACTTGGAGAAGATCTGCAAAGAGCAGAGGGACAAAATCCCTCCTGCGATGTGTGCAAACCTGGTGGCCAACTACAAGAAAAGTCTGACCTCTGATTGCCAACAAGGGTTTTGCCACCAAGTACTGAGTCATGTTTTGCAGAGGGGTCAAAAACGTATTTCCCTCATTAAAATGCAAATAAATTTTTGACATGCGTTTTTCTGGATTTTGTTGTTGTTGTTCTGTCTCTCACTGTTCAAATAAACCTACCACTAAAATTATAGACTGATCATTTCTTTGTCAGTGGGCAAACATACAAAATCAGCAGGGATCAAATACTTTCCCCCCCTCACTGTGTATGTATGTGTGTGTGTGTGTACAGTGGGGCAAAAAAGTATTTAGTCAGCCACCAATTGTGCAAGTTCTCCCACTTAAAAAGATGAGAGGCCTGTAATTTTCATCATAGGTACACTTCAACTATGAATGACAAAATGAGGGAAAAGAAATCCATAAAATCACATTGTAGGATTGTTAATTATGGTGGAAAATAAGTATTTGTTCAATAACAAAAGTTTATCTCAATACTTTGTTATATACCCTTTGTTGGCAATGACAGAGGTCAAACGTTTTCTGTAAGTCTTCACAAGGTTTTCACACACTGTTGCTGGTATTTTGGCCCATTCCTCCATGCAGATCTCCTCTAGAGCAGTGATGTTTTGGGGCTGTTGCTGGGCAACACGGACTTTCAACTCCCTCCAAAGATTTTCTATGGGGTTGAGATCTGGAGACTTTGAAATGCTTCTTACGAAGCCACTACTTCGTTGCCCGGGCGGTGTGTTTGGGATCATTGTCATGCTGAAAGACCTAGCCATGTTTCATCTTCAATGCCCTTGCTGATGGAAGGAGGTTTTCACTCAAAATCTCATGATACATGGCCCCATTCATTCTTTCCTTTACACGGATCAGTCGTCCTGGTCCCTTTGCAGAAAAACAACCCTAAAGCATGATGTTTCCACCCCCATGCTTCACAGTAGGTATGGTGTTATTTGGATGCAACTCAGCATTCTTTGTCCTCCAAACACGACGAGTTGAGTTTTTACCAAAAAGTTATATTTTGGTTTCATCTGACCATATGACATTCTCCCAATCTTCTTCTGGATCATCCAAATGCTTTCTAGCAAACTTCAGACGGGCCTGGACATGTACTGGCTTAAGCAGGGGGACACGTCTGGCACTGCAGGATGAGTCCCTGGCAGCGTAGTGTGTTACTGATGGTAGGCTTTGTTACTTTGGTCCCAGCTCTCTGCAGGTCATTCACTAGGTCCCCCCGTGTGGTTCTGGGATCATTCTGACCCCACGGGTGAGATCTTGCATGGAGCCCCAGATCGAGGGAGATTATCAGTGGTCTTGTATGTCTTCCATTTCCTAATAATTGCTCCCACAGTTGATTTCTTCAAACCAAGCTGCTCACCTATTGCAGATTCAGTCTTCCCAGCCTGGTGCAGGTCTACAATTTTGTTTCTGGTGTCCTTTGACAGCTCTTTGCTCTTGGCCATAGTGGAGTTTGGAGTGTGACTGTTTGAGGTTGTGGACAGGTGTCTTTTATACTGATAACAAGTTCAAACAGGTGCCATTAATACAGGTAACGAGTGGAGGACAGAGGAGCCTCTTAAAGATGAAGTTACAGGTCTGTGAGAGCCAGAAATCTTGCTTGTTTGTAGGTGACCAAATACTTATTTTCCACCATAATTTGCAAATAAATTCATAAAAAATCCTACAATGTGATTTTCTGGATTTTTTTTCTTCTCATTTTGTCTGTCATGGTTGAAGTCTATGATGAAAATTACAGGCATTTCTCTTCATTTTAAGTGGGAGAACTTGCACAATTGGTGGATGACTAAATACTTTTTTGCCCCACTGTATGTCTGTATGTATAGCATTCTGATAGTGTCAAGAATTTTGTATAATAATACATTGAAAAATGAAGTGTGGTTTTTTTGTATCAGTTCATATACCATGTGCCATGGAATCGGTACATCAAAAATCTCTTCCCATTTATTTTGGAATGAATGTGTGACATATCCTTTGTTCAAAAATTGCTGAGCCTTTCTTAATAATCTACTGGAGAACCACGTTTAAGTATAACTTATGTATGAGTGATGCTTTTAGTGAGAGGTTTAATGTTTTCATATTTAAATCATTTTAACCCCCAAACTCATATTCATTATATAAATAGGCACGTAACATTTTTTTCTGCTTGAATTTTTTCTGGCTTAGCGTTCCAAATAAAGTGATTTGTTTTGCTCATATTATTTAAAAACAAATCGTCTGGAGTAGGCAGTACCATTAGTAAAAGGGTCAACTGTGATAGGACCAAAGAGTTAATGAATGTGATTATTCCATTAATAGATAAGTATTTACCTCTCCATGGTTGCAGAATCGTATCTATTTCTTTTTCAAACTGGTTGTGTTAAGTTAATGTATATTTTTTTCAGACATGAAAACCAAGTATGTCTACTTTACCATCCTTCCATGTTATTGGTAAACTACAAGGCAGTGTAAACATTATGTATTTTAAACGATCCAATACATAACATGGTACTCTTGTCATAATTGGGTCTTAGTCCTGAAAGGCTAGAAAAGTGATCAAGATCTTCAATGAGACCATGCAGGGATCCTGATTGTGGTCTTATGAAAAAACGAGTCATCGGCATAAATTAATTAACATTTTTGTTTTTAACTCCCGGAATTCTAACCCTTTGATGTTCTTGTTGGATCTGACTCTCAATAGCTAACATTTCGATGGCCATAATAAATAGATATGGAGACACACGACCGCCCTGTTTTCCTCCTCTTAACAGCTCAATACTTTCTGAGAAGTAACCATTATTTACTATTTTACACCTGGGGTTGCTGTACATAACTTTAACCCATTGTACGAGATTCACCGAAATTAAAGTAGTCCAGGCATTTATATATAAATTCTAGTCGTACTTTATCAAACGCCTTTTCAAAATCTGCTATGAAGACCATGCCTGGCATCTTTGATGTTTCACAATGTTCAATTGTTTCAAGTAATTGTCGTATATTATCTCCAATATATTGTCCATGTAAAAAACCTGTCTGATCAGGATGAACAATATCTGGTAAAAACCTTTTTTATTTTATGTGCGTATGAGTTGTCCATTTTCATCAATAATAATTCACCACCAGAAATCACAAGGTAATAACGGCAAACAATAACAGTAACCAACACTGACTAAATAGGTTGGTTGATAGACTAATTATTAGTAATACCTACTCTATCAACCAACCTACCTGGTCACTACACCTCAGTGGCGTAGACAGACCTGCAGATGATGCTCAGGAACAATGACGGGTCCACACTTTGTGATGTCTGCACATGATCCCTGGCAGTAGCGGTGAGGGTCATCTTTCTTCCTCAGATACTGATTGGTCACACATTGTCTGAACAGGAACAGACAATTTTATAATGCAAGAGAAAGATACTGACCCTCTGATCGAGCCTTGTTTAAGGTCTATTCAATAAAATAGATTATCTTGAACATCTTAAAATGCTACACACCCCAATTGAATTACAAACGTGAAAATATAGTATTTTCTTCTTGAGATTAGAACATGTTATTGGACTGTGTTGGAGGGTGATGGGAGGTGAGCTCTCTACCTGCTGAGTAGTATAGGCCCTGATTTCCGGCGAACCTGAAAAACCTTCTGTAAATAATCAATTGCTTGTGGAAAAAGTTTATCCTGTAGAAAACAAAAAGGGAGTACCTATGATACCAGCAGCCAGCTAGGATACACAAAACATAATATTAGCCTGGTGCAACAAAACTTCAAACTTAAAGGTAAGATTATCATGTAGATGTGATAAACATGACACACATATATACACACACACACAGTTGAAGTCGGAAGTTTACATACACTTAGGTTGGAGTCATTAAAATGTGTTTTTCAACCACACCACAAATTTATTTTTAACAAATGATGAAGTTTTGGCAAGTTGGTTAAGACATCTACTTTGTGCATGACACAAGTAATTTTTCCAACAATTGTTAATAACAGACAGATTATTTCACTTATAATTCACTGTATCACAATTCCAGTGGGTCAGAAGATTACATACACTATGTTGACTGTGCCTTTAAACAGCTTGGAAAATTCCAGAAAATTGTCATGGCTTTAGAAGCTTCCGATAGGCTAATTGACAGTCAATTGGAGGTGTACCTGTGGATGTATTTCAAGGCCTACCTTCAAACTAAGTGCCTCTTTGCTTGACATCATGGGAAAATCAAACGAAATCAGCCAAGACCTCAGAAAAAATAATTGTAGACCTCCACAAGTCTGGTTCATCCTTGGGAGCAATTTCCAAACGCCTGAAGGTACCACGTTCATCTGTACAAACAATAGTACGTAAGTATAAACACCATGGGACCACGCAGCCTTCATACCGCTCCGGAAGGAGGCGCACTTTGCTTCCTAGAGATTAATGTAATTTGGTGCAAAAAGTGCAAATCAATCCCAGAACAGCAGCAAAGGACCTTGTGAAGATGCTGGAGGAAACAGGTACAAAAGTATCTATATCCACAGTAAAACGAGTCCTATATCGACATAACCTGAAAGGCCATTCAGCAAGGAAGAAGCCACTGCTCCAAAACCGCCATTAAGAAAAGCCATACTACGGTTTGCAACTGCACATGGGAACAAAGATACTTTTTGGA
This sequence comes from Oncorhynchus nerka, assembly GCF_034236695.1. Classification (NCBI taxonomy): domain Eukaryota; kingdom Metazoa; phylum Chordata; class Actinopteri; order Salmoniformes; family Salmonidae; genus Oncorhynchus; species Oncorhynchus nerka. Next base: position 34,685,532 of record NC_088396.1, on the reverse strand, counting down.
GAAATGTCCTCTGGTCTGATGAAACAAAAATAGAACTGTTTGGCCATAATGACCATTGTTATGGAGGAAAAAGGGGGAGGCTTGCAAGCCGAAGAACACCATCCCAACTGTGAAGCATGGGGGTGGCAGCATCATGTTGTGGGGATGCTTTGCTGCAGGAGGGACTGGTGCACTTCACAACATAGATGACGGCATGAGGGAGGAAAATGATGTGGATATATTGAAGTAACATCTCAAGACATCAGTCAGGAAGTTAAAGCTTGGTTGCAAATGGGTCTTTCAAATGGACAATGACCCCAAGCATACTTCCAAAGTTGTGGAAAAATGGCTTAAGGACAACAAAGTCAAGGTATCGGAGAGGACATCACAAAGCCCTGACCTCAATCCCATAGAAGATTTGTGGGCAGAACTGAAAAAGCGTGTACGAACAAGGAGGCCTACAAACCTGACTCAGTTACACCAGCTCTGTCAGGAGGAATGGGCCAAAATTCACCCAACTTATTGTGGGAAGCTTGTGGAAGGCTACCCAAAACGTTTGACCCAAGTTAAACATTTAAAGGCAATGCTACCAAATAAAATTGAGTGTATTTAAACTTTTGACCCACTGGGAATGTGACGAAATAAATAAAACCTGAAATAAATCATTTCACATTCTTAAAATAAAGTGATTATCCTAACTGACCTAAGACAGGGAATTTTTACTAGGACTTAATGTCTTAATTGTGAAAAACTGAGTTGAAATGCTTTTGGCTAAGGTGTATGTAAACTTCCGACTTAAACTACACACACACACCTGCATGTCAACAGGAAAGAGCTCTGACTTCATTCACACCAACATACCTTCACAAGTCTTCTTTTATCTGAGGTTAACCTTTGGAAGAAGACATAACATGTATACAATAACATTGAGATCAGCTTACGGTAAGGCCAGGAACACACTTATAAACTCTGAGAATAGTAGGACAGAAATAAACTTACTTGTCCACACTTGAATCATAAATTATTTGTATCTTTAATTGTTGATCAGAGCTTCTTTTGGTTAATCTTTCCGACTTCAGATATACTTTATGGACAACCTACAAGAAGAAGCATTGTTGAAAGCAAAATAGCTACTGTATTATCATCAGTGGTGTAAAGTACTAAAGTAAAAAATACAAGTCGTTTTTGGGGGTATCTGTACTCGTACTCGTTACATTTTGAATGCTTAGCAGGACAGGAAAATTGCTTAATTCACACACTTATCAAGAGAACATCCCTGGTCGTCCTTACTGCCCCTCATCTGGCAAACTCACCAAACACATGCTTTGTTTGTAAATGATGTCGGAGTGTTGGAGCATGCCCCTCGCTATCAGTAAATAAAATAAAAACTTTTTCTTAAATGATGCCGCCTGGTTTGTTTTATAAGGAATTTGAAATGTATACTTTTACTTTTAATACTAAATTATATTTAAAACCAAATACTTTTACTCAAGTAGCATTTTACAGGTTGACATTCACTTTTACTTCAGTAATTTTCAGTAATTACTTCAGTAATTTTTTCTCAAGGTTTAGTATCTACTTTTATGACAATTGGGTACTGATTATCATGTAGAAACACCTTGAGATGAGTGAACCACATGATTAGCATCGTTTTTTTCATGTAAAGAATACATTTAAGTGCATGCATTAAATGAAACGTTTAATAATTTGAGAGGAAATAGCTAAAATGTTAAGATAATCGACACGGAACGCCCCTATTGACATTGCTCGAGCGCCCTCCTTGGTTAATTGATTCCTTACGACAAAATAGCGATAAACGACACTTACCTCCGACAGAGATGGGACTTGATGTTTACACGTATGACAATGCACAAACAAAAATAGAAGTGAGAAGGTGAAAATACGTCTCAGTGACCCAAACAGCTTCCAAAAGCGTCTCAGCTCCGTCGCCATCATATGTCCAGCGACAGTCGTGCTTCAAATCCTGTTTCATTCATCGCTATCTACATAATCACAACTCACATAGATAACTATGCCGCTCCACCACTATGTTATTGATAGGTATGTATCTTATTACTCCTCATTAGGACGGTGAAACCCACTTTACTCGTGTGTTACTTGCTAGCTTTAGCCTTTAGTTTAGCCAAAGATCACTGTTCTATCTGTGACCCTGCTTACATCGCCACTTCCGGGTCGTCAGATTTTTCTGAAAAAAAGCTTCACAACAAAAGTCTTCTATCTGAGCAATACAAGGGCTGCATGCTAAACGGTAAACAATATTTCTAACCACACCGGTAATGTATCCAAGAATGTCCATGTCATGTGTAAAAATGGAACAAAAATGTCCACGAAATTGTATATATTTTATTAACTTTTCATTGACATATTACATAGTGTGGACATTCAGTGCACTGAGTCAGACAGACATAATAGAAATTAGGATGTGAATTTTATTTAATTTTATTCCACAGTAGCCTATAGTGACAGACATGCCATATGACATTTTAATTTTAAATGGACGGTAGGGGCTTCTTCATTTGTTTTGAGTATTTTTTGGTGTTTTATTGGGATCCCCATTGCAAAAGCAGCAGCTACTCTTCCTGGGGTCCACACAAAACATGAAACATGACATATTACAGAACATGACAACAGACAACAGCTCAAGGACAGAACCACATACTACATGGGGGTGCTTCTTGCAGGAGGGCAGTCACAGAGCAGATGCAGTGGGATGTTTGTTCTGTCCACAACACCAAGAGTGTGTTCATGGAATTGAATAGGAAAACAATCAGATTAGACAAAACATTGTGAAAAAACAGGGGTGTAGCTCAAATGGCACCAGATTCCCTATATTGCACTACTTTTGACTAGAGCCCTATGGGGCAGTAGTCCTAGTGTCACAACAGCTAGGGACCCTGATCAAAAGTAGTACACTATAGGAAATAGGGTAACATTTGGGATGCAGTCATGGACACTTTTCCAAATGTAGCCTAAGAATGTCAGACGTACTAAAACATCAGTGCATGTTTACCTGAGCCATAACATCAATCCATTCAGAGCCACTGTAGACGAACAGCATGCGAGTATCTCTCCTCAGGACCATAACATTTTCAGATCTTAACTTCGACATCTCGCTCTCACCATTCACAATGTAAATCTATTGTTCAATTAATAAAAAGGTTAAAAAATGTATTCAATGGAAGGTTCAAAGAGGTTAAAAAATGGATCAAATGATTAAATGATTAAGATGTTTGATATCACCCAAACATCATGATGTTATTCAAGCATAGAACGATTCTTATTATACACTTACAGATACTGCCTTATCAGCATTATATCTTTCTGTGCCAGGGATTGGCATGAAGGAATTTGCTGAAGAACAATTACAAAAGGCAGAAGGTCCTTTATGGCCTTTCTCCCCTCTGTGTCCTTGAATAACATATACTAGAAGAAAACACAAGAACGGTTTTTAATAAAATCAATAGCTGTTTGTATAATATATCGTAATACATCATTTATACTCAGAATAATGTATATATAGTGCCGTGTAAAGTATTTGCCCCATTTCTAATTTTCTCTGCTTTTGCATATTTTTTATACTGAATGTTATCAGATCTTTAACCAAAATATAATATTAGATAAAGGGAACCTGAGTAAACAAATAGCTCAACAATTACATACTTATTTCATTTATTTCATAAACAAAGTTATGCAACACCCAATGCCCCTGTGTGAAAAAGTTATTGCCCCCTTACTCCCAGTAACTGGGACCCATGTCATCCAAAAAGTTATACTTTTAAATAATATGTCCATAGAACATTCTTCCAAAAGTCTTGATGACAAACTTGAGTCAACTTTTTGGACAACATGGGTCCAAACACTGCATTCCACAGTAAGAACCTCATACCAACGGTCAAGCATAATGGTGGTAGTGTGATGGTTTGAGGATGCTTTGCTGCCTCAGGACCTGGACGACTTGCCTTAATAGAAGGAACCATGAATTCTGCTCTGTATCAGAGAATTCTACAGGAGAATGTCAGGTCATCCGTCTGTGAGCTTAAACTGAGGTGCAGCTGGGTCATGCAGCAAGACAATGATCTAAAATACACAATCAAGTCTACATGAAAAAGGCTAAAAAGCAGCAAATTTGGCATTTTGGAATGGTTAAAGTCCCGACCTAATCTCAATTGAGATGTTGTGGCAGGACTTGAAACTAACAGTTGATGCTTGAAAACCCACAAATGTCGCTGAGTTAAAGCAGTTCTACATGCAATAGGGGCCAAAATTCCTCCACAGCGATGTGAGAGACTGATCAACAACTACAGGAAGCATTTGGTGACACAACTAGTTATTGAGTGTAAGGGGGAAATTGCTTTTTCACATAGGGGAATTGGGTGTTGCATAACTTTTCTAATTAAATATATAAAATAAGTATATATTTTGGGTAATTTTAAACTCAGGTTCCCTTTATCTAATATTAGGTTTTGGTTGAAGATCTGATAACATTCAGTATAAAAAAATATGCAAAAATAGAGAAAATCAGAAAGGGGGCAAATGCTTTTCACGGCACTGTAGGCCTACATAATAATGTATTGATATACACTGAGTATACCAAACATTTGGAACACCTTCCTAATATTGAGTTGCAGTCTCTGTCACGGGAAAGAACAGGTGTTCTTAATGTTTTGTACATTCAGCATACATACGATACATGATATCAATAATATACTTAACCTTCCCCTGGAGCACCAGTTTTTCCTGTTGTGCCCTGTTTGCCCACAACTCCATGATATCCAGTTAACCCATGCGGTCCACGATGACCTTTTATTCCCTAAATACAATATGGAGTAGTGCAGAACAACATCAAAGGAAGTTTGTTTAGTCTAACCTTTTGAAAATGAAAGATAGTTCATCATTATTTCAAAATGAATTATTTTCAGAAAAAGCTGTAGGCTACAGAGACAGCAGAGACAGCAGAGACACTTTACCATTGTCCCTCTATGCCCGGGACTTCCCCTAGGTCCATCCAGTCCTCGTAATCCAGTGTATGCTTTTAGTCCTCGGTCACCCTAAACCATTAAGCATACAACTATATCATCAAAAACGTAACCATTAAAATTGAAATATTTTGGCCACAAAATGCTTCTTCAATTAGACATTTTCAATGATTGCTGTTCATTGGCATTTCTCCAAATCCAGGTTTGCTGGCTAAGGAGTTTGTTTCAGCATCTTTAGCCTTTAATGTAAGATAATGCTGGCTATTCATTCACCTTCTGTCCATGGAGACCAGGTTTTCCAGTGGAACCCTGTTAAATAACACACAAGTTGAGGGTTGAGTAAAAGTACATGTGATGTTCCAATTGGGATTGAAACTTGATTGACAACTTACCTTTCCACCTTTTTGTCCCGGGTCACCTTTCAGTCCCTTCTCGCCCTGTTTATATCATAAACATCACATTTTCACATGTAATTTTAGTTTACTTGGTGCTAGACATACACTATTATTATGTTAAGTATATGATTTGTGAAACTATGAATTATTAAAGCAGTAAAAGCTTACTTTTGAACCAGTGCGTCCTTGAGGACCCTGTAAAAACACAAATGTACATTTGTTGTAAAAGCAGCGTGAAATATACCGGTAGAACACAGCATTAGTTATTATGTGGATAATTTACCTCATGTGTTCCAGGTCTGCCAATGTCACCGAATAAACCACGCCAGCCTCTATCCCCCTTCTCTCCCTAGCGATGAGTAAAGACAGACTAAAACTTATTTTGGATGTAGCACTCTCTATACCTATCCATTATTCAAACTACAGCTTATATACCAGAAAGGGAGCCCAATTGCATTTGAGATTGTGTCACTGACCTTTTGGCCTATGAGTCCTATCACACCAGGGGAACCATGGGTTCCCTCTTCTCCCTTTTGACCGCGTCGACCCTGCAAGACAATGTCCAGTCACATAACTGTCCCACTACTGAGTGTGTCTTTCTGATGCGTTCCAGTGTCATTATAAAAAGTCTCATATAAATCCTATGTATAATTTTTTATTATAATGTATATATTCATACCATCTGACCCTTTGGTCCTTTGCAGCCCTTTAAAGAGAAACCGTGAAAATTAACTGCATAAATAATAACTTAATAAAAATGATAATTATTATTATCAGTTACAGTATATAGAAATCAAGCGAGTACTACCTTTTCACCCTTTGGTCCCCTGAGATATTCCGTTATATCAACCTGAAACAACAGTCAACAAGAACATATGACAGACATCTAACTTGCATCTTACACTGTAAACCAACATAGTCTGAATTGTTTATGTGCTGTTTGCTATGTCCATTACCAGTAGGGCAGATGTCCGTGTCGATGGAGGAAACGGAGGAGGAGGAGGAGGAGGAGACAGAAATGTTTTGCATTTCGGAACCAACCAGATATTCTTCTTACCTGAATAAGTGAATAAGGTGAGAAAAATAATCAAGTGAACAAGGTAAGCCCCTTTTTTTATTTTCTCTCTTTTAAAAAAAGTTATTAATCTCATAGTTCCTTATTTGTCTCAGTCCAGCATATTTTTATCGTCTTTTTATATTGAAAACACTACCAACAATCACTACAAACCTGATCGGAAGGATGGTGTAGCTTCTGTGACTATGACAGTACAGCCAATGATAAGATGGAGTATAAAAGCATATTGCTTTGGCATGTTACCTCAAGATCTGAAAGCAAACACTTGCCAGTTAGTTGCAAGTCAACTCGTCAATATGACTACTGTATATCATACGCTGTGGGGCAAAGCCCAACCTTAATAAGGCTAGTTTTCCTGATATCTAGCCTCCAATAACTTGTAGCATAGCCATTAGCCAGCTATTCAGAGCATCAACACAGGAGTACTGCCAAAGACTGCGAAACCCCCCTACATCATCAACATAGCCTAAGATTTATATCTTATAACTACTTTCAAATGTAAATATTTCCATACATTTAAAAAAATAACATCTACTGAATGTCTTACCTCACTGTAAGCTCTGTTCCCGCCGTAGCAATACTGTTGCTTCTCTGATAGTCCTGATTGCAGGGGCCAATACTGTAGTTGGATCTCAAATTGCAAGCTTGCACCATATATCCACTTATCTCAATAAGAATGGAAGTGCAACTCTGGCAGTAGTTGAGTAAAAATAATTAAATAATGAGTAATACTGTTGCAGTGCCAAAAAGATGCAGTTTTTTAGCCTTCAGTTCATCGGGTTAAATTCTCAGAATCTCAAAATGTGTCAGGTTGATGCATTTGCTACATGGCTGATATGGTGGAACAATTGTAATTTATGATTTTTTATTTACTTTTTCTTTAAAAAAACGACATCTATTATAGTAGATTCCTGCATCTGCATCATCTGCATATGCAATCTGCAGTTCCTACATCCATTTTGACTGTTAAATTAAATATATATAGACATTGATTCTTGAAGAATAGAACTTATACATGTCTTGTGAGTTTAGTTCATCTGTCATACCCCATCAGAACCCAAAATACAAGCTTATTTTACTCCAATGTTTGTAAACAATGTCAACATAAACATACAATGTATAGCTTCAAAACATGGTTAAAACTATAATTTTGATCTCATATATGGTCAGTCCTTGCATCCATACTGTAGTTCCTGTTTATGAATTTGAGAGTGGTAACAGCTATTAACCCCAAAAAGTGGTGGGGTTTGTTATTATTTGAATTGAGGATTGCCCCTTTAACCTGGGTATTGGTCCGTCTGTGTTCAGACAGAGTGCAGCTGATATTTGGCTCAAAGCCCAGCAGGCTGTAAGGTCACTGAAGTTGTGTATGTATGACACAATCAATCACAGTTGTATATGATATTGACCTTTACACCTGGCTACCTTTAGATGTCATGTCATGCTGTGTTGAAGGAATACTGCAACTAAAAACGACCTTTAAGTATTTTATCCATTAGTCCACTGTTAATACAATCCCCCCAAATAATTAATGTCAGCAATCAAGTTTTCAAGATAAAGCAATGTCAGTGGAAATTGTTTTGGTGTTGATATATCATATGTCGCAAAACGCATCATTGAAAGGTTTTTCATTCTTAGTTCTTGGTTTATAGACCAGAGTTAGACCTACACCTGGATTGATTTGAACTGGGTCTGTGAATAAATTCATTAGACCTTAATTTATAGATTTCACATGACTGGGAATACAGATGTGCATCTGTTGGTCACAGATACCGTGGATCAGGAAATTAGTCTGTATCTGGTGTAACCACCATTTGCCTCATACAGCGTCACACATCTCCTTTGCATAGAGTTGATCAGGCTGTTGATTGTGGTCTATGGAATGTTGTCCCACTCCTCTTCAATGGCTGTGTTCGAAATTGTTGAATATTGGTGGAAACTGAAACACGCTGTCGTACATGTCAATCCAGCGCATCCCAAACATGCTCAATGCGTGACATATCTGGTGAGTATACAGGCCTTGGAAGAACTGGGACATTTTCAGCTTCTTTGGTTGTGCAAACCCAGTTTCATCAGTGTCCGGCTAGCCTCTGGAAGCAACGTTAGCACAATAACTGTTCTGGGAGCTTCATGAAATGGGCCAGGCAGCCACACACAAGCTTAATGCACAATGCCAAGTGTCGACTGGAGTGGTGTAAATCTCACCTCCATTGGACTTTGGGGCAGTGGAAATGGGTTCTCTGGAGGGATGAATCACTCTTCACCATCTGGCAGTCTGACGGACAAATCTGGGTTTGGCGGATGCCTGCCCTAATGTATAGCGCCAACTGTAAAGTTTGGTGGATGAGGAATAATGGTCTGGGGCTGTTTTTTATGGTTCGGGCTAGGCCCCTTAGTTCCAGTGAAGGAAAATCTTAATGCTACAGCATACATGACATTCTAGAGAATTCTGTGCTTCCAACTTTGTAGCAACAGTTTGGTGAAGGTCCTTTCCTGTTTCAGCATGACAATGCCCCCATGCAGCCGTCTGTGACCAGGAGACCCATGGGGGCGGTGCACAATTGGCCCAGCGTCGTCCGGGTTAGGGAAGGGCTTGGCAGGCCGGGATTTCCTTGTCCCATCGCGCTCTAGTGATTCTGGGCCTGGCGCATGCACACTGACACGGTCGCCAGGTGTACGGTGTTTCCTCCGACTCATTGGTGCGGCTGACTTCCGTGTTGAGCAGGAATTGTGTCAAGAAGCAGTGCGGCTTGGCTGGGTCGTGTTTCGGAGGACGCACAGCTCTCGACCTTCGCCTCTTGCAGCGATGGGACAAGACTGTAACGACCAATTGGATACCATGAAATTGAGGAGAAAAAGGGATCAAACATGAAAAGCTAAATAAATAAATGGTTTGTTGAGATCATTGTGGAAGAACAGGACAGACCTGCACAGAGCTCTGACCTCAACCCCATCGAGCACCTTTGAGATGATTTGGAACGCCGACTGTGTGCCAGGCCTAATCATCCAACATCAGTGCCTGACCTCACTAATGCTCTTGTGGTTGAATGAAAACAAGTCCCTGCAGCAATGTTCCAACATCTAGTAGAAAGCCTTCCCAGAAGAGTAGAGGCTGTTAAAGTAGCAAAGGGGGGACCAACTCCATATTAATGCCCATGATTTTGGAATGAGATGGTCGACATACTTTTGGTCATATAGTGTATGTAGGCCTACAAAACGTTGATGAACCCTGTTATAGACTTTCAAAATAACAAACATCCTAAGCTATATAACTTTGACAAAGCGTGGGACAATATGTACTCCAGCCTAAGCTCTCCTGAAATGAGCTACCTAAACAGGTTCATATTCTGTACTGTTCTGTAATATTCTGTATAATCAAATTGTTACTTGTGACTTGTGTTCTTATTTTCCCCTCTACATTAGTGGCTATGTGTGGCATGTGAAAGTGAAGGAATCATTGATAAGGAAAGGAAACTGAACATCAATACAAGGTTGTTGAGATGAATAAAGAAACAGAGTTGTTCACTAGTGCTGAAATCATGCTTTATTAAATCAGTCAAATAAAACTCAAGGAGGATGAATATAGTAGTAATTCTACATCAATAGACTCAGTTAAATCAAAGTGCAGGGCATTATTATTCATGCTTTTTGCTTTCTTTGTTTCACGGTAGATGGTATCACCATGGTACATTCACTTGATGGTTACCCTGACTACTGGCAAGGTGAAATTCTAAAACTAAAACACACTCACACACACAAAATATTACCTAACAATCCTCCAAGAGGTGGCACTGTTTCTGCAACGAAGTACTTGAATTGACTTTTGTTTTTTAATGGCCAGGTGATGTTACGTTTTAAAAAGCCAATTCAACTGTCCATTGCCGGAAACAGAGCACATAAAAATAGAGCTCAAAGTGCAGGCCGCTCGCACTTTTAGCATGTCATTAAAATGGTGGTATGACATAGTCAGTCTGAACACAAGACCTAGTTGTGCTACTTACATGAGGGTTTATGCAAACAGCACTCAGGGTCTTATGATCATGTTACAATTCATATGAGTATTTGTAATATTGCACGCACAGATGCACGGTGCATAACATTGTCTTTCTCTGATTTAGTATAAACTTCAACAGGGAACCTCTCTACCTGTTGAGGAAATCTTAAGACTTCAACTTTTTGTTGAGGCACGGAGTTTAGTTTCAGGTTTTTCAGGGTATTCGTTTCATGTGAAACTTTCTCCTGTTAAACATTTAGTTCCTTTTGTTTCAGTTAATATTGTCATAAATAACAATTCATACATTTTCCATAACCGTTAAATTCGGCTATATACATTATGTACATGTCACAGAAAAGTGGTTCAAAAATCCTAGTCATAATTATCCAATATGGCACATTTTATAACAACTTTAGACTTTAGTCTAGTTTGGCATAAATTTATGTCAAGTTTGGTATAAAAATAGTTCATATTTACAAGAACAGAAATCCAGGTCTTTATCAAGTAAAGATTATTTTTGCTAATTCAATAAATAAAAAGGTACTGGAGGAGGGAAAATGGGGGATAGAAATGATATGTTTACGTGTTGTTGTTTTTTACATGGATCGAATATGAATGTTGACAGTTGCCATGGTAGATCCAAGCTTGTTGGACAGTCTGAGGGTGTACGCTCCGGCATCGTCTTCCTTCACACAGGGGATTACAAGGGTGGTGAGGTCCTCTGTGGTCTCGATGTGGAACCGGTCACTGTCTTCATCACACTGTTTCCCTGTGCGGGTCCACTCAATCTCAGGTGTTGGGTCTCCAGAGAAAGCACAGGACACGCTCAAAGGCCTTCCTGGCTCAATGCTGACATCCTCTGGGAGAAATTCGATTTTGGGAGCTACAGGGCAATGAGAAAAAAATAAATAGGAATTAATTAAGGTGTCAACTTCTTATTGAAAGCAGAGGAACAACATACGATCACTCAGACAATACTACTAATACCACTACTAGATGTATAGGTAAGGGTAATTCATCTCACCTTTACCAACACCATGAGTAAGAGCAGTCATTGAGGATCCATGAGTTGACATTGAACTAGCATGACTTGACGTTATTTCACTTGACATTTTCATCATACTGCTGGAGCTCATGGATACCATTGATTCAGATGTCATGGCGGACATGCTAGCAGCAGACATGCTTTCAAATTGTCTTTGGAAAGAACCTTCATGTGTCATTGATGCTCCAGCCATATGGACTGATGTGGCTGAGAAACTGTCACTGTGCAAGCTGGCAGCAGCAGCTCTTTGCTCCATTATAACCATTTTGGCAGGTTCTTCAACAAGAGCTGTGAGAATAACGCAAATGATGAGGTACATGGCTAAATGGTCATTTCTCGATGGAGATACTCAAATCCATCTGTGTATATTTCTATATGAATATAAACAAAATGGCGTGTCCATTTTGTTAACATTCTATGGAAAATACTGGTAAGGAAAATTAAAGATTAGTCTTTAATTTAAGGTATTAGTAAAATTTTGAGACTCAAGTTTCATTTTTCAAAAAACTTGGGAAGCCTTGCATTATCACACTGTACTGTAAGCTGTTAATTAAACAATGGATTGATGAAGCAATGACAACTTACTGATGACGTTGAGAGATGATGTTGCAGAGCACTGTCCATATTTGTTTTCGGCTTTGATGGTGTATTTGCCGCTGTCTGCAACTGTGGCCTCAATAATCTCCAGAGTGTATACATTTTTGGAACGGCTCAGTTTTGTGTTTGAGGTCATAGATACCTGTACCGAGAGAGCCAAAAGAATAACATATTCGTTTCTGTTTTGTATTAATCAAGTACCTATTCAAGTGATGTTTGTAACCTGACTTGCTTTGTCTGATTGCCCCGGATTGGATGAATACAGTTCTGTCGTATTAAATGTAATTTAATTGAAGAAATCAAATCAAACATTATTTACAAAATCATTGGTAGCCTACTCACCATTATGTTGTCCTTAAACCACTCGATTTCAGGGGCAGGCTCTCCTGCAATCTCACATGTGAACTTGACGTTCTGTCCTTCATTGACATTCTGAGAGCGTGGCTGCACAAGGAATGATGGTGCATCTGATCGTGCTTCAGTGACAGTAGTGTTGAACTGGCACTTGACAAGGCCATGTTCAGTTTTGGCTTCACATGTGATGACCCCCTGCTCGTATTGGCTGACCTTTTTGATGGTCATAGTATGGTTGTTTCCAGACACACCATATCTGTAGTCCTCTGAGTTGGCCAGTTCCATTCCGTTCAGGATCCATCTGATATCTGAAGCTCTGGGGATGTTGGCTCTCAGGGTGAGAGACTGGCCTTCAGTCATGGCCATCTGAGTATGGGATGCCTTGATTTCTGTGTAAGACTCAACCTCTCCGTAGACCATTTCCTTTTTAATAACTTGCTCTGAAATTTCTGATTTTGTTGCAAGTGCTTTGGATTTGTTTGAGGCTAAGACAGAGAAAAAGAGATACATTGATTAGATATTAGGCCATATGCAGAATTATAAGGTTTATAGATACTGGACTTATCAAGAGATAAGTTGATTGAATAAATAATATAAACATAACAATATCACCAGAACCGGGCCTTAATTATGATAAATAATTCCTACATTGGCAGATAACTTAGCGGTTAGAGCATTGGGCCAGTTACCGAAATGTTTCAAATACCGAAGCCGACAAGGTAATAAATCTGTCAATGTGCCCTTAAGCCAGGCACTTAAACCTAATTTACTCCAGGAGTGCTGTACTACTATGACCGACCCTGTAAAACAACACATTGCACCGCACCTATCCAGTGTATGTGACAATAAAACATTTCTTTATATATGTATATATATATATATATTAGTATAGAGTATGCATACCTTGAATAGAGACAATGCAGCTTGTGGATGATGACCCAGCACTATTGGTGACTGTGCATTTGTAAACTCCACTGTCAGAGGCCTCAGATTCATAGATTTCAAGGTGTGCCGAATCATGCTCTTCGTGAATTTCATATTTTCCACCGTGAATGAGAGTCTGCAAATGAAAAAGAAAGAAAGAAAGTAAAAAAGCATATATTTCAACCTATATTTAATACCTTTGAAATGTCTATTCAAGTGTGAATATTAAATCAAATGTGACTAAATACCTTTCCATCCTTCATCCATGAGATCTCAGCTTTAGGATCTCTAGTCATTTTCACTGTCAGCTTGACGATGGAATCTGCAGATGCGGTCATGTCCTGAAGACCAGATGAGATGGAGGGCTTGGTTTTGAGGGTGACTTTCTCAGTGGGTGACTTAGGTGTAGGGCTGGTAGGGGACTTAACTCTCTTTGGAGAGCTGATTGATTCAGGAGACTTCATCCTTGGTGGAGACGTGACTGGACTAGGGGAATGCATTGGAGGCTCTTCGTATGAGTATGTCACTGTAGAAGAGACCTCCTCTTTGGCTTCCGATCGGCGGATGGTTAGACTGAAGTGCGCCTCTTGGCTGCCCTCAGAGTTTTCCACCATGATTGAGTAGCTGCCTTCGTCTGACATCTCAACAGAGGTGATTTCAAAAGTAGACTTGTACTGTTCTGTAGTGACATGGTGGCGAACAGAAGATCCAATAATTTGTCCCTCACGCATCCAGGTTACAGTTGCCACTGGTTCACCGTCAACATCACATGCAAATCTTGCAGTCTCTCCCTCATTTAAGGTGAGGGACTGTGGTTTTGTTAGGATAGATGCGGGTAGAGTAGTCTTCTTTCCTTTAAATGTGCTGGACTCCTCCATGTGTGTTTCGTGTGTTTCAACAGTCTTCACCGTCTTGGAGGATATTTGGTAAGCACCTATCTTGGTTCCCACAGGAAGAGCTGGGGGTTCCTCGTCTTCGCGAGGTGCCATATAGCTAGAATACTCTCCCATGCCTGCGACATCCAGAGTGGCATAGTCTGAGCATTCTCCCACTGCATTAGTACAGACAACACGGTAAGTGCCACTGTCCTCTGTGGTGCAGTCAAGAATTTGAAGATACAGAACTCCGCTCAGGTTGGATATACGGTACCTCCTGCTCTCGGTTATCAGTTGTCCGTTATGGTACCACTTCACCTCAGCGGTTGGCTTTGATTGGACGTTCAGTGTAAATTTGGTGTGCTGACCGTATGGCACACGATGGGAACGCATCCTCACAGTGACTCGTGGGGTATGGTCGAGGCTGAAGGGCTGCATACTTACAACCTCCTTCCTTTCTACTGATGTCCGCTCGGATCTCAGAACGGCTTTTCTTGACTCATATCTTGCCAGGTGGTCAACTTTTGCCAGCTGTACAGTCTCCACCTTGGATCTGGAGGCTGATCTGACAGTAGCAAGAGGACTAGGGGAACGCGGACGGGTTCTTTCGGGGGTGGGTGACCTTCTCCCCTCAGTTTTAGTTGCTATATATGTTGACACATGGGAAGTTGTAGTTCTGTCTTTCTTCACGGTTCTAGTTTTTTCTTCAAACTCCATGTGTTTCAGTTCACTCTTGTAACCGGTTATTCTTTGAGTCGTTTTCACATTTCTCAGCATCTCTCGATCCTCCCTCTCCTCCAACACTCTCTGGTTTTGTCTTGGCGGTCGGAATGTAGCCTTGTCATGGCGCAGGCGAAGGTCAACATAGCTTGGACCAGCCTCATACTTAGAAGGAATACGATAGTTTTCATATAATGGAACCTCTTCACCCTCACCCACACCTTCATAGACTGTGCGTCTTGGTGATGTGTGGCGCAGTGCACCTAATTCAAAGCGTACAGGGCTAAGGCTTAGTGGGGATGCAGAGTAGCCAAGTTCTAGTTCTTCCTCAAGTTGAAGTCTCTCCTCCTCAGTTCTCTTCATTGCCAGATATTCATTAATTGGCAGGAGAAGCTCCTCGTCTGAGAGATCACCAAGAGACCTTCTTCTGATTCTGTGATATGCTTCTATTTCAGGAGATGGAGTGCGCTGCCTTGAAGGTCTGACAGTCTCCAAATCATCCTGTGAAACTTGTGGAATACGCCACTTTGGCTTGTAAGATTCCTTGATTCTTGGCAGAGGGACTTCGTAGAACTGATCCCACCTGGAGAGACGGATGCGTTTCAGTCTCTTCTGTGAAATCTTGTCCATTGGTTCAGGGAACTCATATTGATCGCGGAGTTTCTTGTACCATTTCATGTCAGAGCAAGGTTTGTAGTGTTTGATTTCCATATCTTCCAAAAGAGCAGTTGGGCCACGTTCACGAGGTTGGGGAACATCATAAGGCATACGCAGTCTCTTCTCCTCTGCTCTCTTTTTCCTTTCTTCTGCCCGTTTCTTATCTTCGGCTTCAGTCTTGTCCTTTTTGGTTGCCTCTACTGGTTGGCACAACAATGTCGCTTCTCTCAAAGCTTGTTGTGCCAAAGTAGGAAGTGGCATGACATCAGTTCCAGACATGATTTGAGATAATCTGACCTTCTTCTCAATTTGTTCTTTCTCTGCTTGTTTCTTTTTGTCTCTTTCACTCTCGTAAACCTTTTTCACATGTGTGATGCGCTCCACCTTGAGAATGGCTTGACAACTGGCAGATCCAGCTGAGTTGGTTGCAGTAACTCTGTAACAGCCAGAATCGTTAAGTAGAGTATCTTTCACATGCAGGACAAAGTAATCCAGGCCCTCATGGACCACTTCAATTTGTGGACCAAATGCCAATGGCATGCCATCTTTCTCCCACTTCAGAGTTGGGAGTCCTGACACTCTGATTTCAAAGCGTGCATTCTGGCCTTCCCTACACTCCACGTTTGCCAGGAGACGTTTGAACATGGGCCTCAAGGTATTGTCTGCTGGTGCTGGGCGAGGTGTCACAGCCAGTTTTGCCTTACAGCTGTCATCACCAAATCTATTACGGGCCACAACTGAGTACTCCGCATCGTCATCAGCATCAACACAGTGAATCACCAATTGATAAAGACCCTTGTCGGTTATGAACGTGTACTTTTTCTCATCATCACCAGGAACAATCTTCTGGCCAGATTTGTACCATGTAACACGAGGCTCAGGGTGCACAGTGATAGTCACACCGAATCGAACATCTTCTCCGATGTAAGCTGCATGGTTGAACAAGGGCAGGGTGAACTCTGGTGGTTTCTGGAGTAGTCTTGCTGTGTCCACTCTACGTTTCACTTTCCTCACCACACGGGCTGTGAAGTACTCACGGTATGATCTGACTCCGTTTACAAAGAGCTCTCCGTAGGCACTGTCCTCACCATAATCGTTGATGATCTTGCATCTATAGGTGCCGTCATCTGCTTTCGTGACTCCCTTGATACATATAACAGCTAGACCATCCTCATAGTCGATTTCATACTTGTCACTTGCCTCTAGTTGACGCACACCGCAGTACCATGTTACCTCTGTGGCGCTGTCATAGTTTTCAATGTTGCAAGCAAATTTGACATCTGCTCCCACATCCACCACTGTATGAATGATTTGACCACCGACTGGGCCATGTTCAAATGGTGCGATCTTTACTTTGGCAACTGTGACACCTCTCTGGGCTCTGATTGCACCGCCGCTAGCAACTCTTGCTCCTGCAACGACAGTGGCCCATTCTTTCTTTGCCATGGCCTGGTAGTATCTCTTATGCCTTGTGGTCATTATTGCTGTGGCACTGAGTACTTCTGCTTGCATCTTTAGCCAAGGATGTTCTAAAGCTTGGGCAGCAGTCATACGGTGCTTGCGCTCCTTGGTGAGAAGGCGGTTGATAAAGTCTAATGCTTCAACAGTAGGTACTTTGAAGGTTTCGTCATCGTAACTGTATTCAGCATTTGAGATGTTGTCAATCATCTGCTGATGAGTCTCGGCAGTAAATGGATTGAGTCCACTGAGAAGGACATAGACTAGAACACCTACTGGCCACATGTCAGTAACACTGCTGACCATGTCATTCTGGTGGATCTCAGGAGCAGCGTACTCAGCTGTAGTATACTGAACCTTGATCTGGTCGCCAGGAGTCAGGTGTCTTGCCTGTCCTAGCTCAATGATCTTGACTTTACTGCCCTTTCTTGTGGTGTACACAATGTTTTCAGGCCTGATGTCAAAGTGGCCATACATCTTGTCGTGTAAGAACTCAAGAGCTTCACATACTTGTCTGATGTAGTTGACGATTTCACGCTCATTCAGCTCAAAGTCGGCTGTGCCGAGGCGTTCAAAGATGTCTTGACCTGAGACGAAGTCATAGATAATGACTAATTCCTCAGTGCTGTCGAAGGACTCATGAAGACACAAGAAGTTGTTGTGTCTGGCCAGGTTAAGTGTAGCAATTTCTTTCTTGATGAATGCTTGATCTGCACCCCTCACCTTGACGAATTTGGCCATGTATGTCCTCTTAGAGCTGGTCTCAACACAACGGTGAACGATACCAAACTGGCCACGGCCCAGCTCCTCAGCAATCATGTACTTGGTATGCACATTCTTGGCACATGAATGTGGAGCCTTTTGCTTGGGAACATCTCTGTCACTAACCTCGCTGTCATAGCCAAGGACTCTTGATTTGTCCTCCTTTGTTGTAACGGGACTACTTGGTTCACATGGTTGACTTTGACCGAATTTGTTCTCGGCTATGACTCTGAACTGGTAGCTGGTCCCTCCGAACAGGTTGATGATGGTGTAGCGAGTATCACGAGACTGGGCAACACGTTCCCATCTGTCAGATGTTGTGGGACACTTCTCCACAACATAGCTGGCTACTCTGCTTCCACCATCATTAGCAGGTACTTGCCAACTCAGAGTGACTGAGTCTCTAGAAACATCACTTGCTTTGATACCACGTGGTGGGTCGGGCACATCGGCAACATCCAGTTCAACTGTCTGTTGGTCAATACCAAATCTGTTCTTGGCACAAACGATGTAGAAACCGGCATCCTTCCTATCAACTCCGTTGGGGAACACGAGTGATGTGAATGACCTTGTGACGATGACTTGATAGTATCCGTTGTTATCAATGAGGTCTTGTCCCTTCTGCCAGGTGATGACAGGATCAGGTTTGCCACTGAATGGAATCTTGATATTCACAATCTCTCCACGGAGGGCAGGGATAGCCTCTTTGTCCTTCAGATTCTTGGGCAGGTTAATCTTGGCAGGGACTAGATAGAAAATTGTTTTTTTTTTTACATCATTAGTATAAAAAAATAACTATTAGGAATGTACTAATAATGTTCTTGATATGTGGAACAAATACATGGAATTGTATTCATACTATGTAAGTATTATTGCATACACATTTGTGATCTTACCTTCAACATCCAGAGAGACAGTGGTGCAGATGGATCCGCCCTGGTTGGTTGCTCTGATCTGGTAGACAGTAGAGTCTTCCTCATCAGCAGCGGAGATAACCAGTTGGTGATAGCCTCCCTTGAACTCTTGAATCTTCAGTTTCTTTCCGTCAGATTGGATCTCCTTGCCACGTCTGAACCATTTAATTACAGGCTTGGGTTGTCCTGTGATCTTGCAAACAAAGGTGGCGTTGCTCTTATATTTGACACTCATATTCCTCAGTTCTTCTTTGAAGGCGGGAGCACGGACATCAACAGGCGTCTTTGGAACGACTGGTTCAGATTCCACACTCCAATCACTCACTCCTCCAAGGTTTTCACAGTTCACTCTGAAGATATATTCACATCCTTCAGTGAGGCGTTTGACAGAAAAGACTGTGGATTTGATTTCATCAGTAGTGACAGGTGTCCATTCGCCCTTCTTCTCCTTCTTCTCAAGGCAGTAGCTCTTGATCTTGGAGCCACCATCAATGAGTGGAGGCTTCCAGGACAACACACAGGAAACGTTGGTCACACCAGAAACCACTGGCATCAGTGGTGGTGAAGGTTTATCTGTAAATATAACAGAATAACGTTAGTAAGGATCCAAAGCCTTGAACATCTCATATTTGTACAAATATATGATCATGTAACTATATTGTGAGATACAACTTACCCATTGAACTCTTGATAAGGATGGGAGTAGGGATCTCCAGTGGCTCACTGTTGCCATAACGATTTTGAGCATACACACGGAAGAAGTACCCAGCGTTTACTACGAGGTTGGCAATGCGGCAGTTTGTGCCTGTGATGGACGAGGACACGAGTGTCCAGTCATCAACCTCCTTGTCTTCACGCTTCTCCACGATGTAGTTTGTGATCATTGATCCACCATCATCCTTTGGTGGTTTCCAGCTAATAATCACAGAGTTCTTCAACAGGGCATCAAGTACAATGGG
Source organism: Oncorhynchus nerka (assembly GCF_034236695.1). NCBI lineage: Eukaryota > Metazoa > Chordata > Actinopteri > Salmoniformes > Salmonidae > Oncorhynchus > Oncorhynchus nerka. The sequence continues at coordinate 34,665,827 of NC_088396.1, read as the reverse complement.
ACCTTCAGGCATTGCAGGTTTATCTGAAAACAAGGGGTAAATTAGTCACAATTAGTTTGTAGTCACATTGTAAAAAACATTGTAGATCATAAACAATTGGTAGATTTGTGCTAATTCAATGTTAAAGCACCTTGGATTTCAACGTTGATGAGAGTATCAGCTCTGCCAAAGTGATTGTGCAGTCTGACTCTGTATTTTCCTCCATGTACCCTGCGTTGCACATTCTTGATCACCAGGTGAGTGTAATGCTCTGTGTTTTCAATGCTGATATTCTCAGAAGCCACCACAGTTGTAGCTCCATAAAGCCACATGATCTTAGGCTCAGGGCGTCCAATGTAGGCAACATGTAGACGCAGAGTAGTGCCGCTTTCGGCATAGTAGGTATTCTTCAATGGGAAGTCAGGATTGAACTGTGGAGCAGTTTCCAAAACGAGAATGCCACTGGTCTCTGCTTCACCTGCATCATTGATAGCCTTGCATGTGTATTCTCCTTCATCCTCTTGTTGGTCTGTCATAATGGTCAGTGAATGGTTACGGCCATCAGAGCTCATCTCATATTTACGAGACTCGATTATCTCCTTGCCAGATTTATACCATTTGATATCGGGAAGAGGTCTACCAATAATCTGGCATTTCATAATTCCTGGTTGGTATAATTTAGTCGTAACTTCATCCATTTCTTTCCTCAGGCTTGGTTGAGTTCCAGCTGTTGGAAAAACAACAGTTAAATCATTATTTGAATTGTATCACCTTACTTTCGCAAGGTATTATAAACAAGTAATAATTAAAGGCAATGTAGTGTTCATCCATACAATTATGAAATAATTCATTGCTTCAGTCACTTACTGCTCAGTTTGGTCTTGATGCATGTGGCTGTTCTGCGTGGTCTGCTGATTCCGGTCTCATTCTCAGCCATCACTCTGAACTCATACTCAGTGGCTTCGGCCAGACCAGTTATGGTGAACTTTTTCTCCTTGGTGCGTGTCTTGTTGCATTTCTTCCAGGTAGCCTCTGCAGACTTCCTGTATTCAACCCAGTAACCAAGAACCTCCTTTCCACCATCGCATTCTGGCGCCGCCCACTTGATGGCGACTGCATCCTTTGTGACAGTTACTGTGTCAATCTCGCCTGGTTGGCTTGGTTTGTCTGGGAGACAGAGCAGGGCAAATGTAAAAACTTAGTAGTTCAATGTATATCCATGTCATCAATCATGACGTAACATTAGACATGGTTATCTAAATTCCTAACTCACCGAATGGATCTTTGCATGTGACTGGTTCGGATGCAGGTCCTGGTTCGCTGTCTCCAATATAATTTTGAGCAATAACACGGAACTGGTATTCAGCATCAGCAGTGAGTCCAGGGATGGTAAACTGGGTTGAAACGACCTTCTTCTCATGACGAACCCATGTCTCAGAGGATACTGCTTTGTACTCAACATAGTATCCGGTAATGGCAGAGCCACCGTCATCCTTAGGTCTTGACCAAGACAGAGACGCAGAGCTCTTAGTCACATCCATAACCTCTGGTGGGATGCTTGATGTCTCTGGGGGACCTGTTTTAATGAGAGAAAAAGCATGTTTTAGACTGGCATATATTTATAATTTGCAGACTCATGTAATGACTAAGTTCAAAGAGGAATCAATAAAGTAATACTTACAGAGAGGAGTCTTCGGTATGAGGGGTTCTGTTGACTTCAGCGATCCACTGATACCGAATGTATTTTCAGCTGTCACCTTGAAGTGATACTCTTGTCCCTCCTCGAGTCCCTTCACAATGAAAGATGTGTCCACCACCCTGGTTTCTACAGTGTACCAGGCTGTCTTTGGAACCTGCTGTCTCTCAACAATGTATCCAAGGATTTCAGAGCCACCATCATCTGAAGGAGCCTTCCATGTCAACTTAACAGATTGTGCCTGGACGTCTTCGAATCCAAGTGGTCCCTCTGGAGCAGTTGGACGGCCAATAACCTTCACCTTGATGTGAACGTTCTTCTTGCCACACTTGTTCTCAAGCAGTAGGTCATAAGTGCCAGAGTCGTCTCTTTCTGCACCCTTGATTACCAGCTCAGTGCAGTCGTCATTGGAAGCGATCATTGCTCTCTCAGGCACATCAGCGCCTTCCTTTGTCCACTTGCATGTAGGAACTGGTTTACCCTTGATGGGCACTGAGAGTTTGACAACACTGCCATATCTGACGACAAAGATATCCTTGTACTTGGCTTCCAGCTCATGATCAGGTTTTTCTGAAATTAAGAATGGTGAAATGGTTAGAAATGCAATAAATTCTTTGTCACGGAACCAGAAAGTAAGCTTTGGAAATGGCAGTGTTTTTGCAGACGACTTTACCAAGCATTTCCTTCACAGTGACTGTTCCAGGGACCTCAGCGGGTTCTCCGGGTCCACCGGCGTTGCAAGCCATCACACGGAACTTGAACTCCTCTCCTTGGGGCATTTTGGTGAGTGTGTATTCACAGATCAGAGAAGGTGTTGTGTTACATTTGATCCAGGTGACTGAGCCTGCTTTCTGCATCTCAATCAGATAACCTGAGACCTTACATCCACCTTCCTCATCAGGAGGACTCCAGGCCAGGGACACGGATGATTTTGTGGTGTCTGTGACTCTTGGGTTCTGGGGTGAGCCAGGTGGATCTGTGAGGGTGAACCAATAAATTAATATCCTTGTCTCTATCTATCTCAATCTCCAATTATGTCAAATATACTGAGTATATCGAACATTAGGAACACCTTCCTAATATTGAGTTGCAACCCCCCTTTTGCCCTCAGAACCCATATAACTATGACAATTTGTCAGGGCATGTACTCTAAAATGCTTCTGCTGACCAATGTTGACTCCAATGCTGCCCACAATTGTGTCAAGTTGGCTGGATGTCCTTTTGGTGGTGGACCATTCTTGATACACACGGGAAACTTTTGAGTGTGAAAAACCCAGCATCGTTGCAGTTCTTGACACAAACCAGTATCCCTGGCACCTACTACCATAACTCGTTCAAAGGCACTTAAATCTTGTGTCTTGCCCTTTCACCCTCTAAATGGCACACATACACAATCCATGTCTCAATTGTCTCAAGGTTTAAAAATCATTATTTAACCTCCCCTTCATCTACACTGATTGAAGTGGATTTAAGTGACATCAATAAGGGGTTATAGCTTTCACCTGTATTCACCTGATCAGTCTATGTCATGGAAAGAGCAGGTGTTCTTAATGTTTTGTATACTGAGTGTATTTAATGTCTTTATCTAATATGTATTCTAAGTATATGCAATTAAATTCAGTAAATGATACAAACAGTGATTTAATGGAATTAAATCCAATAAAGAGTACTTACCAACGGGATCAGTTGCCACTGCTGTTAAGGAGACAACACTTGGTTTGCCAACACCTCTAGCGTTGATTGCCGTTACTCTATGTTCATACTCAAGGCCTTCTATCAGACCTGTTGATCTGTATCTGGTCATGGTGACTGGGTTCTTGTTAGAACGCACCCATCTTTCAGATCTGACCTCCTTGCGCTCAATGATGTATCCAGACACCTCAGATCCACCATCATCCTCTGGTTCCAGCCATGCAATGGTCATGCCATCACGAGACATGTCAAATACTGCCGGTCTGCCTGGAGGTCCAGGGATGTCTGTAAACAAAAACAAAAAAGATACATAGGGGGCTCTATTTTCGGCTGGCGTTAAGACGGCGATAGTGTCAAACGCACGTTAGTTTGCAATTTCGCCATGTAAAAAATGGCACACTGTCATTTTCCAGCCATAACCCCAATTTCGGCAATTTATCTGTCTTATATCAGCTCGCTTGCGCTCAGATGGACAGGGTGGCAATATTAGAGGTGTGTCCTTAAAAACATGATCCAATGTGCTCATTTCAGGCAGTGCTGATAAGGATATTTAAGATCAACCAAAAGCTGGTTTTAGCGGTAACATAGTTCGCTATGATATGAATTTTGGCAGCGGAAACGGAACAAGAGTAGCCTAACGTGCTTTTGGTGCCTGTATACTTTGTATTTAGAAACATAAAAAACATGTAGAACATGCAATACTTTTGGGTAAGCTGTCGTCAAAAGGGCTGGGATTAGATGCCTGTCGTTGGTTTCATGACTATCTAAAGGATAGAAGTCAGACTGTTAGAGTCGACGGCATCCAGTCGGAGCCATCGGAGTTGGTTAAAGGCGTCCCACAAGGCTCTATACTCGGTCCATTACTGTTCACTCTCTACATAAACAATATCGGTGATGAGATAAGAAAGTGTCAAATTCATTAAAATGTCGATGACACTGTCATGTACTCTATCGCTTCAACGGCTGACCAAGCATTATCACTATTGGAGACAGATAAGATATTACAAATACAGCTGAAACTTGTTTTAAATGCAAAGAAAACACATTTTATGATTTCTAATAGGTTCAAAAAGTTGGTTGAAAATACACTTGCACTTACGAGCTTAGATGGTTCTCGAATTAATCAGGTCTCTGCATATACATACTTGGTATGGTTGATATGGTTGGATGATAAACTGTCTTTTAAAATGCATATTGATGAATATTGGATATATGCATATTGGTGAACTGCTAATAATCAAGCTAGGCTTCTTCTATAGAAACAGGACATGTCTGTCCTCTACAAATAGAAGACAAATTGTGCAAGATACTTTTATGTCTGTTATAGATTATGGGGATATTATCTACATGCATGCTACGGCATCAACATTTAAATCGCTGGATGCTACTTATCATTGCACACTTAGGTTTATTACGGGTGCTAGGTACAGAACTCACCACTATGTTTTATATCAAAATGTGGGTTGGACTTCGCTGTCCATGAGACGAGAACAACATGCTCTCGTGTTTGTCTATAAAGCACTTCTGAATTTATCTTCTTATTGACCTTCTTATTTATCATCACTCATCAATATTAGAATTAGAATTCCTAAAACCAGGTCTCAAGCATGGATTACACTTGAGGCCCATGCGATTTCCACAGAGTTGGGTATGGCTGCCTTTTCCTGTTACGCTCCTTGCCTCTGGAATAGCCTGCAGACTAAACTTAAACTTCAGACTCTTGTCCCCCTGTTGCCCATTTTAAATATTTATTGGAGGATTTTTATTTTTGTATTGCTTGTAACTGTTTCGGGTAATGCAAGTTCTTGTGCTGTTAGGGGAATAACCTGTTAGGGGAATAACCTGTTAGTGGAATAACCTGTTAGGGGAATAACCTGTTAGGGGAATAACCTGTTAGGGGAATAACCTGTTAGGGGAATAACCTGTTAGTAGAATAACCTGTTAGGGGAATAACCTGTTAGGGGAATAACCTGTTAGGGGAATAACCTGTTAGTAGAATAACCTGTTAGGGGAATAACCTGTTAGGGGAATAACCTGTTAGGGGAATAACCTGTTAGGGGAATAACCTGTTAGTAGAATAACCTGTTAGGGGAATAACCTGTTAGGGGAATAACCTGTTAGGGGAATAACCTGTTAGGGGAATAACCTGTTAGGGGAATAACCTGTTAGTAGAATAACCTGTTAGGGGAATAACCTGTTAGGGGAATAACCTGTTAGGGGAATAACCTGTGTGCAAATGTAACAATCTGCTGCTGTATTTTTTTATGTTATCTGTGATGGTTTTGTTTGTCTTGTGTAGTTCCTTAATCATTGTACCTAAACTGTATGTGTAAACATGTATACGAAGGGCCCAGCTGTAAAAGAGACCGTGGTCTCAGTCTGTGTTCCTTGTTGAAATAAAGGTATAATAAAATAATGTTTTTTTCCCATTTTGTTTTATTTAATTAAAAAATCAAGCATAGCCTCCCCTTGTTTTGTCTGCCCAATGCAAAAGTAGTCAAGCCTATTGATAAAGGTTTTCGCTCCTGAGAGGATTTTTTTAGCTCCTGCTTAGAAATACATCTTAATCACCAAAGCTTTATTAAAATGTCAAGTTTGAGAGGAGTAAAACAGCTGACATTCCCTTTTCTTCTATGCATTGTAGGCAGGTGCACATTATTTTATCCATGCAAGTCCTGTTTTGGACGTGCGTAAAACCCCTCCATGATGTAGGCTACGTGTCCATGCCCACCATGAAACGAGAGATGAGATCTGTGAATACCAATGTATTTAGAAGTTATCAGTGAAAATTGCTTGTTTTCCATTTAATGTACTCAAAACCCATGGCCTACTATAACGAAGGCTGGTTCAACAGCAATGCGTCTTTTTTATATCTTGCCGTTGTATTTTTATTTTATTTGAACCTTTATTTAACTAGGCAAGTCAGTTAAGAACAAATTCATATTTACAATGACGGCCAAACCCGGACGGCGCTGGGCCAATTGTGCGCCGCCCTATGGGATTCCCAATCACAGCCGGTTGTGATACAGCCTGTTTGGTATGTCCATGCTCAGCCAAAACGCACCATGGAGCAAGTTCTGATTGGCCAGTGAGGGGCCTAGCCTCGACACACCCACAACTTGTTTATTCATCAAAACCTAGCCCTCTCACGCCAACGCCAATAAGTGTGTCGATAATTGTGATAGTGAAAATAGAAAACATATTTCTGACACACCCCTGAACCTATAGCTCGACCGCCTGCGCTTAAATTTACCATTGGTTTAGGTTTGTTAAAATAGAGCCCAGGATATTCATTCCTGTTTGCTTCTGTTTTATAAATAAAGAGCAACGATTCAAGTATGCTACATGATATAGTATAAAAACATGTCTTACTCGTTGCGCTCTTGCACATCACAACTTCAGACTGCAGCCAGTTACCAACACCGTAGCGATTGACTGCTGCGACACGGAACATGTATTCATCTCCTTCTGTCAGTTTGACGAAGGTGAATGTTGGTCTACTGACAGACTCAGATACTGGCAGCCATCCAGGACGGTGGGCTTCACGCTGCTCAACAACATAGCCGCTGACAGGGGCACCTCCGTTTCTCTCTGGAGGATCCCAACTGATGGTCACTGAGGTGGCATCAACCCCATCAAACCTGGCCGGTCCTTTAGGCTCATCAGGTTTGTCTGAAGAAAAAAAACAAAGGAATGGTACTGTCATTGTCTTATATTCATAACTTACTGTACGTGAAGACCTCAGTTTGTGTTATGATAGAAGTTACATACCAAGAATGATCACTTTAATGATCTCAGATGTCTCTCCTGTGACATTCTTCACTTCAAGAGTGTAGTTACCGCTGTCATCGATGGAAGTATCAAGCACAGTTAGCTTAGAGAACTTTCCAGTGGTCTGAATCTTCGTACGCTCAGTGATCTTCAGCTTCTGACCACTGAAGTACCATGAGCAAACTGGTGGGGGTCTACCGACTATTGGCAAGTGCAGCTCAAGTGGTTTACCAGCCAACACATTGACAAACTTCTGTGGGATGCTAGACAGATCAACCTTTGGCAGAACTGTAAAACAGAAAGATATGTTATGTAAAAATGTGCTTGAATAGTTGATAGGTTAGTTAAATTGGATATATAGATTATATATATATATATATAGATTATATATATATATATATATATATATATATATGAAGCATTTATGAAGTTTACACATTTCAAACCTCTTTGTTCTTGGACTGTTACGGCTGCAACAAGCTCCTTTGGTACACTGGCTCCCCTGCTGTTAACAGCTCTGACTCTGAACATAAACTGATCTTTCTCAGTCAAAGAAGTCATGGTGAACTCAAAGTCAGTCGTCTTCACTGTTGTCACCTTCATCCATTTGTCTGTGCCACATTTACAAGCTTCAATGATGTAGCCTGTGAGTCTGCTTCCACCGTCATGCTCTGGTTTCTCCCATCCAAGTGTTACTGTGGTCTTGGTGATATCCAGAACCTCCAGTGTCGCAGGGGGCAAAGGCACCTCGCACACCAAAATGACATCAGGGGTTTCACATGGCTCTCCCACACCGTACAGGTTTTCTGGGAGGACTCTGAAGTAATACAGCATTCCCTCGAAGAGTCCGTCGATTTTGTATGATGTCTTGCTGCATTTGGATGTCACAGTTTTGTAAGCTCTCATTGATGCTTCGCGTCTCTCAATGATGTAATTATTCACTGGTGCTCCACCATCAACAGTAGGAGGATCCCATGCAATGGTAATGGAGTCCTTCTCAAGTTCCTTGACCTTAATTGGGCCAGTTGGACCAGGAGTATCTGAAAAGAGGAAGTACATTTAAGGTTAAAAACATATATACCTATGACAGCATTCTATAACAACTGGGTAAAGACTTATATTCAAAAAATGTACATAACATCATCAAATCTTACCATAGACCTTGACAATAATGGTAGCAGTCTTTTCGCCAGATTCATTCTTTGCCTCAATGGTATATTTGCCAGCATCATAGCGATGCACTTTGTCAATAATGATTTGTGTGGAAGTTTTAGTGACTTCAATGAAGCCACGGTTGTTGAGGTCGACACCAGGTTTGCTCCAGGTAACTGCAGGGATTGGTCGTCCAATGACTGTGGCAAAGAGACGAAGAGAACCTCCGGCTCTCAGGCAGATGGTCTTGGTCATATCATCATGAAGCTCAATATCAGGAGTTTCTGTGTTAAAAGATAGGTCATTATTAATATCATGGGAAACTATCAAACTGAATCAAAATGAATGAAGGAAAAATCACAATGTGTAGGCTACAATTGTATTTGTTTGTTTGTGGGAGTTTGTGGGAATTTTTAACTCATGGTTCATGGGATTCAAGTTCTACAGTGGTAATGCTGAATCATTCCTATTCCTTAGGCTAGGCTAGTGATCCTAACTCACCAATTTTCTCGATAACCTCGACTGCTGCGCAGGCTCTACTAAATTCACCGACTCCATTGAAGTTAACTGCAGCCACTCTGAAGCGGTACATCTTTCCAGTTGTAAGGCCAGTCACAATGTGTTCTGTGAGTCTCAGGTTCTTCTCATGGGCCTTAACCCACACACCTGTACCTTCCTCTTCCTCCTCCTCCTCTTCTTCCTCATCGCCTTCCTCCTCCTCCGACTCTTCCTCCACAAACACAACTGTTTTCTTGGCTCCTAGACTGGCTCCCTTCGAAACGACTTTCTCAGGTACCTTCTCAGGTTTTGGCTCAGGCAGCTTCTCAGCTCCCTCCTCCTGTTCTTGCTTCTCCAGAACGTATCCGATGATATCAGAACCTCCGTCCTCCAAGGGTCTGGTCCAAGCAAGGCTGACACTGTCCTTGGTAGTATCAATAATACGTGGAATTGTGGGAGGTGGAGGAGTACCTGAGGGAAATACAATATTAACAGTCAGTAACTTAACTTTTTTTAACATACAATCCACCTGTTGTAAAGCCACTCAACATTTACATTACATTCCAGTCATTTAACAAACACTCCCATCCAGAGAGACCCACAAGCGCAATCAGGGTCAAGCGCCCTGCTCAAGGGCACATTGACAGATCCCCCACCCAGCCCACTCTGGGACCCAAACCAGCGACCTCTCGGCCACCGGCCCAATGCTCCCAACTGCCAGGACACCTGCCGACCCCAACCATCCAAGAGCTCACCCCCTACCCCCTCTCGGAAACCGCCACTCAACCATCCGAGACCCCCAATCTCCACCCCTTCGGAGCCAGTCCAGCCCAACCAAACAACCACCCACCCGATGTGCCAATGACCAACAAAAAGAAAAAGAGAAAGAAAAAGACAAGAATAAGAAACAGAACAACAGTCAGTAACGTAACAATATTAAATTAACTTAGTTTAACTTATTTAACAGTGTACTGGTAACATAGAATATTGTGCAATATATGAATTGTAGGACACTTACTTGTTGGCGTTCTGCAGACAGCATAGAGAGACAGCTCACTGGGTTCACTCTCACCAGCCTTGTTGACAGCTGATACACGGAACTGGTAGATGTTGCCCTCCACGAGGCCAGTTATCTTGAAGCTTGTGTCCATAAGTGTGGCATCTCTGTTCACCTTGATCCATCTGGCACTCTTCTTTTCATGTTTCTCAATCAGATAGCCAGTTATAGGACTGCCACCGTCGATCTCTGGTTTTAACCACTCAATACTAGCAAAATCTTTTCCTACAGCAAGAATCTCTGGTGTGCCAGGAGCAGATGGGACAGCTGTAATATGACATAATAATTTATTGTTAGATTATCATCTCAATATCAATCATTTATTTGTATTTATTTATCCTTTATTTATTCAGGAGAGCATATTGAGATTACAACTCTATTTTCCAAATGACACTTGAGTATATCATAGAAAGCAATTAAATATCATGTTGCAAGATAATATGGAATATGTTCTACTTACTGAACATGTTTCTGGCGATGATAGGACCAGATTGCAGTGGAACGCCGGATCCATACTTGTTGACACCTCTCACGCGGAAGAGGTACTCAGTGTTTTTGAACAGTCTGGTGATCTCACAGGTGTGTTCCTTGCACTCAGCTTCCATGATCACCCAGTTGAGTCTGTTGGTGTCGCGTCTCTCAACAATGTAATGTGTCACCGGGTCACCACCACTCTCCAGAGAGGGTTTCCAAGACACAGTGCATTTCTCTTCAGAAATATGGCTGATGGTGATTTTGCCGTCAGGAGCACCAGGTGTATCTGAAAGGAACACATTCATTTATGGTATGAGATCAAGGTAAGCCCCATTTGTTAAAAACTTTGTCATTTAATTTCTTTATTTACTTTTTTTTACACTTACCAAGTACTTGCACGTTAACTTCGGCTGACTTGATGCCACTGGCGTTCTTTACAGTGAGAACGTACTTCCCGGTATCATCTCTGTCACAGAATTTGATAATGGCCATGGCACGTGTGCTGGTGTACTGCAGGGAGTACTTTTCACACAGCTCCAGTTCCTTATCTCCCTTGGCCCAGAACACTTTGGGGTCAGGTTTACCACCAACAGCAGCATCCAGAACAAGGTCTGAGCCGGCTCTGATTGTAACCGTGTCAACCAGAAGTTTGCTGTCAAGATCTGCCTTTGGAGGAGCTACGAATGAAAAAAAGAGAGAAAATCCGACTTAATAAATGATAATATAACTTAAAGTCAATATATTTAAAAGTATATATCTTACTGTATTCTGCTTTGCATGTGACTGCGCCGGTTGACTCTGAAGGCATACTGAAAACTTGGTTGGAGTTCTTGGCAATGACTCGGAACTCGTAGACCTCTCCTTCACCAAGTGCAGTGATTGAGAAGTTATTTTCTGTGACATTGGTGTAGTTACACTTCAGCCAGCGACCTTCGCCAGTGATGGTGTATGGCTTGCGCTCAACAATGTAACCCACAATTGGGAAGCCACCATCGTCAAGTGGTGTAGACCATTTGATGGACACTGTAGATCTGCCTACCTCAGTTACTTCTGGTCTACCAGGAGGATCTAGACACAAGATTAATGGGAATCAGGAGTATGCTTTCCTTAAACACATGTATTATGGACCTGTAATAGTATCCCAAAGTTTTTTCGGGAAATCAGTACTCACCAACTGGATTTTGAGCCACCATAGGCTTGGATGCCTCGCTAGCTTTGCCGAGGCCACCGCTGTTCATTGCAAAGACACGGAACTGGTACGAAAGGCCTTCAATAAGTCCCTCCACTCTGTAGTCACATTCAAAGCATGGGATCTTGTTCTCCCTCACCCAAAGGATGTTGTTTCGTTCTTTCTTTTCAATCCAGTATCCAGTCACCTTGCTGCCGCCATCGTGGTATGGCTCCTCCCAGCGAATGTGGCAGGTGGTGGAAGCCACGTTGTATACAGAAGGTCTGGTTGGTGCACCAGAAGGACCTATTATCAACACAAACAATATCACTCAATTTCAGTTGATACTTTTCACTCTTAACAATTAACGTGTGAAAAAACTAAACATGTAAAACATAGATTTCTCTTAACTTATACTCACCGAATGGATTCTCAGCGACAATGGTCTCAGATTCAGTTGATTTGCTTGTGCCAAATCTGTTCTCAGCACTGACGCGAAAGGTGTATTGCATGTACTTTGTCAGATGTCCCACACTGAGGTTGGTGCGTTTCACACTGGAGTTGATGAGTGTCCAGGCAGTGGAGCCAGATTCACGCTTCTCAACGATGTAGTTGGTGATATCTGTTCCACCGTCATCCTCTGGTGCTTCCCAAGCAATCTCACATGATTCCGATGTTATGGATGAAACTTCAACGGGTCCAAGGGGGGGACCAGGTCTTCCAATGACATTGACAGTAACGAAGAACGTCTTGGATCCAGCAGAATTTTCAAGACTGAGGAAGTATCTGCCACCATCGCCCCTCATGGCGTCTCTGATAGACAGAGTTGTCCTGTTTTTGACAGTCTTGATTGCAACCCTTTCACTGTCCTTCAGCCTCATCTCCTCCAGTTTCCAGATTACCTTCGGTGCTGGTCTACCAGTGATGGGAACATCGATGGCAAAGGTATTACCCACTTTACAGATGACCTCCTGGTTAGATATTTCACTGAGATCTGCAGTTGGTTCTATCTGTGGCTCTTTGATTAACACTGAGGATAGTGCTTCTCTTGGTAAGCTGTTGCCTGCATCATTCTTTGCCTTAACGCGGAACTCATACTCTGCAGTCCTACATAATTCTAGAGTGATGCTCTCGTTCTTGGTCTCACCACCAACGACCCATTTATCTGTGGTCTTTGCCTTATGCTCAATGATGTAGCCTGTGATACGACTACCACCGTCATGCTCGGGTTTGACCCAGGAGAGTGTTGCTGTAGTGTCTGTGACGTCCACAACATCCAATCTCATTGGTGAAGAAGGCTCTGCAGTAGCAATAATGGGATCTATCGTCTCAAAAGGATCACCAATACCGTACTGGTTCTCTCCTGAAACTCTGAAAAAGTAGGGAACACCTTCCAGAAGATCCTGGATATGTAAGGATAGCGCAGTGATCTTGCCACCGGATTGGTTCCAGGTACGACGACTTGCCTCACGCCTCTCTACAATGTAATGTTGAACGTGAGCTCCACCTTCATTAGCTGGAGGTTCCCAAACCAGTGTCAGTGCTCCTCTGGACACTTCTGCAAAGGCAATAGGTCCTGGAGGTCCAGGTGTATCCAACACCTTTACAATGAAATCAACTTCCCTTACGCCACTGCTGTTCTCCAGAGTAAGAGTGTATCTTCCAGAATCGTATCTGGTACACTTTTCTATCGTCAGAGCAGTGTAGGTCTCTGTAGTAGTAATATCTGTCATGACACCAAGTTCTTCTTCATCTTCTTTACTCCATTTAACTGAAGGAATTGGTTTTCCTTTGTAGGCGATACGGAGACAGACGGTGCCTCCCTTCTTCACAATGTGTGTATGTTTGAAGGTAGCGTCAATATCAACGTCAGGTTTTACGTGTCTGTCCACAGCCTGTACTGGCTCAGGAATCTCTTGCTCCTCTCCCTTTCCAATACTATTCTGGGCAGAAACACGAAGCAGGTAGTATGAACCAGTTTCCAAACCAGTTGCAATGTATTTTGTATCATTGACCAGATCCTCATTGATTCTGATCCATTCTCTGGTATCCTCTTCTTTCTCTTCCTCCTCCTCCTCCTCCTCCTCTTCTGAGCTGTCTACCACCTTCTTAGGTTTAGCTAATATTTCTTTTAGTTCTTCCTTAGATACCTTGTGCAACTCAATGACGTATCCATGGATGGAACTGCCACCATCGTCTTTAGGCTTTGTCCATTCCAAACTGATAGTTGTATCTGTAGAGTCGGTTACATGAACCACAGATGAAGCGCATGCAATATCTTTTGGCTCACTGGCTTTAATGGCCATTGAGATGTTACTGGGTGCTCCAATACCGGCGTTGTTTACTGCCATCACACGGAACTCATACTCCATATCTTCAGTGAGATGATCCACCCGGTGAGCAGGCTCCACAATGGGCTTCTTTGACCTCACCTTGTCCCAGCGGACAGTCTTCTTCTCACGTTTTTCAACAATGTAGTACTGAATAGGATTGCCTCCATCAGATGTGGATGCTTCCCATGCCAGTGTGATACTGTCTCCAGAAACTGCAGTGGAATCAGGTGTGCCAGGTGCATCAGGAGTAGCTGTAGGAAAAGGGGGTCAAAAATTATAAAGACATTTTGGTAAAGTGAACTGTTAAATTCTAAAATCATATTCAAACTTGGGGCTCTATTTTCAGCTGGCATTGAAGCGGCACTAGTATCAAACGCATGTTAGTTTGCAATTTCGTCATGTAAAAACTGGCGCACTGGCATTTTCCAAGCCTAACACCAGGTTCAGCAATTGACCTGTTTTATATCAGCTCCCTTGCACTCAGAGGGGCCGGCTGAAAATATCAGAGGTGTGTCCTTAAAAACACGAATCAAAGTGATAATTTCAGGCAGCACTGATAAGGCTATTTAAAGACCAACATTAATGGCATTAATTTTGACAGCGGAAACAGCCTATCCAGTCATGACGCACACTGCCCATATGCGCATGGAACAAGAGTAGCCTAATGTGCTTTTGGTGCCTGTATACTTTGTATTTAGAAACATCATTGCTTCCCATTTTGTCTTATTTGAGCATAGTCTCCCCTTCTCTCAATTAATGCTTTTTTATCTGCCCAATGCAAGAATGAAGTAGTCAAGACTGTGAATAAAGGGCTTGGCGCCTGATACCGCTTGGAAATAAATCTTAATCACCAAAGCTTTATTAAAATATAACGTTTGAGAGGAGTTAAACAGTGAGCTGACATTCCCTTTTTATCTATGCATTGTAGGCAGGCCCACATTATTTTGGCCGTGCTTAAAACCGGCTCCATGATGTAGGCTACTTGTCCATGCCCATCATGAAATGAGAGATGAGAGCCTCTGTGAATACTGGTGAACCTCATATTTAGAAGTTACCTGTAATCTGTAAAAATGGCTTATTTTTCGTTTTATACCCTGTATGTTCAAAACTCACTTAGGCCTACTATAACAAAGGCTGGTTCAACAGCAATGCGTGTCTTTTTTATCCTGGCGGTTATATGATATAATTACATTTATTTTTGTTACATTTTATTACAACCAAACTGATTCATCTTCCTGGTTTTATGGTAAAAAAGTCCTTGGCACACTTGCAAAGCAACTTCTTGAGATGTGTGAATGCGATCTGATCTGTAAGATGGGTCTGATTATGTTCACAAAATATAGGCCTATTTGGGAGCAGTATAAGGATGAGTGGACATTCTCCCTTTCTATTTCTATTGGATCTTTGTTCAGCTACTGTGAAAAGTTGGAATGTGTGTTGTTTTAATATTTTATGCCCACGAGGAGAAATTATGGTGGCTGTAAGTGTGACATGGCGTATTTAAAACAAGTTGTTGTTTCGTTTAATTTAGAATTTGATTATAATTATTTGTTCTCTTTTTAGGCCTTTTCAATAATTAATTTAATCTTGTTTATTGACAATGTTTGGATTGTCCATGCTCAGCCATAATGCAATTTACATTAGGCCCTAGCCCCTATATCAGTGTGAATGCTATTGAAGCTATTGAGCCCTTGGACTTACTGTATTGCATTTGTGCAATGATGGGACTTGAATCCAATGGTCGGCCGGTACCAAACCTGTTGACAGCAGAAACACGGAACTGGTACTCATTGGTCTTCATCAGCTTGGTGGCGTGGTATACTGTTTCTTTACAGCAATCCGAGACAAGTGCCCATGAGATCTTAGAGGTTTCACGCTTCTCAACAATGTAGTGAGAGATGTCGGAGCAGCCGTCGTTCTCCGGTGGATTCCATGTGAGGGTCACTTTTCCTTCAGAGATATCACTGAAAATGATAGGTCCCACCGGCTCTCCAGGAGTATCTAGATTACAATAGACGATCATTTGACATGTACAGTACAAGACCGATCCACCATCTACAATGATGTCAAACAAGATAAATCACAGTGCTTTGAATGTTGTGAGAATAAAATGAAACCAACCATGGACTTGGACAATGATGTCCTCCTTCTTGGTTCCTTGGCTATTGGTGGCTTCCACTGTGTAAGTTCCTTTGTGACTGCGGTCAGCATCACGTACAAAGAGCATGCTTGATCCAGCAACTGTGGTGGTGTCCATCATCGACTTGGTGATTTGCACGCCGTCTCTGAACCACACAACCTTGGGCTGTGGTCGTCCACTGATCGATACCTTTAGTCTCATATTGTCTCCTGCCTTGATTGTGAGTCCCTCAAAATACTCCGGGCCAAACTCAATGTTTGGAGAAGCTGGAAAGACAAAAGGTGAACATGTACATCATTAGTGTTTTGTATATTAAAAAGCAAAACATATTTGCATATTTATATTATCACGTCAAACATATTATTATTATTTCAATATATTATGCACCCTTACCACTTTCATCTCTGACCACGATGTGTCCAGATGAGTTAGATGGGGGACTCACTACGCCAATAGCATTTCTTGCAATAATTCTGAACTCATAGCGTTCATTGCAAGCAAGACCAGTGACAGTAAACTGGGTGTCGTGGACATCAGTGAAGTTGCTCTTCAGCCAGCGGCCCTGTCCTTGGCGTTTTTCAACATTGTAAGCCACAATCTTGCTGCCTCCATCACGTTTGGGTGCATCCCATTTCAGTGCAACAGAATTGCTGGTCACATCAGTGTAGTCAGGTTGACCAGGTGGATCTAAAAAAAGGAACACATTTTTTCTCATTCACTTTCACATGTTTGAATCACACATGGACTAAGTCTGGGAACGTGCTTATATCACTTGGTTTATACTTCCCTATTACATAAGATATTCATGGTACTTGCACTTTCAAAGGCATTGGATTTCATACCATCATTGTGTTGATTGTAAGAATCTGTACGTTAAAGTCGCAATCAGCAGTTGCTACATTCATTTTTGGACTTATAAATTAAAGATTTGTACCTATTGATTCTTGAAGAATATAACATATTCATATAACATATATGCCTCATGAGCTAGGTTCCCCACCAGAACCTAAAATATAAGCTTGTTTTACTCCAATGTTTGTAAACAAATAAAATGTTAACAAACACTAATTATACTCAAAACATGGTTCAACATATAATTTTGATATCATGGATAATCAGTCTTTGCATCCATAGCTCTGTCTATGAATTTGATTGTGGTTACAATTCTCCAGCCCCATCCCTCAGCTTTTTTACAAAACCAGGGGCGGGGTGTTCACTTTGTTATTGTTTCTACTGCTGATTGCCACTTTAATGAAAAGGTATGCTGCACCCATTGCTGACCTGAAACTCACTGCCTTGTTCAGCCTGGGGATTAATAACAGTTTACCATTATTAACAGAAAACCATGATTAGTTTCCATTTGAATAAGGACTTACCAACTGGAGAAACTGCCATGGTGGTGTTGCTTTCGTCACTCTTGCGGCTGAATCCGGCATCATTCTGAGCGTAGACTCTGAATTGATATTCCAGTCCTTCAATAAGGCCAAGGATTCTATAGTCTGTTCCAGGGATAGCCACAGTGTTGACCTTCTGCCACATGACACTGTTCTTCTCCTTCTTCTCAACATGGTAGCCCTTGACTGGACAGCCACCATTGAAGACGGGCAGCTCCCACTGAATGGTCATTCCGTCGTTGGTGACGTTGTACACAACAGGCTTTCCTGGTGGACCTGCAGGCCTGAACTGATGTTTAGCGACAACGCTTGGTGACACCAGTGGCTCACTGACTCCATATATGTTCTCAGCACGCACTCTGAACTGGTACCCTATTCCCTTGATCAAGTTGGGCACCTTGAATGTTGTGTCAGTGACACTAGAGCATGCCATCTTCCAGTCATTCTGAGATGTGTCGCGCTTCTCTACAGAGTAGCAAGTGATTTCTCCACCTCCGTAATCATTTGGCTCCTCCCAGGATATTGTGACACTGTCTGCTCTGACCTCATCAAAGTTGATGGGTGCGACAGGCTTTGATGGTGGTCCGCGAGTTATGACAAAAACGTTGAAGGATTTCCTGTACACCCTGTTATCAAGAGTAAGTGTGTATTTCCCACCATGCTCTGGTTTCACATTCTTGATCATGAGAACAACTTTGTTGTCTGTTTTCCTGAAGCGTACTAGTTCGCTCTCCTTCAGTGGCATACTGTCCTTAAGCCAATACGTGGCAGGTTTGGGTTTACCCTTATAGGGCAACTCAATGTGTACATTATGGCCCACACGGACACTGATTTCCCCACCTGGATACTCATCCAGGTTGGCCTCTGGTGGGATGACAAAGTCCTTCACTTCAATTGGTCCAATTTCAGTGAAGTCACCCTTCCCCTTTTCATTTCTGGCGGCAACTCTGAAATTAATTTGTGAGGTTTCTTTGAGTTTTGGTACTTCGTGTTCACATTGTTTGCTGCAGCCGGCAGCTGCCCAGTCCTCTTCATCCTTGAGTCTCTTCTCAATGACGTAGTCAGATATGATGCTTCCACCATCATAATCAGGCTTCACCCACTGCAGTGTTACAGAGGTCTTTGAGGCATCCTTCATAGCAACTTCTTTGACTGGACCAGGAGTTTCTGTAGCTTTTACTGGTTCAACTGTGCTGCAAGGATCACTTATTCCAAATTCATTCTCTGCTGATACACGGAAGAAGAAGGATGTTTTCTCTGAGAGATCTTCAATGGTATAAAATTGTTCTGTGCATTTGGTTGTCACACTAGAGTAGGATCTCTTGGATGAGTCTCTCTTTTCAATGATGTAATTGGTAATATCAGCACCACCATCAAGTTCAGGTTCTTCCCAGCACATGGTTACTTTACCACGAGTGACATCCTTCAATACCAGGTTCGTGCAGACAGCTGGTGAGTCTTGAACCTTCACAGACAGTGTCATTGACTTTGGCTCTCCTACACCGTTTTCAATCTTCACAGTGTACCTACCAGTGTCATTACGGCTGACTTCTGGAATAACAAGGGTTGATGTAGTATCTGTGTGGTGGATTTCATATTTTTTATTATTGTCGATGTTCTCATCTCCGAACATCCAAGTAGCACTAGGTGCAGGTCTGCCCTTGAGGGGCACTGTGATCTCCACATCCTGCTTGGCTTTTACGATGTAGTGTGTTCTCATGGCAACATCTGGATCGAAGATAGCTTCCTCTGTAAAAATCATTAAAAGATACATACTTTATTTACTGACTTTTCAATACTAGGAAAAGGGACAAAATCTTATGAAACAAAATGTCAATGTATATGCAATGAAACCATGAGGTGTGTTAACTTACCCAGAATATCCTTAGCATGAACAGGCTCTTTCATCTTAATGGCCTCTCCACGCCCTGCGATGTTGACTGCAGATACACGGAAGTAGTAGTCAACATCTGGTGTTAGGCCGGACACAACGTACTCTGCTGTCCTCACTTCTCCCTTCTGGCTGATTACAACCCATTCTCCATTGTCTGCTTCTTCTTCCTCCTCTTCTTCTCCTTCTGATTCAGATGATTCTTCTTTGGGTGGTTTGCGTCGTAGACCCTCCACGTCCGTCAGCTGTTCAACAACGTAGCTGAGGATCTCACTGCCTCCGTCCCACTCTGGCTTGGCCCATCCAAGGGTGATAGATGTCTTGGTTGAGTCAACCACTTTGAGCTTGGTAGGTTCATATGGTGGTTCTAATAAAGAGAATTCACATAATGTAGATATAGTTTTCATAGAGAAGTAGAGGATATGACTTTTACTTATTACATAAGTTAGATGGATGTTAAAGTTTTTTGCTTACCAACTGGATCAGCTGCTTTGTAGTAGTCAGACACATCTGAGAAGGGGCCCTCTCCGGCTTTGTTGATGGCGCACACACGGTATTGATATTCATTGCCTTCTGTTAGGTTAAAGATAGTCGTAGTGTTGTTGTTAATCGGATCTTTCAAGACCTTAATCCAGCGAAGGCTCTTCTTGTCACGTCTCTCAAGGTAGTAGCCAGTTACTTGACTACCGCCATCCACACCTGGTTTGTCCCATACAACTACCATTGTTGATTTGGTTGTAGTTGTTACCTCTGGTGTGGCAGGCTGTCCTGGGGTAACTGTGGAATTAATATAAAGAGTAGGTTAAGTTCTAAAAATAAATCCAAAAACAGAGGGGTAACTGTCTTTTATAATAGAAGACTTAATATGCAAGTCAAGTTCATCATTTTGGGGAATGCCTGCTTTATATTCCATCAGATACAACTTCCGTTTGTGTGTTTCAAAATAGTGTTTTTTTACTTTGTATGCTACAATGTTATGTCCTGTTTTGTTTTATACTTACCAAATAAATTTTTGGCAACAACAGGCTCAGAGTCCAAGGGCTCTCCATTTCCGAACTTGTTGACACCCCTCACACGGAAAATGTACTCATTTCCTCGTACCAACTTCATGACACCTATGTAGCACTCTTCTAGTCTCTCAGACACGGTAGACCATACCACTCTGCTGGTTTCACGTTTCTCCACAACGTAATGGCTGACCTTAGCACCACCCTCATCAGTGATTGGCTCCCACTTAAGAATGATCTTGTCTGCTGTGACTAGCATAAACTGAATCAAGCCAGGAGGTGGTCCAGGTTTGTCTGATGAAAAGGAGAAAACATTGAGTGCATTAATACATTATTTAACTCATAACAACATGTCTGTTGCAAATTAATGTATGACACAATTACATGACATAAGCTAAATTACAAAACATTTTTTTTTACCTAGAACTTCTATCCTGATGGTGGCAGATGCCGAACCCAGAGCGTTTTTGATCTTTATTTCATATGTGCCAGTGTGGCTACGAGTTGCGTCCTTGATGAGAAGACTAGAGGAATCAGTAGTGCTCTCGATGGAGAGTGTAGTGCTTGACACCATTTCTTTTCCATCCTTGTACCACTCAATTGTTGGCAGAGGCTTAGCAAGAATCCCCACTCTGATCTTAACCATGGATCCGGCTTTGTATTTCACAACATCTAAATACTCTGGAGGAAGATCGATCGCAGGGGCACCTGAACACGAGAAAAACAAAATATTAGCAACAACATAATAAATCAAATATCAAGCAAATGACAGTTTCTTTAATCACTGAAAAGTAAAATGAGCTCAACTCACCACATGAATCGACACAAGTGATTGGACCGACGACATCAGATGGATTGCTGATAGAACCGATTGCGTTCTTTGCGTAAACTCTGAACTCATAGGATTCATTCTGGGTCAAGCCTGACATTGTGAAGTTCATCTCAATCACGTTAGTGAAGTTTGCCCTTGTCCATCTGCCATCTGGGCAGTCCTTCCTCTCCACCATGTATCCAATGATCTTGCTGCCACCATCATAAGGCGGCCTAACCCAGGCCAGACTGATGGAGTTCTTTGTGATCTCGGAGACTCTTACAGCTGCCGGGGGCTCTGAAATACAAAATCAAATTGATCAAGAACAGTTGATGAAAAATACCAACACCATCCACAACAAATTCAGTGACCAAAAAAACAAAAATAATCCATAAGACATTTACCGCAGTTATCAATGGCGAGCACCTCTTCTGATGTTTTGCTGATTTTTCCAATACCAGCTGCATTTTCTGCTATCACCTTGAATTCGTAGATGAGGCCAGGGCAGATGTTTGTTACTCTCAGCTGTGTTCCAATGATTGCTACTTTGTTGACCTTTTGCCACAGAATACTGCTTCTCTCTTTCATCTGCAGGTGGTAGCCCGTGACATTGTTTCCTCCATCTGTGACAGGCTCGTTCCAATTGACTGTAATGCTCTCTCTTGAAACCATGGTTACCCATGGTGTTGATGGAGGACCAGGGAATGCTAGAATAAACAATGTAATCGTGTAAATTTCAGTCTAATTCAAAGACAAATTTAGATAGTTATTCAGGTAGTGAGAATGGATGGTATACTAATAAATGATAGAGACACTTACTGTATGGAAGTTTCACTGTGATTGGTGGGGTGTCAATGTGGTCACTGATACCAAAGCGATTCTCTGCCTTGATTCTGAACTGATATTCCTCTCCTTTGGTAAGCTTGCCGGCCTTTATGGCACTTCTCGCAACCTGAGAAGACACTTCAGTCCAAGCAGGTGTGCTTGTTTCACGTCTCAGTACAACGTAGTTGGTAACTGGGCTGCCACCATCATACACAGGAGGAGCCCATTTGAGAGCCACTGTGGATTCAGTCACTTCGCCAACCTCAATAGGACCAGTTGGAGGACCAGGTCTATCCAACACAACGATGTTGATGAACATCTTGGTGATACCACTTGTATTGGAGGCGCTGATGTCATATCTGCCAGCATCACTTGCAATGCTCTCATTCAGTTTGATGATCAGGCTTTCAGCAGTAACTTGAGTGACCAATCTCTTGGACGGTTTCAGAATAACAGTGTTTCTTGACAGAATAACCTTTGCCAAAGGTTTGCTGGTCATAGGAAGCTCAAAGGTCAGATTTGATCCTGATCTCACATAGACAGTATTGCTGGGGTAGTTTTTCATGTCAAAATCTGGGGCCTCTGTAAAACAAACAGTCACAGCATATATGATTTAGCTAATTATCGGTTAACATACACGATTAGCCATGACAGATATGCTGACAATATTTATATAATGAAAAATTCTAAATTAGAAGAGGTGAGTTGAAAACCTACCCAGTTGATCTTTCACTACAACAGGAACGATCATCTCTTTGGGTTCGCCGAGTCCAGCATGATTCTGAGCACTAACTCTAAAGAAGTATTCAGCATTTTCCTTCAAGTTTTTGATTTGGAAGGAAGTTGTGTTCACAAGAGTAACCTTCGACCATTTGGGTTGTCCTTTCTCAAGTGCTTCAATGAAGTACTGAGTTACTCTGCTTCCACCATCGTGTTCTGGTCTAATCCATCCGATTGTAACACTGTCCTTGGTTACTGCAATAGCCCCAAGCTTTTGAGGTGGACTTGGTTTTTCTGCAAATATTAAGAACAAAAGTTATAAACAAACAAGATTGTATGGGGTAATTTCTTCATGCAAGTATCAAACAGCAAAATAACATACAAAGTAAAGAAATGTCAAACCTGTAATCTTTGTTCCATTCTTGGGGATAGCAGCAACACCCACTCCAAATTCGTTTTCTCCCATGACTCTGAAGTAATAGAAGGCTCCCTCTTGTAAATCTTCCACTTTGTAGGACAACGCGTGGCAGTTGTTGGTCACACCCACCCATGCCTTTTTGCTGGCTTCACGTTTCTCAACATGGTAGGCCTTCACAGCATCACCTCCATCATTTTCTGGAGCTGCCCATGTAACGGTAGCAGTGTCTTTGGTGACATCCTTTACAACTACATTAAGTGGTGGTCCAGGAGAGTCAAGAACCTTTACAACTATTGGTAATGTTACTGGGTCTCCAATGCCATTCTCTAATGTTACATTGTACTGTCCAGAGTCATTTCTTGTTGCCGTTTCAATTGTTAGTGAAGTGCAGCTGTGATTTGTTTCAATGGTTGCTCTTGCCTTGAGGTCTACTTCCTCCTTGCTCCATTCTACTGATGGTGCAGGTTTTCCCTTATAAGGTACAGTCAGAGTGAATGCGTTGCCATGCTTGACAATCAATGTCTTGCGCATTTCTATGTCAACATCAAACATAGGCTCCACAGTTCTATCCATTGCTGCGATAGGCTCAGAAATTGGACTTTGCTCGCTTTCACCAATCTTGTTTATTGCCTTAACAGCAAACTCATATTCTTCATCTGCTGTAAGTCCAGAGACGGTGAACTCCATGCTCTTTATGTTCTGAATGGCCACTGTCCATTCCTCGTCCTTAAGTTTCTTATACTCCACACAGTATCCAAGGATTGGAGCTCCACCATCTTCTAGTGGCTTGTTCCAAATGATGGAGATTGAACTCTTGGTTGAATCAACAACCTTTGCTTTACTTGGTGGGTCTGGCTCGACCTGTTCATCTTCAGCCCTAAACGATGGGCATGCTTCACTTGGAGGACTCAAACCAGCAGCGTTTTCAGCAAACACGCGGAACACATATTCATATCCTTTTCGTAGTTTAGTTGCTATGGTTGTCAATTCAGTCACAAGCTCTCTGTTCACACGGACCCAGAGTATACCTGCCGTGTCGCGCCTTTCAATTACATATCCAGTAATTTCACTGCCTCCATCTGAAACAGGTTTCTGCCAGACAAGTTTCATCTCCTCACTGGATACCTCCGTGATCTCACAATTTGTGGGAGCAGATGGTTTTGTGAATGGATCAGCCACTTTGACAACCTCACTCTCAAGGGTTTCGCCAAGTCCATACTTATTGACGGCCATGACCCTGAAGATGTATTCATTACCCTTGAGGAGATTTGTGACCTTGAAATGTGTCTTGTTCAGATCTGCATTCACCACGGTCCAAGCAAGACGGCTTGTTTCACGTTTCTCAACAACGTAGTGTGTGATATCTGCGCCGCCTGCTTCTTGAGGAGGACCCCATGCTAAGGTGACATCTTCTGCTGTAATGCCTGTAGTCGCCAGGGGACCAGCGGGAGGTCCTGGCTTATCCAGGATCACAACGTCCACTGGTGTAGATACTGTTCCGGCAACATTTTGCAGAGTCAAAGTATATTGTCCAGAATCACGCCGTATGCAGTCCTTCACAATTACTGAGGTGCTGGTATCTGTTGCAAGAATCTGAATTCTGGCCCTGAGCTCGATCTCTTTACCATCTTTTTTCCATGATGCTACTGGCAGTGGACGACCAGCGATATCTGCATTGATTTTAAGAACATCTCCGGCTTTCACAACTACAACAGCTCTGTACTTCACGTCCATCATGATACGTGGTGGATCCACATCATCCTTGACTGTGATTGAACCAGTGGAGTCAGATGGGTCACTGAAGCATCCAGCAGCATTCTTTGCAATGACACGGAAGTCATACTGCTGGTCCTTGGTAAGGCCTGTGACGTCATAGTAGGTTTCCACCACGTTGGTGAAGTTACACCTCATCCAGCGGCCTTCTGGGAGATCTCTGCGTTCAATAATGTAACCAGTAACCTTGGCTCCACCATCGTACTCTGGCTTCGTCCAAGCGAGGGATACCGATGTTCTTGTGATAGCTGTCACTGTTGGCTCGCCAGGTGGATCGCATGGATCTCTTGCAGAAACAGCCTCACTAGCTTTGCTGCATTTTCCAATTCCAGCAATGTTTTCAGCATAAACGCGGTATTCATACCCCATGCCCTCTTCAATGCCAGTCACTTTGTATTCTGTATCTTTGATGAGACCTCTGTTCATCTTGTTCCAGATGATGCTGGTTCTCTCCTTTCGCTCCAAATGATATCCAAGAACTGTGCTGCCCCCGTCGTTGACTGGCTCATTCCATGTGACAAGCATGTAAATCTTGGTTGCATGTACCACTTTAGGAGTCGATGGTGGGCCAGGTAGCTTGAAGTTATACTGGGCTGTAATTCCACGGGAATCTGTATGTTGACTCTTTCCATAACGATTTACAGCATAGATACGGAACTGGTATTCAGCACCCTTTGTCAATCGGGAGGCTTTAATTGCTGTTGTTGCAACATTTGCTGAGACCATTTGCCAATCTGTTGCGTTTGTATCTCTCTTCTCTACAATGTAGTTGTTGATGCAGCAACCACCATCATACTCTGGTGGAGCCCATGACAATGAAATACTGTCTGAAGTTACAGCAGTTGGTTTGATAGCAGTTGGTGGACCAGGTTTGTCAAGGACAATAATTCCAATCTCTGCTATTTTCAATCCACCTGGGTTTGCGGCAGTGATTTCATATTTTCCGACATGTTCTCTGCCCGCTTCCTTTATGATAATTTTGGATGAGGTCTTGGTATTCAGAATTGTCAATGAGCTTGTTTGCTTCAAAGGAAGGCCATGATGTTTCCATGCAATAACAGGTTTAGGTCGGCCCCTAACTGGGATTTCAACTGTAAGATCACCTCCAGCCTTCACACTGTAAGTGTTGAATAACACCTCAATTGAGGGTTCAATAGCAATATCTTTTGTTGTCACAGGTAGACCAAGTTCCTTTGGTACACTCTTTCCCTTCTCATTGATTGCAATGACTCTGAATGAATATGCGTCACCTGCTACTAGGTTTGCAATAGTTGTTTCCAGGATTTTGACTGTGCATGAAGGATTCCACTTCTGGGTACCCTTGTCATCCTTACCTTGCACCTCAACGTTGTAGCACATTACTTTGCTTCCACCATCATGAGCTGGCTTTTCCCAGGCAAGTGATACACTGTTTTTCGTGAGATCTGTAACTCTGACATTTCGTGGTGGCATAGGCACTTCAGAAACTTTAATTGGGTTTTTGGTTTCAGCCATCAACCCAATGCCATACTCATTTACAGCACATACACGGAAGTAGAAAATGCATCCCTCTGGCAACTCATCAATCTTGAAGGAATTAGATAAGCAGTTAGTTGTCACGGCAGTGTAAGCCTTTCTGGTGGATTCTCGCTTCTCCACAATGTAATTGGTTATTTTTGATCCACCGTCTGTGAGCGGTGTTTCCCAAACAAGATTTACAGAATCTTTTTTAATATCTTTGACTGCAAAGGCCTGTGGAGCACTTGGTGTGTCCAACACTCTGACGTTGATAAGTGCAGATTTTTCACCAGTGTTATTCTCAAGGTTCAATGTGTATTTGCCACTGTCGAATCGGTTTACATTGTCAATTACAAGCATAGTATATGAGCTTGTGGATTCTATCATGACACGTTCTGTCAGCTCGCCGTCCAACTTTGCCCATTTAACTTCAGGTTCCGGTCTTCCTCTGATTGTGACAAACAGACGCAGAGATCCACCTGCACGGACAGAGACAACCTTCCTGAGGTTGGCATCCAGTTCAATCTCAGGTGCCTCAACTCTTTCTGCAGCAATCACAGTGCCATGTATATCTGCAGGCTCACCAACTCCCTCTGAATTGATAGCACAGACACGGAATTTGTATTCTAGTCCTGCTTTCAAGTCCTTAATAGTGAGGTGTGTCGCCTGGATGCCAGTTGGAGGTGTACAAATGGTCCATTCATACTCCTTAGGAGGTTCTTTCACCTCTTCTACTGCTGCTGTTTCCATTTCCTCCTCTTCTTCCAAATACTCTTCTTCTGCTGCTGCTGCTTCTTTCCTTTTCTTTTCCTCTTCCATTGCTTTCCTCTCCTCATCTGTCACCTCTCTCATTTCAACAATGTACCCTTTGATGTATGCTCCACCGTCAGAAGCGGGTTTGCCCCAAGTCAAGGACACAGTCGAGCTGGTGTGATCTGTCACCTTAGGATGGTGTGGTGGTCCAGGTGCTGTTGTAGCATTGCATGCTCTGTAGAACAGGGAGAGTTCGCTCAGATCTCCCACTCCAGCTTCATTCTCTGCAGAAACACGATATTCATAGAAATGACCATCCAAAAGCCCAGTGACTTTGAAGTGTAGATCAGTCAATGGCTGCCGGTTGCATTTGGTCCACCTTACACCATCCTTGTCACGTTTCTCAAGATGGTAGCAGTCGATTTCTGCTCCACCATTGTTCTCTGGCTTTGACCATGATAGGACCATAGAATCCTTTGTTATTTTACTTGCTTCAGGTGTTCCGGGTGCACTTGGAGGCTTGTATGGATTGCGTGCAGTTACTGCCTCACACTCCAAAGGATCACCAATGCCATATTTGTTCACAGCCCTAACCCTGAAGATATATTCATTCAATTCCAGTAGGTTGATCACTTTGAAATTTGTAGCTTGAATATTTGCGTTAACCACAGTCCAGGATAACCGACTGGTCTCTCTCTTTTCCAGAATATAGTGACTTATAGCTGCACCACCATCCAGAGAGGGATCAGTCCAAGATAGGAAGCATCTGTCGGCAGTCAGTCCAGTGACTCTCAGTGGTCCAGTGGGTGCACCTGGTTTATCAAGGACCTTCACAGTGATTGGGATTGTCTTTACCCCACCGATATTGGTGAGACTGAGGTCATAGTTTCCACTATCTAACCTTGTGCAGTCCTTGATATGCATAGCTGCACGTTTCTGTGTAGTTTTCACTTCAATTCGAAGAGCTTTGTCCATTTGCTTTCCTTCCTTCAACCATAAGACCTCAGGAGCGGGTTTGCCATAGATGTCAGCATCCAAAACTAAGTTGTCCCCAGCATTAACAACAATGACATCCTTGTATTTAGGATCCATTGAGGCTCTTGGTGCTTCAATCTCATCTGTGGCAGTAATGGGTCCAGTGCTGTCAGAAGGCTCACTGAAAATACCAGCGGCATTTCTTGCAATCACTCTGAACTCATATTTTTCATTTTCTGTCAAGCCAGAGATGGCAAATTCTGTCTCAATGACATTTGTGAAGTTGGCTCTCATCCAGCGACCCTCAATGTTGGCTAGATCTCTCCGCTCCACAATATATCCAGTGATCTTACTGCCTCCATCATACAGTGGCTTAGTCCATTGAATCACAATGTGATTCTTGGAGATAACAGTAGCCTCAGGGGTACCTGGTAGATCAACTGGATCTCGAGCAACGAATGATTCTGATATTTTGGATGCTCTGCCAATGCCAACAATGTTTTCAGCATAGACCCTGTATTCATATCCAATGTCCTCCTCAAGATTACATATCTTGAAAGAGGTATCAGCGATGAGGGCTTTGTTGAGTTTCGTCCACATAATGCTGGTTCTTTCTTTAGATTCAAGATGGTATCCAATAACCGTACTACCACCATCATTGACTGGCTCATTCCATTCAATAATCATTTGATCCTTTGTTGCAGATTTGATGTATGGAGTTCCAGGTGGTCCTGGGGATTTGTATGGATATTGCACCACAATTGATTTTGTGTCCAAAGGAGCGCCCTTTCCATATCTATTCTCAGCACAGATTCTGAAACAGTACTCTGCGCCAGTTTTCAGCTTGGTTATTTTGATAGCTGTTCTAGCTAGCTGTGCATTCACACTTTGCCATGCTGTTTGTGTTGTATCTCGTCTTTCCACATTGTAATGCTTTACTTGACATCCGCCTGTGTACTCCGGGGCTCCCCATGAAAGACTGACAGAGTTATTGCTTACTTCAAGGACTTTAATGGGTCCGGTTGGAGGACCAGGTTTGTCAAGGATTGTGATTCCTATGTCTTCAGAGAATAAGCCAGCTGTGTTAGTTGCCATAATGGTATACTTTCCA
The DNA here is from genome assembly GCF_034236695.1 of Oncorhynchus nerka. Taxonomy (NCBI): domain Eukaryota; kingdom Metazoa; phylum Chordata; class Actinopteri; order Salmoniformes; family Salmonidae; genus Oncorhynchus; species Oncorhynchus nerka. The sequence continues at coordinate 34,636,692 of NC_088396.1, read as the reverse complement.
AAGTCGTCCTTACATGCCTCAGTAATTTTAATGGTAGCAGTTGTTGCTGTGTTTATCACATTCACTCTTGTTGTCATTTTCAATGGCAGACCCTCTTTCTTCCAAACAATTTGGGGTTTCGGCCTACCAAACACTGGGATTTCTACTATCAGATCGTCACCAGCTTTGACGGTGTAGGTGTTGAACATGAGTTTTAAGCTTGGTTCAATAGTCATGTCATTAGCAACAACTGGCATAGCGAGTGCTTTAGGCTCACTCTTTCCCTTCTCATTGTAAGCTACAATACGGATCAGATACTCCTGTCCAGCAGTAAGTCCAGTGACTGTGCCATGACAATCACCCTTTGTGGATGTTGCAACACCCCATTTGTCCCCTCCCTTTTGCTGCATCTCAACTAGGTAACCAGTAATTCTGCTTCCACCATCATGCTCTGGTTTTTCCCATCTGAACGATGCGCTGACTTTAGTAACATCAGTCAAGAAGACCTTTCCGACTGGAAGAGGCACCTCAGAGGCCTTTGTTGCAAGCTTTGTTTCAGTCGACGATCCAACTCCATATTCGTTCTCAGCCATAACTCTGAAGTAATACATAGCCCCCTCAACAAGGTTTTCAACCTTGTAGGTTGTTTGGTTGACCTTGGTTGTTACATTTGCAAAAGCTTTCCTGATTGATTCACGTTTGTCAACAACATAATTCTTGATTTTCGCTCCGCCATCAGTAAGAGGGGCATCCCAAACAAGAGTTATGGAGTCTTTCTTGATCTCTGTCAGTTTGAGATTCAGAGGGGCACCTGGTGTATCTAGCACTTTCACAGTTACAAATTCAGAAACGGTACCACTGCTGTTCTTCACAGTCACATTGTACTTTCCAGAATCACTTCTGTCACAAGAGTCAATGGAAAGCTGAGTATAGTTGAGACCTTTATCAACCACTGCTTTCTCTTGTAATTCTTGTTCTTCTTCCACTTCTTCAACCTTCTTCAGTTTACACCACTTAATCTCTGGCGTTGGTCTGCCTTTGAATGGTACATTGATTCTCACAGATCCTCCAGCACGCACCACAATTCCTTTCCTCAATTCCGAGTCCAGTTGAATTTCTGGATCCTCTACCTTCTCCTCTGGTTTAGATGTTCCAGATACAGCAGCTAGTTCACCAACACCCAGTTTATTGATAGCACAGACCTGGATCATATATTCCTGACCCTCAGTAAGTTTTGTGATTTCAAATTTATTGACCCGCAGGCCTGTTGGTGGTGTGCACATTGTCCATTCCTCCTCCTCAGCTTTGCAAATCTCTACAATGTATCCCTGGATAGGACTGCCACCATCATTGAGAGGCTTTCCCCATGCGACTGTGATTGAGCTCTTTGTGGTATCAATCACATGTGCATGTGTGGGTGCCCCAGGTTTGTACTTGGGATCACTGGCCTTAAAGTATGATGTTGGTAGACTTGGCTCACCAACACCAGCTGCATTTTCAGCAGATACTCTAAACTCATATTCATGATCTGATGTCAGACCTGTTACTCTGAAAGATAGGTCTGTGACCTTTTGCCTGTTGCATTTGGTCCATTTAACTCCAGCTCTGTCTTTCTTCTCAATGATGTAAGTAGTAATGTTACTTCCCCCATCAGTCTCTGGTGCAGAATAGCAGACAGTCATGGAATCCCGGGCAATGTTCGTTACATCATTAACATGTGGTGCACCAGGGACAACAAATGGATTTTTCATTATTACTGCTGAAGACTCCACATGTTCACCAATGCCATAACTGTTGATAGCCATGACACGGAAAATATACTCATTGCCCTCCAGGAGACTAGTTACTTTATACACTGTGGTCTCACAGCTGTTAGAAACCATAGTCCAAGCAAGACGACTGGTTTCACGCCTCTCAATGAGGTAGTGTGTGATGTTGCTGCCTCCATCATGTAGTGGAGCACGCCATGACAGAGTACATTTGTCACAAGCGACTCCAGTGACATGGAGGGAACCTACAGGTGGTCCTGGTCTGTCTAGTACATTCACCATGAATGGAACTGACTCTGATCCAGCAACATTTGTCAGGACAAGTTTGTAATTTCCACCGTCAACTCTGACAGAATCCTTCACAACTATCATTGCGACGCTTTCTGTATTTTTGACCTCCAATCTCATTGTATTCTTTTCAATTTCCACATCATCCTTGAACCACTGGATTGTGGGTACTGGCTTTCCATGTACATCAGCATCAAGTTTGAATGTGTCTCCTGCATTGATAATGATCGTTTTGGTGAACGCAGGATCAATAGAATATCTTGGCGCTTCCACCTCATCGTTTGCTGTTATAGGTCCACTGTTATAAGATGGCTTGCTGAATGTTCCAACTGCATTCTTAGCAATGACTCTGAAGTCATACTGTGCATCAGCAGTTAGTCCAGTAGCAGTAAACCTGGTCTCAATAACGTTGGTAAAGTTTGCCTTCATCCAGCGTCCCTCTGGAAGGTCACGTTTCTCAACAACATAACCAGTAATCACACTTCCTCCATCATATTCTGGCTTTGTCCATTCAATGGTGATGGACTCTTTGTTTACAATGATAGCCTCTGGGGTGCCAGGAGGATCACAAGGATCACGAGCAACACAACCCTCTGAGATTTTGCTGCATCTGCCAATACCAACAATATTTTCAGCATAAACTCTGAATTCATATTCAACAGCCTCCTCTAAGGGACCGGTTTTGTAAATGGTGTCTTTAACGAGTGATTTGTTAAGCTTAGTCCAGAGGATGCTGTTTCTCTCTTTCCTTTCAAGGTGATAGCCTAGAACAGAACTACCTCCATCTGCGACTGGTTCATGCCACTCCACAACCATATATTCCTTGGAGAGAGATGCAATGAATGGAGTGCCAGGTGGGCCAGGTTCTTTGTAAGGGTACTTTATAGTCAAAGGATGTGAGTCCAAACCGTAACTCTTGCCATATCGATTTTGAGCAATGATTCTGAATTGATATTCAGCCCCAGTTTTCAGCCTTTGCACCTTGAGCGTAGTTCTTGCCACGGAGGCAGCAACATTCTCCCAAGTTGTGGTGGTTGTGTCTCTTTTCTGAACAATGTAATTTGAAATCTGGCAGCCACCAGAATGCTTTGGTGGACCCCAAGAAATAGTTGCAGTGTTAATAGTAACTTCATCAAACTTTACAGGTCCACTTGGTGGGCCAGGTTTATCAAGAGCAATGATTTCAATTGTTGCGTTCTTTTCCCCAACTACATTAGTAACATTAATGCCATACATTCCGCCATCTTCTCCTGTAGCCTCTGTGATACTTAGAGTTGTGCTATCTGGTGTGTTAGTGATTTTAACCCTTGAGGTGTGGAGTAGGATTGATCCATCCTTTGTCCATTTAACTGCTGGTTTAGGACGTCCTGCGATCGGGATTTCAACCTTGAAGTCTTTACCAACCCGAACACTGTAATTGCTAAATGCAGGTCTAACATCAGGCTCGATAACAAGGTCCTTTGCTGTCACTGGAAGTGCAAGTTCTCTTGGGTCACTCTTTCCTTTGTCATTGATAGCAAACACTCTGAAAATATATTCTTCACCCGGATTTAGATTGTTGACAACAGACTCCATTGCTCTGACAGTTGCAACACCTGACCATTTCTCAGAGCCTTTAGGTTGTATCTCTAGCAGGTAATGAATGATTCTACTTCCACCATCATGCTCAGGCTTCTCCCAGGCAAGAGAGATGCTTGTCTTGGTTTGGTCAACAACACTCAGTTTTCGTGGGATTTGGGGTACTTCTGAGGCTTTGATGGGATCAACGGTTGCTGTAGGCAAGCCAACACCATGTTCGTTTTCAGCAAGGACTCGGAAATAATAATTGCAACCCTCTTGAAGGTTCTCAACCTTGTATGATAATTTGTGGCAGTTTGTCACCACAGCTGCATAGGCTTTCCTGGTGCTTTCCCGCTTCTCAACAATATAGTTTCTGATTTTAGCTCCTCCATCCAACACAGGGGCATCCCATGTAAGTGTCACTGATTCACCAGTGATATCTTTCACTTTGAGGTTGACTGGGGCACTAGGTGTGTCAAGAACTCTAACGGTAATTAAAGCAGATTTTTCACCACTGGCGTTCTCTGCAGAAACGGTGTATTTTCCACTGTCAAATCTGTTGACATTATCAATCACAAGGGACGTGTAACTACTTGTCACTTCAACTTGTGCATTCTCCTTAATAGGACCTTCATCCTTTCCCCATTTGACTTCAGGTTGAGGTCGCCCTCTGATAGGAATGAACAGTCTGAGGGAACATCCAGCCTTAATGTTCACAACCTTTCTCAGGTCTGGGTCAATGTCCAGATCTGGTTCCTCAATCCTCTCCTCGACAAGAATGATTCCAGAGACATCTGAATGGTCTCCAACACCAAGCTTGTTGACAGCACAAACTCTGAACTTGTACAAATGCATTTCCTCCAATTTTCTAACTTCAAATCTTGTTTGTTTGATGCCACTTGGTGGAGTACAGATTGTCCACACCTCAGCAGGTTCTTCCTCTGTAGCTCCTTCTGCACTTCCTTTTTCTGCGGGTTCTGCCTTGGAAGGTGCTGCGTCTGCAGGTGCAGGTGCTGCTTCGGCGGGTGTTGCCTCAGCAGGTGTTGCCTCAGCTGCTCCTTTTTCAGCGGGTGCTTCCTCTCCCTCAGCAGCTGGTGCCTTAGTGGCCGGTTCCACAACGATGGATTGCTTAGTGAGAGATGCAGGAGATGGCACTTCGCATTTCTCCACAATGTATCCTTGAATCTCACATCCTCCGTCATATATAGGTTTGCCCCATGACAGGAAAACTGAAGTTTTGCTTATGTCAGTTACTTTAGGATTAATTGGTGCACCTGGTCTGAAGATTGGATCCAAAGCCTTGTAGAAAACTGTTGGGGAGCTTGGCTCTCCAACTCCAGAGACATTCTCAGCCAGAACTCTAAATTCATAAATATGACTTTCCATAAGTCCGGTGACTTTGTAGGTTAAGTCAGTAACTGTCTTCCTATTGCATCTGGTCCATCTCACACCCTCCTTATCGTGCTTCTCAATAATGTATCCAATAATATTACTGCCACCATCATATCCAGGAGCCTCCCAGGTAATCACCATTGAATCCTTTTTGACATCGGAAACCTCCAACCTACTTGGTGAATCTGGGGGAACGAATGGATCTTTGACAGTCACAGCAATTGATTCCAGACCCATACTAAGTCCAAATTTGTTTACTGCCTGGACTTTGAAAATGTACTCATTTCCCTCCAAGAGTTTTGTAACCTTCAGATAATTTGACTCACACTTATTATCAACAACAGTCCAAATTAATCTGCTTGTCTCCCTTCTCTCTACAATGTAATGAGTGATTTTACTGCCGCCATCATAGAGTGGGGATTTCCAAGCAAGGCAACATTGATCATTTGTGATGCCAGTGACAGAGATAGGACCTTGTGGTGCCCCAGGTTTATCCAGAACAACCACATTGATCTTCACTGACTTCTCGCCTCCTGGATTTTTTAGAAGTAAAGTGTACTTGCCTCCATCTTCAAGTTTAGCCTCTTTGACAGTCAACAAAGTGGTGCTGTCTGTATTTTTAATGTCTCTGGTGATAGTGTTTGCAAGGGGTGCCTCGTGACCACTCTTCATCCAGAGGATTTCGGGTATTGGACTACCATGAACATCGGCATCGATTTTGAAGCCATCTCCAGCATTAACATAAACAGTTTGTGTGAACTGTGGGTCAATGCTAATACGAGGAGGGTCGATTTCATCTTTAGCAGTAATTGGTCCAGTGCTGTATGAGGGAAGGCTGAAAACACCTGCTGCGTTTCTTGCAATAACACGGAACTCATATTTCTGGTTCTCCACAAGGCTGGTTGCCACATACTCGGTTTCAATGATATTTGTGAAGTTGGTTTTGTTCCAGCGGCCCTCTGGCAACTCTTTCTTCTCTACAATATAGCCGGTGACATTGGCACCACCATCATACTCTGGCTTTGTCCATGTGATTGTTACAGAATCCTTTGTTATCTTAGTAGCCTCAGGATCTCCGGGGGGATCGCAAGGATCCCTAGAAATGTGACCTTCGGAAAGTTTGCTAACTTTTCCAATTCCCACAATGTTTTCAGCGTAAACTCTGAATTCATATTCCTGTCCTGGTTCCAGACCAGTGGTCTTGTAAGATGTATCCTGGATGAGAGACTTATTGAGCTTCACCCAGAGAATACTGTTTCTCTCTTTGCGCTCAAGATGATATCCCAGCACAGTGCTTCCACCATCATTAACAGGCTCATTCCACACAACTACCATGCTATCCTTTGTGGAAGACTGTACAGATGGTGTTCCTGGAGGGCCTGGTAATTTGAATGGATACTCAGCAACAACAGACCCTGAGGTCAGAGATGGGCCCTTTCCATACCTGTTCTGAGCTGTCACCCTGAACTGGTACTCTGAACCGTTTTTCAGCCTCGAAGCTTTAATCGTTGTTCTTGCATGATTTGGAGACACGACCAACCAAGTTTGTGTGGACGTGTCTCTCTTTTCTACAAGGTAGCTGTTAATTGTTGCACCACCATCATACTCTGGAGGAGTCCAGGAGAAAAGCACACTGTCAGTAGTAACAGCCTCAACTTTAATTGGGCCCTTTGGTGGTCCAGGTTTGTCAAGAACAACTACTGAGATGTATAAAGATGTATCCCCAGCGGTGTTTGCGAGTATGATTCGGTACTGACCAACATCTTCTCTGCATGCCTCTTTGATTTGAAGATTGATCAGTTTATCTGATCCTCCAAAGTTAACTCTGGTGGTACGCTTCATAGGTAGATTGTCCTTTATGAATGAAATAGTTGCTCGGGGACGAGCAATAAACGGAATCTGTACTGTCAAATCCTCTCCTGCTAGAACACTGAATGTGTTGAACAACATTTTAGCTGATGGGACAATCACAAGATCTTTAGCAATCACTGGCACACCAATTTGACGTGGATCACTTGTTCCTTTTTCATTTCTTGCTGCTACACGGAACATGTACTCTTCACCTGGTGTCAGTCCAGGGACAACTGCTTCTAATGTTTTGACAATGGAAGACTGGACCCATTTCTCGGCACCTTTGCTCAGCATCTCAATAACATAGCATACCACTCTACTTCCTCCGTCATGCTCTGGTTTCTCCCAAGACAGGGTGGCACTAGTCTTGGTAACATCGGCGAGGGTGATTTTGGCAGGAGGCTGTGGTTTTTCAGAAACTTTAACTGATTCACGGGTTTCAATTGGTAGGCCAATTCCATATTCATTTTCAGCTAAAACTCTGAAGTAGTAGTTACACCCCTCCTGCAGCTGGTCAACTTTCCAGGTGTTCTTATGACAGTTAGAATTTACAGTGGCATATGCTTTCCTTGTTGATTCACGTTTTTCAACAATGTAGTTCTTAATCTTTGCTCCACCGTCATTTATTGGAGCATCCCAGATAAGAGTGACAGATTCTTTAGTGACGCTGTTGATCTTGAGATTTTGCGGGGCGCCTGGGGTATCTAGCACTCTGACATTCACAGCAGCTGTATTGGATCCAGAACTGTTTTCTATTGTGAGCACGTACTTGCCACTGTCAAATCGGTTGACATTTTCCACCACCAGTGATGTGTAAGAAGTTGTGCTTTCAATGGTTGCTCTCGTAATAGGTTCACCATCTTCTTTGGTCCATTTTGCCTCGGGTGATGGTCTTCCTCTGATAGGTACAAAAAGTCTCAATGTGTTACAGGCTCTGATATTCACAACCTTCTTTAGCTCTGCATCCAGGTCAAATTCCGGTGGAAGCAGCCTGTCTTGAGCTCTCGGTGTGCCAGGAATAGTTGCTTCCTCTCCAATACCCTCACTGTTTACGGCAGAAACTTGAATCATGTACTCTTTGTCCTCCTCTAAGTTCATAAGGGTAAACGATGTACCCATTAGTCCTCCTGGCGGAGTAACAATTGTCCATTCCTCCTCCCCAGGAATGCAGGTCTCCACAATGTATCCTGTGATTTCAGAACCACCATCATAATTTGGCTTGTTCCATGCAATCGTAATGGACGACTTGTTTGTGTCCACGACTCTTGGGTTGCCTGGAGGGCCTGGTTCGTAGAGGGTGTCAGTAGCCTTGTAGAAAGGACTTGAATTGCTTGGTAAGCTTAATCCAGCTGCATTCTCTGCAAGAATTCTGAATTCATATTCATGTGTTACTAGAAGCCCAGTCACCTTGAACTGCAAGTCTTTTACTTTCTTCTTGTTGCATTTTACCCAGCGAAGACCAATCTTGTCTTTCCTTTCAATATTATAGTTTGTGATTGGAGATCCACCATCATACTCAGGAGCCTTCCACATAAGAATCATTGAATCCTTAGTGATTATTGTTACTTCAGGATCCTTTGGAGGATCTGCTGGCACCCATGGATTGTTTGCAATAGTTGGAGCAGATTCTAGAGGCTCTCCGACTCCATATTTGTTGACTGCCATTACTCTGAATATGTACTCATTTCCTTTGAGTAACTTGTTCACCTTAAATTGGGTATCAGTTAAGCCTGAGGCCGAATTTGTCCATGCAAGCCTGCTTGATTCACGCTTTTCAATCACGTAATGGTCAATCTCTGCACCACCATCATCTGCGGGTGGAGCCCATTCCAAAATACAGTTGTCAGATGTGATATCTGACACCACCAGGGGTCCTCCAGGTGGACCTGGCCTGTCAAGGACTTTGACATTAAAGATATGCTTGGCAAACCCTCCAACATTTGTGGCAGTCAGAACAAATTCACCTCCATCTCTTCTTAACGAGTCTTTGTTAATCAGAGTTGTTGTTAAGTCAGTCATTTTAATTGTCAATTTCATCGTATTTTCAATGTCCTTTCCACCCTTGGTCCACACCATGGATGGTAGTGGTTGGCCTGCAACATCTGCCTCAAGTTTGAAGTTTTCCCCTGCTTTCAGTAGAATCACATCCTTGAATTTGGCATCAACCATGATTCGTGGTTCTACAATATCATCTGTGCAGGTGATGGGATCCGATGGCTCAGATGGTTCACTTACTGAACCAGCTGCATTTTTGGCAAGTACACGGAATTCATAGGCCTCATTCTGAGTTAACCCACTTACAGTGAAAGTGGTCTCAATGATGTTTGTGAAGTTGGCCCTCATCCAACGACCAGCTGGTAAGTCTCTCTTTTCCACTACGTAGCCAGTAATCTTGAACCCACCATCATATTCAGGCTTTGTCCATTGAATTGTTACTATATTCTTGGAAACAAAGATTGGCTCTGGTTGACCTGGTGGATCCACTGGATCAAGGGCTAGCATTGCTTCTGAAGCCTTGCTTGGTTTACCAATTCCCGCCATGTTTTCAGCAGTGACGCGGAATTCATATGCAACTCCATCTTCCAGTCCACTTGATTTGAATTGATTATCTTTCACCGTGGATTTGCTGATCTTTTGCCAAAGGATGCTGCTTCTCTCTTTCCTCTCAATGTGATATCCAATGACTTCACTTCCACCATCAGAAACAGGTTCATTCCAGCCAATTGTCATTGTGTCTTTGGTAAAGGCCACAACCTTTGGAGTACTAGGTGGCCCAGGGGGTTTGAATGGATATGCAGCAACCACTGACTCTGAGATGATTGGTTGACCAGCACCATATCTGTTTTTAGCTTTGACTCTGAACTGGTATTCCGCACCAGTCTTCAGACGAGTAGCTTTAAATATTGTACGGATTACCGATGATGTCAATTCTATCCATGACGTTCCTGTAGTTTCCCTTAATTCAACAATGTAATTGTTGATTGGTACACCTCCATCATTCTCAGGCGTTCCCCAAGAGATGACAGCATAGGTACGGGAGATTTCGTCTATTTTTATTGGTCCCTTTGGAGGTCCAGGGACATCGTGCACTTTTACTATGATGGTATCTGTCACTGAGCCAACTATGTTCTTCCCTGTCATGCCATAATGTCCTGTGTCACTCCTTATGCATTCTGTTATATTCAGGATACTTGTGGTTGCAGTACGTTCAGTGATTATTCTTGGGGTTATCTTGAGGTGCTGACCATCTTTCGTCCATGAAACAGTTGGTTTTGGACGTCCCATAACTGGTATCTCAACTTTAATCTCATCTCCTGCCCTGGCAATGACAATTTTCTGGCATATTCCACGCAGGTCAAATTCTGGCATTGTTATTGTTTCCTTGATAGTAACAGGCTTGCTGTCACAAGGACCACTTCTTCCAGAGTGGTTTACAGCCATGACACGGAATATATACTGTTCATTTTCATTCAGGTTCTTCACTATGAAGTCCATTGTCTTGACAGTTGTCACATGGGACCACTGGTCTCCTCCCTTCTTTTGAGCTTCAAGGACATATCCAGTAACTCTACTACCACCGTCATGTTTTGGCTTTGTCCATGCAAGACTGACAGAGGTCTTGGTGACGTCTGTAGCATAAACGCTCTCAGGGGGTGTTGGTGCTTGAGATGCTCGAATTGGATCTGTAGTCTCAACCGACTCGCCAATTCCGTACTCATTTTCAGCCGACACTCTGAAGTAATATTCTGACCCTTCTGCTAGATCAGGAATTCGAACTGTGCTATTTGGACACACTGATATTATGGTGGAATATGCTTTGCGTGTTGACTCTCTCTTTTCAATTATATAGTTTGTTATCTTTGAACCACCATCGATAAGCGGCAGTTCCCATTGAAGAGTGATGCTCTCTTTGTCGATGTGCTTTGGCTTCAGATTAATTGGTGGTCCAGGTGAATCCAGAACTCTCACATTGACATGAGCAGTCTTCTCTCCTGCAGCATTCGTAAGGATCAAGTTGTATCTTCCTGCATCATTTCTTGTGCAGTCAGGGATGACAAGCATAGTGTATGACTCTGTGCTGTCAATGTTAGCACGTCCTTTGAGTGGTGTGTCTTCGCCCTTCGTCCAAGCTACTTCAGGAGCTGGGCGACCTTTAATGGGCACAAATATGCGGATGGAACATCCCGCCCTGACAACAAGGGTTCTTCTCAGCTCAACATCCAGTTCAAGGTCTGGCTCTTCTTCACGTTCAATAATTTCAACCAGTTCTTCAGTTTGAGCTGGTTCACCAACTCCCTCTGCATTCATTGCACTGACTCTGAAGTGGTATTTTGCTCCCACTTTCAAGTTAGGAACAACAAATTCTGTAATTCTCAGGGGAGCAGTTGGTGTGTCCTTGAACCATTCCTCTTCTCCATCTTTTTTATGCTCAACAAAGTACCCTGTGACTTCAAGCCCACCATCTTCAAGTGGTTTCCCCCAGAAGAATGTTGCAGAAGTCTTTGTTGTATCTGTAATTCTTGGGTTGATTGGAGGTCCAGGTGCATCTAAAATAGTAATAGAAGTGATCGGTATATGATTAAAAGATAACATTAATGCAAATCCCTATATATAATGATTCAATATTACAACAATGACAGAGATTAGATATCTAAAAGTGAGGTAAGTAAAGTGGAATGACTACGTAAATATGACTACATAAAAGCAACGTATATGGATAGATGCAGATTTTTTAACTCACATTTAACAGTTTTGGTCGTAACAGACAATGATGGTTCACTTGGCTCTCCGAAGCCTGCTTTGTTCTCTGCAACCACCCTGAATTCATATTCGACTTTCTCTGTGAGTCCTGTTACTTCATATGAGAGTTCAGCAATGGACTTCTTCGCTGCCCTAACCCATCTCATGCCCTTTCTTTCTTTCTTTTCAACCATGTAGCCTGTGATGTCGCTACCACCATCATCAATCGGTCTTTTCCAGTTGATTTTGACATGGTGTCCTCCAATCTCTTCAATCTCTGGTTTTGATGGAGGACCAGGGGGACCTGCAAACAAAGTATATCACAGTATTTAGGATGCATTAGTGAACATTTACATAACCATTATTCAATCCAACTAAATGAAACAAGTCAGTTTTACATACCAAATTGGTCCACCATCTTAGCTGGCCCAGACACTGCTGCTTCTCCAGGACCATAGTGATTAACTGCCTTCACACGGAAGATGTATTCATTTCCCTGGATTAGCTTCTTGGCAATATAGTGGCAGTCAAGTACTTTTTCTGACAGAATGGTCCAAAGGAGGCGGCTTGTTTCTCTCTTCTCCAGGGTGTAATATTTAACTGGACATCCACCATCTTCAGCTGGTGGTGTCCATGTCAGTGTGACCTTCTCAGACGAAACTCCACTGACCTCAATAGGACCCGGAGCTGCGGGTACATCCAAAACCTTCACTTTCACAACTTCTTCTGTGACACCAAATGGATTGCTGGCTGTAATTGTGTATTCTCCAGAATCCGATCTCCCGGCGTATTTGACCGTCAATGTCGAGGACGTTGCAGTGGACTCAATCTGGCAGATATCTGAAGGCTTGAAGTATTTTCCACCCTTAGACCACACTGATGTTGGTGGGGGTTTGCCTACAATACTTGTTGCAGTTATGACGATGTGGTCACCCGCTCTGACTGTGAGTCCCTCCTTTACAGTGGAATCAATAGTGATGGTTGGTGCCTCTGTTGAAATAATCAATATAGTAATTACCTTCATGGTAGTAAACACACCACATTCTGTTACTTCATTTCATGATTAATAATACAATCATCAATATAAATATATATCTTACCGTATTCATCCTTGCACACAAGTGTATCTGTTTGTTCAGAGGGAGGGCTCAATGCTCCAGCGGCATTTTTTGCCCTGATTCTGAACTCAAACTTGCATCCCTCTTGCAGCTCTTTCACAGTGTATGCTGTGTCCACAACATTCACATTGTTAGCCTTTTGCCAGATCTTGGAAGGCAAATCACGTTTTTCCACGATGTAGCCTGTCAGTCTGTGTCCACCATCGTACTTGGGCTCAGTCCACTGAAGTGTTACAGTACTTCTTGTGATGCTGATCACATCAGGTTTTCCAGGGGCATCTGAAATACAAACAAGAAGGATGCTCAATGTGATTGTAAGACAAAACCTCCCACATTTATGTAATTGTTCACCGTTTTCTGGTCACATGATTATTCCAGTGAAAATATTACAAAAACCAATTGCCAAGGGGACAAACAAGACACAATCCAATCTGGCCTATGGATGCCATGGGACACCTGAATGAACAATGAACCTTGAAAAAATATTCCACTTACCAATTGGATCCAAGGCAACATGCGCCTCAGTTGGTGGACTTGCTCTGCCAACACCGGCCAGATTCGTGGCCATGACTCTGAATTCATATTCCAGTCCTTCAGTTAAGCCGGTGACCTTGTGTTCCTTCATCTTAATGGCTCCCCCTGACCTCTTCCACAGCATGCTGTTCCTCTCCTTGAACTCAACATGGTAGCCTGAAATCAAAGGGTTCATAGATTGTTATGATTGTTAATCAGAATAATTTTTATTCGCCAAGTACATGTACCAGGAATATGACCTGGTGATGTTGTGCTGACGTCCCCTTTCAATTAACCGAACACACTGACAGAATTTAGACAGATATACACAAAATCATTCACTTGACAACTCCCACAAGCATCAACTCAGAAAACATAGAGTTGCTACTGTATGCTAAAAAAGACACTTGTACTCTACCAGTAATTGGAGAGCCTCCGGTCTTCCTTGGGTCAGACCAGGCCAAGAATGATGAATCATGACGCATACTCATGATCACAGGTGCAGGTGGTGCCTCAGGTACATCTGGAAAGGAGCGATAACATTACAATCAGTCAAGAATATCCAAATGACATCTAATGACAAAAAATGATCTATACAATTTAGAAGAAAACTTCACTTACTGAATGGATGCTTGGCAACAATAGGCTCGGATTTGAGTCCTTCACTAGCACCATGCTTGTTCTGTGCACAGACTCTGAAGATGTATTCCGTCTCCTCATGAAGACCTGTCACTCTGAAGGTGGTAGTATTGGAAACTGCTTCAATATCGGTAGCAATGCTAACCCACATGTTGGTTACAGAATCCCTCTTCTCAAGAGTATAGTTGGTTATCTCTGATCCACCATCATCCTTAGGTGCAGTCCATCTCAGGGTGCACCCATCTGCAGTGACATCCTTAAACTTCATTGGTGCGACAGGCATTCCTGGTTTGCCAACCACCCTAATGAAGATGGTGGATTCCTTTACTCCAGAAATGTTTTTCAGTGTGACTGTGTACTTAGAGGCATCGCTCCTCTGGCAGTCACGGATCAGGAGGGTAGTGTTGACTGCTGTGGATTCTGCACACACTCTTCCAGTATCGGTCAAATCCTCATCCTCGCCCTTCTTCCAGGAGCATTTAGGAGTAGGTTTGCCGTAGAGTGGGAGCTTGATGCGGACTATACTTCCCTCCTTTGCAATGTAGCACAGATTGGGAATGCCCCGCAAGTCAACTCCAGGATGAACTAGAAAAGACAGAGGACAAGAATAGGATTAATATCTGCCGGTGAAAAACAATGGTAGTGAGATAAATCACAGATAGTTCATGAGGAGGAATTCCTTATGGGCCCTGGTCAAAAGTAGCGCACTATATAGGGAAAGGGGTGCCATTTGGGATGCAGATAAAGACTTACTGATCTGGTCTTTAGCCACCACATCCAGCTCCTTGTACGGACTGTCACCAGAGTCATTTACTGCTTTGACTCTGTACTTATATTCTTTTCCTTCCACCAGATCCTTGGCACTGTACTGCATGTTCTTGGAACTCATTAGCTCCTTCCAGTTATCATCTCCATTCATAACCTCAAGCACATACACAATGATGCGGCTACCGCCATCACTGAGAGGTTTCTTCCATCCAAGGGTGCATCCTTGCTTTGTGATCAACAAGGGCTTGAAGTCCATGACCGGCCCAGGTTCCTCTGTAATATCAAATGAGATTAGAAGAACATTCTCTCCACACAAAACAATGTAGATTATATTAGATATAATGGATGATCACTCACCAGACGCTCTAACTGAATCTGCGGTTTCACATGCCTCGCCAACACCATATTCATTCACAGCCTTGACTCTAAAACAGTAAGATCTACCAGCCTCCAAATCAGGGATCTTGAGAGTGTTTTTGGCATAGTTATCTTTAACTAGAGACCAAGCTTTTCTCTCTGCATCACGCTTTTCAATAATGTAACTGGTCACTTCGCTTCCACCATCAATAAGAGGAGTATCCCAAAGGATCTTTGCACTGTCCTTTGTTGTCCCCTTTACCATGAGATTGACTGGTGGCCCAGGGGTATCTGTATGTCAGATAGATAAATACATTAAGGATTACAGATTAAGCCATATTTATTTAAGATCTCATGAATCGAGTCTTAAATACAATAATTTCTGCTTACCGTAAACCTTGACAACAATTGTATACATCTTCATTCCGCTGCGACTTTCAAGACTCAGGATATATTTGCCCGCATCATATCTGTTGCAACTCTGGACTAACACCACAGTGTCAGTGTCGGTGCTCTTGATAACGATGTCTTGTCTTTCCTTGATGTTGCTGTTCATTTTTGCCCAGATCACCTTGGGAGTGGGACGACCCTTTATTGTGGCGAAAAGTCTCATTTGGGACCCAGCACGGAGCTCCAGAACCTCCTTCAGGTCAGCACTGAGTTCTGCCTCAGGAGCAACTGAAATCAAAGCAAGAAAACTTGTTTCAATCTACACAATGTTGGGTGTGTACATAGACTTAATTGTAAGCTCATTATAAACTTGAATACTTGAAAAACAAAGTTAATAAATCTACATGGTGATAGAGGTGAGTTTCCTCCCTTACCTTGTAAAGCATTTTGCGCACCAGAAAGGCTATGTATAAATCCAAATCAATTACTATTATTATTATTATTCTTACATATGATCCTAAAGTTAGCCTACAGTATACTCATTCAATCGGGTTAATATTCAAATGTTAGCCTACCCAAAATGTCCTTTGCTACATGTTTGTCTGGCACTTCGCATGTTTCACTGAAGCCCACTTTGTTCACGGCAGACACACGCAGTTGATATTCAGATTTATCAATGAGGTTCTGAACAAGGTAGAATGTGTCTTGGAGGTTCTTGGGCACGTTGCATCTGATCCAGTCTGTTGCGTCTGTTCTCTTGCATTCAACAAGGTATCCCAGGATGTCACTGCCTCCGTTATTGGCTGGTTTAGTCCAGGTCAGGCTAATCGTGCTGCGGCTGACGTCAGTGACCATCGGGTTCACAGGGGGTCCAGGAGGATCTATTGAGGAGCACATTTATGTTATATAAAAGGTCATTATAAATAAATATATATTTGAACATAATATAAAATCTACAGAGGGCAACATTACTGTAAAAGGTACATATTATATAAGCCATTTAACAGAAGCTTTTATCTAAAGTGACTTACAGTCATGTGTGCACATATTTTACATATGGGTGGTCCTGGGAATTGAACCCACTACTCTGGCGTTAAAATTGCCATGCTCAACCAATTGAGCTACAAAGGACCATTAAAATTAAGGATAAAAATGTATTTAATGTATATACACTGGGTGTACTTTAAGAAAGCCTTCCTAATATTGAGTTGCACCCCTTTTTGCCCTCAGAACAGCCTTAATTCATCGGGGCATGGACTCTACAAGGAGTCAAAAGCGTTCCACAGGGATGCTGGCCCATGTTGACTCCAATGCTTCCCACAGTTGTGTCAAATTGGCTGGATGGGTGGTGGACCATTCTTAATACACACAGGAAACTGTTGAGCGTGAAAAACCCAGCAGCGTTGCAGATCTTAACACAAACCTGTGCGCCTGGCACCTACTACCATACCCCGTTCAAAGACACTTACATTTTTGTCTTGCCCATTAACCCTCTGATTGGCACACATACATCATCCATGTCTTCATTATCTCAAGGCTTCTTTATTTAACCTGTTTCCTCCCATTCATCTACACTGATTGAAGTGGATTTAACAAGTGACATCAATAAGGGACCATAGCTTTCACCTGGATTAATCTGGTCAGTCTATGTCATGGAAAGAGTTCTTAATGTTTTGTACACTCAGTGGATATATTAAAAGTATATTAAATAAATATCAAGTATACATTTTTATATTAAAAGTAAATATAAATGTACATATTATAGGTAGATATCAAGCTGCATATTATAGGTGCATTGTCATCCAGAATGATTGTCATCCAGACTGATGTTGGGTAAATTGTTTTAATAAGTTTGGACACTTACTGATAGGATCGTGGGCTGAAGCCACAGTGGATGGCTCACTGGGTTTGCCAAGGCCAGCGTTGTTCAGGGCAATTACTCTGAATTCATACTCTGCTCCCTCTGACAGACCAGCAACTTCCAGGGTTCTCTCTATCAAGGCTTTCCTGTTCAGTTTAGTCCAGTTGACTTCCTTGGTTCCCTTCTTCTCCACTATGTATCCTAAGATGGTTGACTTGCCATCATCGGCAGGTTCCTTCCAGCTAACGGTCATGTGCTCTTTGGTGATGTTTGTGATGACTGGTGCCTCACATGCCCCAGGGACAGCTAAACATAATGATTCAAGTATTAAACCAACAGTCTGTTAAATGATTTACTGTATTAAAACTACTGCATTAAAGTATATGAAAAAAGTAAATAGAAATCTTACTGAATGGATTCCTGGCATAGACGGGATCAGTCACGATGGCTTCTCCAACCCCAAATCTATTCTCTGCGCGGACGCGGAACTGGTACTCCCGTCCCTCAATCAGTTTCTTTGTGGTGAGTTCAAACACATCACCCTGAATATGGGCTGCGACCTGAGCCCATTCAGCTCTACTGGTCTCACGTTTGTCAACAATGTAGTTTGTGATGTCCGAGCCTCCATCGGCAAGAGGCGCCTCCCAACTAATCTGGACACTATTGGCAAACACGTCACCAAACTTGACAGAGACTGGTGGACCGGGGACATCTAAGAAGAAGAATATGTTTATGTTTCTTGATTATAATAAATGTAATATGTTTCTAGTTGAAAAAAACAAATATCTTGAAATATATCTTTGTCTGTCTTTATACTTACCGAAAACAGTTAACTTAATTTCTCCAGTTTTGGATCCACTTGCATTTTCTGCCAAAATAGTATACTCTCCTGTGTGTTCCTTTGTTACTCCAAGAAGCTCTATGCTGAAGAGATGTCTCAACTGGGACATCTTCAACGTCTCAGAAGCTCTCAATACTTCCTCTCCCCTCTTCCATGTAACCTTGGGCATCGGTTTTCCAAACACCTCTGCCTCAAGAAGTACATTTGCCCCAGCCTTCACTGGCTTAAGCCTCTTCATTGGGATTCCAATTTCTACTCTTGGTGGCACTGAAATGATCATTGAGACATGGTCAAAAATGCACTAAAATCCAATCAAATCCATGGTATATACATATATGTACTTAATTTAGAGGAAACAAATGTCAATGCACTATTCCTACCCTTCTCTGCAGAGACCAGAACTGGGTCTGTGATGTCTGATGCCCGGCTCATGTTGACAGCGGTCTTTGCGATGACTCTGAACTGGTACTCCATGTCTTCCTCCAATCCAGTTGCAGTGTACTCTTCTCTGGGTACATTCTGACTGCTGGTGTTGCAACGGACCCATTTGTCTCCAGGGAGCCTCAGGGCCTCAACATAATATCCAATTATCTTGCTTCCACCGTCATTCTTTGGTCTAGTCCAGACCAAGGTGACTGCATTCTTGGTAACATCAAGAACCTCTGGTTTGCCAGGTGTGTCTGTGCAGGAATAAATCAAGTACACAATGTTTGAGGAAGAAGTCGTACGATTTATGTATCATAAAAGAAAAAAAGGAATAACAAATACACATACCAACTGGTGTCCTTGCTGTGACGAAGTCAGACTTCTTGCTTGGTTTACTCTGTCCAGCACGATTGATGGCAGATACTCTGAAGTTGTATTCCAAGCCCTCAATAAGGCCTGCACAGGGATATTCCATTGATCTGACAACTGAGTCGTTAGCTTTGACCCAAAGGAGACTGTTCCTCTCTTTGCGTTCAATGTAGAAGCCAGTAATAGGGCTGCCACCATCACTCTCAGGTCTGTCCCAGGCTACAAACATACAGTCCTTGTTGACCTTGGTGATGTGGCAGTTTAAAGGCTCACTGGACACATCTATTGATAAAATACATCAAATAAAAACAACTTTTAGATTAAGTGAACGATACAACAATACAACAGAGTTTAGTAGATTTTTTGTGTGAAACCCACCGAAGGGGAATTTGGCAATCATCCTGTCCGATGTTAGGGGGTCTGAGATTCCATAGCGATTCTCAGAACGGACACGGAAGATGTATTCCTTTCCAGGGATGAGCTTTCCCAGTCTGCAGCCAGTCTTGCCACAGGACGATACAGCGTTTACCCAGTCGCCTCTGATCACGTCACACTTCTCCACTACGTAGTTTGTAATCTGGCTTCCGCCATCTTCAATTGGTGCTTTCCAAGAGAGTGTGCAGGCATCAGCGTCAATGTCACTGATCTCAAATGGAGGCTCAGGCGCTCCGGGGATATCTGAAACATTAACATACAGTCATTATCAGCATTCATATCTAACACAATTTTCATTCGAATAGTTTGAAAATAGAACCGACTAATTATTTTATGCAATTAAGATACAAACCTCTGATGATGATTTTAATATGCTGATCTACTTTAGCACAGCTGTTCTCAGCAACCAAACTGTATATTCCACTGTCGGTTCTGGACACGTCTTTGATGATGAGCACACACATGTTTGCAGATTTGTGCACAGCAAGACGACTAGAGGAAACAACATTGTCATCTCCTCGCATCCATGTGCAGGTTGGTGCTGGCTTTCCAGACACAAGAGCTTCCACTCTGAGTTTAGCTCCTGCTTTGGCAGACACAGCCTCCGCCATCATAATCTTGGGTTCCACTGAAAACCAAATAAAAATGATTTTTTTGTTAACTTGATTTGATGAAAAATAATTCCTCATCACACACAAAAATCACAATTCTATTATGTGTGGATATGTTGTGAATAACATTGGTTGCAAAAAAAAGAAAACTTACGCATCTGTTCCTTGATCTCATAAGCGTCCCTAGTTTCAGTGTACGAACTGCGACCCATAATATTTCTTGCGGCCACCCGGAATTTATACTTCATACCCTCCTTGAGTCCGCTAACTGAAAGGGTTAAATTTTTAACAGTTGTGTATGCCATCCATTGTGGTTCTGGCTTCTCTTCCGCTGGTTCTTCCACAACCACAGGTGCAGGTACAGGTTCCGGAGGATGAGCAGCTTCCTCTCCTTCTACTGGTTCTGCTGGTTCTGGTTCTGGTTTGGGTGGGATGAGCCCCATATATTCAACTATATAACCATCTATCTTAGCTCCTCCATCACCCAATGGTTTCAGCCATCCCAGAAGTGCACTGTTCTTTGTAATTTCCAATACATCAATCTTCGGGCATGGTTCAGGTTTGCCTGAGGAGAAGAAAACCAGCAAAATGTTGTCAAACTTCAGACTTAAATAATTGAAGGCTAGGCTTCTAATGCAACTAATGAATGGTCCTTAGATCATTAATGAAACGGTCAACCAAAAGGGTACTTACTGACAGGATCAGATGCCATGTAGGACTTTGGCGAGACCTTCGCAACTCCAGGACCATATTCATTCACAGCAGTGACTCTAAAGAAATACTCTGTGCCTGAAACAAGTTTCTTGACGTTGGTTTCAGTCTGTTCAATATTGTTTGCGACTGGTCCCCAGGTCTTGCGATCGATTTCACGCTTCTCAATAATGTAATGAGTGACTGCACTGCCACCATCGTTCTCAGGGGGTGACCATGCCAGTTTGGCAGACGTCTGTTTAATATCTGTGGCATCCAGACCCACTACAGGCCCTGGGGTATCTGTTGAGGGGAAAAACATGTAATCACATTGACATGTTTATGTAGTACAACATATTATAAGATTATGGGCAGATATTCAAACTGCAAGCAGCAATAGAGCAATGCAGCAGTTCTGAGATGAGCGAAAACACACTACTTACCCAGTACTTTGACATTGACAAACACTGCCTTCTCCCCAGCTGGGCTGGACAGGGTCAGGGAGTATTTGCCTGAATCATCCCGTGTACTTTCAGGGATAACCAGGAAGGTCATTGTGTCAATGATGTCCACATGGCCCTTCCTGACAACGTTATCGACACCCATTCTTCTCCAGCAGACTTTGGGAGCTGGTCTTCCCTTGATGGTTGCCACCAGTCGGATGGGACATCCGGCCCTGACTGTCAGACCGTCCTTCAGACTAGCATCCATGTCAATTTCAGGTGCCTCTGTTGGTCGAAGAAGGTGTAGATAGATGTATTAGTGTGATGATACACTAATGATCTTTCACACAATGTAATTCAACTGAAATATGCCACATTAAACAAACTCTAGTACTATTTACTATTCACTGACTAAGTCAATCGGGATGAGCCCATCTGCTAAATTACAAAAATGTGAATGTAAAATGTAAATGTATTTTAGGACTCACCAAGGATATCCTTGGGTTGCACGGGCATCGTAAGATCCGCCGTTAAGCTCATACCGCATTGATTTTGAGCAGAAACGCGGAATTCATACCATTCATGATCATCCAGACTGGAGACAGTGAATTCACATACAATTAGCTGGGCTGCGACATTACACCTCTTCCATGCCGCATCCTTGTTTCCCTTGATCCTCATTTCCACCACATAACCAATGATAGGAGCTCCACCATCAGAAACAGGCTTTGTCCACTTCAGTGCTACAGAGGTCCTTGTACTGTCACCAACCTTCAGATTTGTTGGAGGGGCTGGGACATCTGAAAATATCAAAACGAAATAAACAAACTGCATATTAACACAGATACTTTGGATATACAAAGGCTAAAGCAAAACCATTGTGAATGTATGATTTTATCATATTTAGAACTGCTGTACTATACATACCAAGAGAATCCCTGGCGGCGAGTGATCTTGAGGGTTTGCTTGGTTCACCAAGTCCTATTTCATTCTCAGCCCTGACGCGGAACTGATATTCATGATCACGCAGCAAACCAGTGACAGTCAGTTGGGTCGAATCAATGGAATGCTTTGTGCAAGGAGACCATCGTACTCCGAATTCTTCCTTTTTCTCCAGAATGTAACCAGAGATTTCCTTTCCACCGTTATTCTCAGGAGGGTTCCATGTAACGGTCATCTCCTCCTTGGAGATCTTGATAACTTCTGGTGCTTCTGGAATGCCAGGTTTACTGAATTCGGTCCTTGCCACAATAGGTGCGCTCTCCACTGCAGGACCTGCCCCCATCTTGTTTTCTGCACGCACCCTGAATATATATTCATTTCCTTCTACAAGGCGGGTTACTTTAGCAGAGTTGGTGATCACAGCAGAAGAATGTATGGACCACACCATTCTCTTCTTCTCACACTTTTCTATGATGTAGTTATAAATTTCACATCCACCATCATCATCTGGCATATCCCATGTCAACATGCACCTATCCACTGTAACACCATTTACAACTAGGTTGCTGATAGGACCAGGTCTATCAAGCACACATACATTCGCCCATCCAGTGGCTGTTCCAGCACTATTGGTAGCAGTGATGTTATATTTTCCAGTATCTCCACGTCTTGAGTTTGTCAACAGGAATTTAGAGAATTCTACACCGGCTTCTATTTGGAGCCTTGGGCTCTTGGTGATGTCCCCTGTGTCTTTCTCCTTTGTCCACTTTACTTCCGGAGCTGGTTTTCCCTTGACATCAGCTTCAATTGGAATGGCGTCACCGGCATTAACCACTAGAGTCCATTGCAACTTCATCTTGATCTCTGGCACCACTAACTGTTCTTTAACCTCAACCTCAGCAGTTGTCACCCAGTTGCTCTCACCTCCTTCATTCTTTGTCTGTACCCTGAACTGGTAAATTTCGTTTTCAATGCACTTGTCTGCCATGAAGTAAGTTTCCTTAATCGCACCCTTGTGCAGTCTCTCCCATTCCTCTGCCACTTTAGGTTTCTTTTCAACATGGTAGCCCAGGTTACGGCTGCCACCATCATAGTCTGGTCTCTTCCATTTCAGGAAGACGAATGTCTTGCCGATCTCAGAGATAATGAAGTCAATAGGGTCACCAGGCTTCTCAATGGGATCAACAGCAAGGATGGCTGTTTTGGTCTCTGTTGAAGGTCCAGCACCAATTTTGTTCTCTGCACTCACACGGAAGAAGTATTCACAACCCTCATGGAGTGGTGCCTTCATAAGGCGTTTGGTGCAATCATTTGATACCACTGTCCAATTCCTTTGACTAGGTTGACGGCTCTCAATAATGTACTGTGTTATTTCAGTTCCTCCATTATCCTCTGGGTTCTCCCAGGAAACCATGCAGGATTCTTTTGTCACGTAAGTGGTCTTCAGATTCTGACAGACGCCTGGAGTGTCAAGCACATTCACAATAATGGTAGCCTGTGCTTGACCACTGCTGTTTTTAGCAAGGATAGCATACTTTCCATAATCTTGCCTTACTGCATCTGAAATCACCAGCTCAACCAGAGGGAAGTTGTTGTTCATCTCAGTACGCCTGTCTATGCCAAGAATCTTGGCATCCTTAGACCAAGTGATATCAGGATCTGGTCTACCTTTAACTCTAGTAACAAGATTGATACTCTGTCCCACCCTAACTGTCAGAAGGTCACGGCAAGCAACATCAACTGTCAGCTCTGGGGGAACCAGAATGTCCTTGGCAAGGACTGTTTCTGAGAGCTCTGTAGGTTTTCCATCTCCAATAATATTGGAAGCGCTAATGCGGAACCTGTATTCCATGCCCTCAGTAAGTCCCATTGCTCTAAATGCGCACATCGGGATGAGATCCTTATGAACTTTCTCCCATTTGGCGCTGGCTGATTTCTGACATTCAACTATATAACCTAAGATGGGGCTGCCTCCATCTCTTGTTGGCTTGGTCCACACCAAGTCAGCATATGACTTGCTCCAGTCCCTCAGCTTAGGGTTTAATGGGGGTCCTGGCTTAGTAATAGGACGGGTGCACTTCACTGGATCTGATACAGGAGAGGGCTCGCTGACGCCAGCAACGTTCTCAGCAAAGATTCTGAACTCGTAGCTGTTGTTCTCAAACAGACCTGATGCTCTGTATCGGAGATCCAATACAGGTGTCTTGTTGACGCGGATCCATTTCCCTGTCATTTCTCTGCGCTCTACTACATAGCCACTGACTGGACTGCCACCATCAAATTCAGGCAGAGTCCATTCTATGGTCACAGCATTCTCTGTGATATCAGAGCAGGTTGGCTGGCCTGGAGGGCCAGGTGGATCAAACATATGTTTGGCAATAGTGGGAGGACTCTCAAGTCCAGCACCAATGCCCACCTTGTTTTCTGCACGGACACGCAGAATATATTCACGACCTTTCTCCAATCGAGAAATTTTAGCCTTTGTACCAGTGCATCCTGAGCACACAACTGACCATGGTTCCCATGCCTTTTTGGTATCCTTCTTTTCAACAATGTAACACGTCAAAGGAGTGCCACCATCATCTTTAGGTGGTCTCCAGTTGATGACCATGTGGTCAGGGGTAACTTCAAGGATGTTGATCGGGCCAATGGGGGCACCTGGGACATCGAGCACAGTGACGTGCAGAGCAACAGTCTTGCTTCCAGCAGGGTTTGCCACGGTGAGGAGATACTCTCCAGTGTCACCTCTGACACATCCAGTGATGGTGAGAGATGTGTTCATGCCCTCAGTGTCGATCTTGACGTTGCCCTTTGTTTCCAGTTCCTTTCCGTCACTCACCCACTTGGCTGTGGGAGTAGGAATTCCTTTCATGACTGCTGGGAGTACGATAGTGCTTCCAGCCTTGACAATCAAACCCTCAATAAGCTTCACATCCACTGAAATAGTTGGTGGCACTGAAAAAAGAAACATCAATGTTAGACTCTGAGGCATGTGGGCTGTTATTTATTCTTATTGTTGATCAAAGAAGTCTTACAGAGTTTCTCCTGGCAGGTTACAGGGACACTGGTGTCAGGACGGCTCACGCCAACAGCATTCTGGGACTTCACACGGAACCTGTATGTCTTTCCCTCCTCCAGTCCAGTGACATGGCTATGAGGATTGGTGACAGTCTTGAAGGTGACCCAGTCTTTTCCCTCTCCCTCCTGGTGCTCAACGATGAATCCAGTGATCTCACTTCCTCCGTCGCGGTCTGGCCAATCCCATTGGAGCCAGACTTCAGTCTTATCTACGTCGATGTGGTGTAGATTCTTTGGTGGACCGGGTGGATCTGAAAGTCATTCAATTTTGAAAATCAAATGATGAATCGTAATAGATGGTTGGTAAACATTTGGGAAATTGTCACCGAAGTGTTCAAAAACATATAGAATATAACTTTATTATCCATCTGAGGATGGCAAATATTTTTCTACCGTCCTCCGATGGGCAATAACATTCTAAGCGATTTTATCCCTTACAGAAAAACACATGATTTCACATGTGGAAAATCAAATTTCTCATGTGAAATCATGTGAAAACAAGTGTTTTTGGAACACTTCCGTAAGGGTATTCCATTCTATTCCATTCTTGTTATCATCAGTACTCACAAAGAGGATCAACAGCCTTGATCGGCGTCTTAGTCATGATGTAGGAACCTCTGCCAAACTGGTTCTCAGCAGCAACACGGAACAGATACTGGACTCCTTCCATAAGATACAGAGCCATCAGACTAGGCTTCTTGTTTGCTGCAGCGACGGGCACCCATTTCTCAGCCGCCACGTCTTTCTTTTCCACAACGTAGTGAGAGATGACAGCCCCTCCATCATCCTCAGGAACCTTCCAGGTCAGGTAGGCTGACTCACTGGTGATCTCAGAGATTTTCAGATCCCGAGGAGGTCCGGGTTTATCTAGATAAACACGCAAATATTAATGAATTAATCAACACATGTTCCTTTTTTACTTAAATAAATGACATGTCCCAACAAACAAGCGGAAAATAAACAGCATACAGTACATTGCATTTTGTGTTAACTATGCATAATTAGAGCAACCATTTGTTGGGATTTTTCTCAAATAAACAAACTTCTTATTAATTGTTCTCAGTTAAATGTAACATACCTAAGGTGAGCACTGTGCATGTAGCGGACTTCTTTCCAGCTGCATTTTCAATAGTGAGTGTGTAGTTGCCGCTGTCTGAGCGGACACAGTTGAGCATAACAAGTTTGCTGCCATTGGCAGTGGCAGCAATGGTACAACGATCTGCGGGAACCTCTTCTCCGTTCTTCTGCCATGCTACAGTGGGAGGTGGCATGCCCTTGATCACTGAACTGAGAGTAATATTAGTTCCTACCATCGCAAGATGGTCACGGGACATATTGGCATCAAGCAGCAACTCTGGTTTCTCTGTATAGGGATACAACAAAAATATATTATTGTACAAGTTGCACATAGAATTATTGATGATCATTTCCACATTGATATAAAGTCAATAATAAATCAAAATGAACTACTTACCCAGTCTGTCATGTACTTTCACTGTTTGTTTACAAGGGGCAGGCTCAGAGCGTCCAGCAGCATTCACAGTGAAGACCCTGATGTTGTACTCTGCTCCGTCTTCCAGGCCCTTTAGAACATAGTTGCATTCTGGGCACTCTTCAGGAGTCTCATTGCCCTGTGACCATTCTACTGCACCAACCTTCTGGTACTCAACAAGGTAACCAAAGATTTTGCCTTTGCCATCATGGCGAGGTAGCTGCCATTTCAGGCTTACGGTATCCTTGGTCTTGTCGATTGCCTCTGGCAGTACAGGGGGGCTGGGAGGAACTATACAGAGAGAAAATGCATCAGTTACCAATCCTAACTTCATATCAATAATTTACAATAGACTAAATAGCTTATTGGGCTTTTTAAAATAGTTAATAGACTTACCAATTGGATCTTTGGCAAGAATTGTGTTTGATGGGGGACTAGGGTCACCAGTGCCGATTTCATTCTCTGCCATAACCCGGAATTGATATTGACAGCCTTCAATAAGGTCAAGCACCCTGAACTGAGTAGTTGGGTAGAGGGGTTCTCTGGTGGCACGAGACCATCTCTTTGCAGCTGGCTCCTTCTTCTCCAATATGTAGTTAGTGATGGGCTTGCCGCCATCACGAGGTCTGCTCCAAAGCACAAGGCAGTTGTCAGCATACACCTCCCTCACGTTGGGCATCTCTGGTGCCTCAGGCACTCCTGTAAAACACAGGATAACAAGTCACATTAGGAACAGCAACAACGGCACTCAAGTGGACAAAAAAATAAGTAAATAATGGTTTTATCCCAAATGGCAACCTATTCCCTGTATAGTGCATTACGTTTAGCCAAGGCCCATAGGGCTCTGGTCAAAAGTAGTGCACTATATAGGGAATAAGGTGCCATTTGAGACACAACCTAAATAATTTCAATCTATTGCAGTGATTACGTACTGAAGAGATCTTTGGCTCTCATCTCCTCTGAATCCAGTGGGTCACTGATTCCATACATGTTCTCAGCACAGATTCTCATGATGTACTCTTTTCCCTCAATCAACCTGGGGATTTTGCACGTCAACTTCGTCGAAGCAGATGTTACATTCCTCCAGATGTCACTATTGACGTCTCTCTGGTCAATGATGTAGTTGGACACATCCACTCCGCCAGAATCAATAGGAGGTTTCCAAGAGATCACCATAAACTCTCTGTGAACTTCATCAAAGATGACTGGACCCACTGGTGGTGTTGGGCGATCTGGATAGAAAACCATAATGTGTTGGTCACTTTGGTTCATAATTTATGATAATGGTTTGGTCACTTTGGTTCAAAACTTTAACTTTGGTTCATCTATGTTTTTTTTTTTTTTTTTTTTACATCAATTAAACAAATAATATTAGAGGCCATTGATGTGAGATTTTCAGCTTGACTGAATAACAACTTACCTACAACGGTCACATTGCAAATGCCCTTTCGAGAGCCGGTGCTGTTTTCAACCAGCACGCAGTATCTGCCGCTGTGCTCGCGCTTGGCTTTCATAAGGCCTAAAGTCATGGTGGTCAGTGAGTTTTTGAACTTGATGTGCTGATCTGCTTTCAGCTCTTCGTCATCTCTGTACCACATGATAGATGGAGAGGGCTTTCCGGTGTAGCGACCCTGGAGAGCCATGCTCTCCCCAACATGGATGATGATCTTGTCACGGAAGTCAAGCTCAATGGTTGGTGGTTCTGAAAAAGGACATTCAACATCATTACTATATTTCAAGATAAGATTTCAATTCAAAACATCCTCTGTTTTCGGTATTCTACAATCAAGTTTAATCAAAGTGATTTGGTAGAATCAAAGTAGAAAACGGCGTCCATCTCACCAAGTTCATCTTTGCAGGTGATTGGTTTGGTGCAGAACGATGGCTTGCTGGGCCCAATTTCATTCACAGCGATAACTCTGAACTCATAGGTGTCCCCATCTCTCAGACCGTCGTAGGTGAATCTCCTCTCCATCAGTTTCTCCTTTGTCAGACGTGTGAACTTGTCCTTGCCGATCATACGGGCCTCCAGGATGTACTTGGTGATCTCTGACCCTCCGTCAGACACAGGAGGTTTCCATGTTAAGCTGATATAGTCTTTATGAACTGCTGTTACTTCAAGGTCCTCTGGGCGGTCTGGAACGGCTGGGTAACACAACACAATAGATTACTCATCACATCACATTTTTTAAATGTCATAATAAGAAATAAAATAAAATTATATATATTTTTTTAAAGGAGTGGGGCAGTTAGGAGAGAGTGCTGAAAGAACACATACAGGCAGTGGTACAATGTACTGTACATGTGCTTGAGAAGCAGTGGGTTATACCGCTTGACCACCCCAGGCCAAGAAAAAGTAATCTCAATATAGTTATGTATGTAGACCAGACTTACTGATGGGATCCTTTATGATGATTTCACATGAGGTGTTAACAAAAGGTCCAACTCCAATGGAGTTCTCAGCTGCGATTCTAAAGAAGTACGCTTTTCCATTCTGCAGTCCGTGGGCCACAGCAGTGTGTCTGGTGACTGTGTAGGACAGGGCAGTCCAGGCCTTCCTCTCCGCATCGCGCTTCTCAATGATGTAGTTGGTGATGGCAGAACCACCATCATCCTCAGGACAAAACCAGTTCAGCTTGCAGGAGTCGCTAGTGAGGTTCTCTGAGGTGAAGGGTACGCCAACTGGACCAGGGACATCTGAGGAAGAACATGAAATATTGTGAGACCTCTGTTCTATTTGTGGTAACATGCATGGTTGTTATTGAGCTGCTACAGGGACAGCGGAGAAAAAATATAAATAAATTGTGTACAAGAGATAATAACTTGTGGACACAAGATTGTTTTTCCACATTACAATCTAATTAGAGTATCTCAACTTGAGTATCACACACACTTCTTTAAGTGTCGTCCTGGTTCTGCATGTGTATGAGTTCCTATCTTATTTATTGATTATTTCCTGTAATTTCTACACACTTACCCAGGACATCAACAATGATAGATCTCTTCTTTTCTCCTCCTGAGTTAGCAGCAGTCAGAGTATAGACTCCTTGGTGTCTTCTGGTACAGGGCTTGATGACCAGCGATGAGCTGATGGCGGTGGTCTCAACTGCACTTTCTGGTGGTAGAGCACCGTCATCACGGCTCCATGTGATCTTTGGAGCAGGCTGGCCAGACACAAAGGCCAGGATGCGGATCACACCACCGGCATGGACCACCATCCTTTCCTTCACTGTGGCATCAAGGTCAACCTCAGGAGCAACTGTGATAGGCATAAAAACATAATATTATCATTCCATTTATCCCAAACAGATCAACTAGATCACAATTTCAGGGAGCAGATGAAGAATTTAAAACCATGATATTATCATATGCGGATGTAAACAGGTCAATAAAGAAAAGCAGGAAAAGTCAAGAAAATTAGGACATTGGTTTGTCGGTAGGTACATTCCAATGAAGTATGAATAGAGGATAATGATTCATCTATTAATCAATCTATTTCTCCTAAAACAAGAGATCATAATTTCAAGAAGGAGAAATTTAAGAAGTTAACTCACTTGTCCTGTCTTCAACCTTAATAGCGTCTGGGACTTCACCGGGTTCGCTGGGGCCTGCAGCATTCAACGCTGTCACTCTAAACTTGTAGAATCCACCGGTCTTCAATCCAGTAATGACCAACTTGGTGCTTCTGTGCTCCTTGTCTTTAGCCTGAAACAAAAACATATGTTATGTAAAACTTGTGCACATACAGGTTACCTTATTGGGAAAAAAACATTAAAATTACAAAAACAATCATTATACTTACTTTAACCCATTTGTCTGTTCCATCCTCTGAGTATTCAACAATGTATCCCGTGATCTTAGATCCACCATCCTTCAGAGGTGGGATCCAGACTAGATCCACTGATGACTTGGTCCAGTCTGTGACCTTTGGTGTTGGAGGTCCAGGGACAGCTACACAATCAAATTCAAACCATGTTTAAAACACTGAAATATGGTTGAGAAATCTGCTATTAATAAGCTATTAAAAACAAAAAACTACAAGTAGGCATTGGTCTGAAGCCGAAAAAGAAAGTAAATTCACATGAGCACCACAATGACTACTCCACCCATGCCTTCTAGTCTATTCAAATAATGTCTGAATCTCCGAACACTTCAAACCCATAGAATTATTTTATTATTATTTGTATATATTAACTTTATTTAACTAGGCAAGTCAGTTAAGAACAAATTCTTATTTACAATGACGGCCTACCCCAGGCCAATTGTGCACCGCCCTATGGGACTCCCAGTCACAACTGGACGTGTTCCAGCCTGGATTTGAACCAGGGTGACACCTCTTGCACTGAGATGCAGTGCCTTAGACCACTGCGCCAACCGGGAGCACAAATTAATGGATATTCTATGTTGGTTCAACGTAATTTCATTGAAATGACGTGGAAACAAGTTTGATTCAACCAGTGTGTGCCCAGTGTGAACACTCGATCACTTGATATGCGCGTTCACGATCAAGTACAAACAAGTATATTTCAAAAATAATCTGAATAAATCAACATAAATCAAGAAATCTTAAAACATCTAAAAGTATTTGCAGAGCTGGTTTTAGTCGCACATCTAGCAAAGGACTGTAGTGCTTGAAGGGGTGGTATTTCTAACGTTTCATAATGTACATGAAAGCTAGCTAGCTAATGGACAAGTTATCTAGCTAGCTTAGCATGAGCCAGCCACTTCATATGAAATTGCAGCTAACCACGGCTAGCTAGCAGCAGGCAGTCTACAACAAGCCAAATCAGCTGATGCAATCACTGGCGACCGATAGACTTGTACATAGTGCGGAAGTAGAGAGATGTAATTTTCTTTTTACAACTCTGTTGTCACTCCCTGAGTGCACTGCCCATGTTTCATAGCATGTCATGCTAGCTACTACAAGACCGCTCCCAGGAGAATGTGCACAAATAGATTTTCTAATGTGGAATATTGGTGGCAGTTGGGATGTCGAGTGTGCATCGTTGCCAAGCAACTGAGTTGTTTGACCCGGTGCTAGAACTCTGAGCTTCGGCTGAAAAACATTGTCAGAAATGCTACAAAAAGGTAGCATATCATTGGTTCTTAATGGACAGAAATGGGCACGCGAGAGCAATAAATTGTTGCACCCACAAACTTAGTCAATCCAATGGATGCTATAGTCACTTTATGGATGCTATAAGTCCAATGGATGCTATAGTCACTTCATGGATGCTATAAGTCCAATGGATGCTGTAGTCACCTTATAGATGCTATAGTCACTTTATGGATGCTATAGTCACTTTATGGATGCTATAAGTCCAATGGATGCTGTAGTCACTTTATGGATGCTATAGTCACTTCATGGATGCTATAAGTCCAATGGATGCTGTAGTCACTTTATGGATGCTATAGTCACTTTATGGATGCTATAGTCACTTTATGGATGCTATAAGTCCAATGGATGCTATAATCACTTTATGGATGCTATAGTCACTTTATGGATGCTATAAGTCCAATGGATGCTGTAGTCACTTTATGGATGCTGTAGTCACTTTATGGATGCTATAAATCCAATGGATGCTGTAGTCAGTTTATGGATGCTATAGTCACTTTATGGATGCTATAGTCACTTTATGGATGCTATAGTCACTTTATGGATGCTATAAGTCCAATGGATGCTATAGTCACTTTATGGATGCTATAAGTCCAATGGATGCTAAAGTCACTTTATGGATGCTATAAGTCCAATGGATGCTAAAGTCACTTTATGGATGCTATAAGTCCAATGGATGCTATAGTCACTTTATGGATGCTATAAGTCCAATGGATGCTATAGTCACTTTATGGATGCTATAAGTCCAAAGGATGCTATAGTCACTTCATGGATGCTATAAGTCCAATGGATGCTATAGTCACTTCATGGATGCTATAAGTCCAAAGGATGCTATAGTCACTTCATGGATGCTATAAGTCCAAAGGATGCTATAGTCACTTTATGGATGCTATATGTCCAATGGATGCTGTAGTCACTTTATGGATGCTATAAGTCCAATGGATGCTATAGTCACTTCATGGATGCTATATGTCCAATGGATGCTATAGTCACTTTATGGATGCTATATGTCCAATGGATGCTGTAGTCACTTTATGGATGCTATAAGTCCAATGGATGCTATAGTCACTTCATGGATGCTATAGTCACTTTATGGATGTTATAAGTCCAAAGGATGCTATAGTCACTTCATGGATGCTATAGTCACTTTATGGATGCTATAAGTCCAATGGATGCTATAGTCACTTCATGGATGCTATAAGTCCAAAGGATGCTATAGTCACTTCATGGATGGTATAAGTCCAATGGATGCTGTAGTCACTTCATGGATGCTATAGTCACTTTATGGATGATATAGTCACTTTGTGGATGCTATAGTCACTTTTATGTCACTTTATTGATGCTATAGTTTCGTTTTAAACTAGGTGTTTGCAGAAAATGCTATGTAAACTCAATTCCTAACGATCCTGTTATCATTTCGGTTTGTGGTTCTCAGCCGGATGGGTCATGACGAGCAGCAGGGAGTGTGTTGTGTACCTCTAAGTGAATTTGAGAATTTTCATCGACATTAGTGTCATATTCACTAAGATATGATGGTTGAGAGATTTATATTTAACATTGAGCTTCAACCAATGCCATACTTAAGTATCGTACTGTCAACCGGTGCAACCTTTACAAACTTGCCTTAAGTCAAGTGAGATGGAGGACATTCGTCAAGGGCCTGTGCTATTTTAAACAGCCAAGGGCAGGAGTAAAATCAAGTATCATACAATACTTACAGATAGGATCTCTGGCGAAGATGGGGTCGGTGCACGCGCTAGGAGGTCCACATCCTGCTGCGTTGATAGCTGTGACCCGGAAGAGGTACTGTGACCCCTCAATGAGTCCAGTCACATTATGGGACACCCCGAAAGCAATGGCCCGGATGGGGTCGCGCGTCACCCTGTTCCAGCGCTTAGAGGTGGTTTCCTTACGCTCCAGCCAATAGCCAGTCACTGGACTGCCTCCATCGTCTTCTGGCTCTTCCCAGTTGACCATCATGGAATCATGGTCAACAGCTGAAATGGTTGGCTTTTCACATTGGCCGGGAACAGCTTTATAAAAAACAAACAAACATGAATTCTGTTAATCTTGACTTCAACATTCTCAGGTTTTTCATCAGACTTGTGTATTATGATGTGAATGGTCACTGTAAAGCACTTTATGACAACTATGAATGAAAAAAGTGCTTTCTACATACATCTGATTGATTGATGCAAATCCTTTCATGAAAACATGATATTTTGCTCTCTACGCTTACCATAGAGTTTCCTGGCTTCTTCAGGTTCACTGTCCAGAGGCTCTCCAACTCCATATTTGTTCTGAGCACAAATTCGGAACACATACTCATGCCCTTCCATCAGGCCCTCCACCGTCCAGATACGCTCCTTGGGTTCATTGGTCACAGGGATCCATGTCTTCCTGTTGGCTACACGCCTCTCAATGACGTAGTTGGTCACTTTGGAGCCACCGTCATCCTTAGGTGGCAGCCATGACAGGGTGATCTTCTCAGCGTCGACCTCCTCAAACTTCACAGGACCGGATGGTGGTCCAGGACGTCCTGAAGAAAGGAAGCGGTACCATTTGTTAAGTGAAAAGAAAACTTTTAATAATGTAATTTGTTGATTTTCTTGGCTGTGAAAATATGACAATAAAGCATGTTGAATTTCAACGTTGATATGTAAGTCAGCCTAGATAAGAGCATCTGCTAAATTACTAAAATGTAAAGAAGTTTACCCAAGACGTTGAGTCTCATCTCCTTGGAGGCCTTTCCTAGGCTGTTACTGGCTGTGATAGTGTAGAGGCCTGTATCTGAGCGCTTTCCCTGCTGGATCAGCAGTACACAGCTATCATCAGACACAATCTTGTTGATGTGCTCGTCATATGCAACCTCAACCTTGTCGTCACCCTTGTGGGCTGGAGCCTTGAGCCAGGTGAGAGTGGGGAATGGACAGCCCCTGATCTTTGCCTTGATGCTGATATCAGCCCCTTGTTCAACCTCCATGAACTCCTCCAGGTCAATAGCAGGAGCACCTGAGAGACAAACAATGGCAACCAATTTAGAAAATCACTTATTTTCTTTTAGACACTAAACACCTTTTAACACCTAACTCCAGAGGCGTCATCCTTCAGATTTGTCCTCTTAAAAAAAAATATATATATACTGTATATTATTTTTCTCTATTTCTGTAATACTACTAGCCACCTAGTAATTTTATGAAGTTGGCTTTAGCTATCCCAAATAAGTTCCCAAACTCGTAACTAGCTACCAAGAAACGATTTCAGGTAATCGATCAAGTTAGAGTAGATAGCTTGTCTAACTATCTTAGCTGGCATGCCTGCTGGCAAGGTTGGTAGATTTTAGAAATGCAAGCAATAACTAAATGTACTGAATAAGACTCATTTCTTTCAATTTTACCCAGATTTCAGCAGATATGCAGAGAAGCATATTTAGTTTAAGAAAGTAACCCCCAGTCAGGAGGATATAGACAGGTCAAGAGGTATGCTTAGATATGCAGGAAAATACTTATATATTTTTCACATAGAATTATCCATAATTATTATGTTTGAAAAATGCTAAATTCTCCAATTCACGGACGGGGCCTAGCCCCCCTCTGGACCACCCCACTCTGGACCAGCATAACGCTCCTGCCTAACACTTAAACACCATAGAACAACGCATTTGTTTAAATGAAGCAACCATCTATACATCTTTTTATCAACTTACGTGTCTGGTCTTGGATGACAACTGGTCCAACAGTAGATGATGGTCTGCTGGGGCCGGCTTCGTTCACGGCCTTGACACGGAACTCATACTCTTCTCCTTCAGTCAGATCCTCAACCTTGAAGGTGAGGTCTTCAATATCACGTCTGTTGCACTGTCTCCAGGACTGCTTCTGAGATCCACTACTGTCCCAGCACAGACGTTCAACAGTGTAGTGTGTCACTGGAGCTCCACCGTCATTCCTGGGTGGCTTCCAAGTCAGGGTGGCTGTGCCCTTAGTCACTTCTTGAATCTTTACCCTTGTGGGAGCATCAGGAGGATCTGAACAAAAATAATACAAGGACTGATTAGAAACTGCTGGCACAATAGAACAGGTGTGTGTTCTATAGAACAGGTTGGTTCTGTGAATGAAGTGAATGTTGTTCACTTACGGA
Organism: Oncorhynchus nerka; assembly: GCF_034236695.1. Lineage (NCBI taxonomy): Eukaryota > Metazoa > Chordata > Actinopteri > Salmoniformes > Salmonidae > Oncorhynchus > Oncorhynchus nerka. The sequence goes on along the minus strand of NC_088396.1, from coordinate 34,600,887 downwards.
TAGGATCTCTAGCCTTTGAACATTCAATGGTCTCAACTAGTGGTCCAAATCCAAAGCGGTTCTCCGCCCGGATACGGAACAGGTAATCCTGTCCCTCAATGAGGTCGGGCACAATAAAGGACTGGGCGGCACAGGCTGGGTTGCACTTGGTCCAAGCTTTTCCTTCCACAGTCTTCTTCTCAATGAAGTAACTCTTGATCCTCTCACCACCGTCACTATCTGGAGCCTTCCATGTAAGTCTACATGTGCCTCTTGTGATGTCTGTGACTTTGAGGTCTTTGGGTGGGCCAGGCAGATCTGAAAATAAGGTTTTGCAAATGATTAGGAATCTTGTAAAAGACTTGGCCCATTTGTTTATCCACCTGTGTTATTTTGTTTTTACTTACCAAGGACATTGACTCTGACTTTCATGTTCTTGTGTCCAGCTGCGTTTTCCGCTGTGATGATGTAACGTCCGGCATGTTTGAGGTGGCTCTCAGGGATGGTAATGACTGATGTTGTATCAGTTGACACGATCTGAGTAGAGACATTTACAAAATACACAACGATTATTACATGAGACTTGAAAACATAAAAAATTGTTTGGATCGTACAAAAGTAGAAAATAACTATCCCTTTAAAAAAGAACAAAGCTTCGATTTCTATAGATTTCTCTATTGTATTTCTATAGATTCATTACCTTTGAATCGATTGGAAGGATATGGATGTCATTCTTCTTCTCGGTCTCTGCTGTTCCATCCTTGAACTCCCATGTAACTTTAGGAGTGGGACGGCCGGTGATGAGAGCTGGTATTTTAATGGTAGTTCCAGCTCTGCAGGACAACAGCTCATGGGCGCTGACCTCCAGAGTAATGTTTGGTTCAGCTGTGAAATTAAAAAGTACATTAGTATTGTAAAAAGCATAGTATAGTACACCAGTAAAACTCAAATCAACAAGCCAAACTCACACATAATTAAGTGATAATGCCAGAGAAGCTGGTGTTTGGTGGATATATTGGCACGAGTCTCGTGCTGGTAAACCGTGGAAAAAATGTCCTCCAAACACCGGCTTCGAGGGCATTATCACCTTTATACAACGGGTTACCAACATATTCAAATAATGATTCATATATTTTAATTAAAAACATGATTTTTATGAATTTATTCATACTATTTCATCCTTCTACAAGATATAGTCCCGACACAAATCTAGGGTTGCTACCCAAGCCAGCTGGTTGTTCGTTCTATCGGTTTGATTGCCAGAGCCACGACCCAGTCATTCAGTCTTTTTGTTCTGTATCTATGGACGCGACCTAATCGTTCATTCTAAGTGTTCCATTTCCATACTGGCTGGCTTGCTAACTAGCCAAATATGGCTAACTTACAATCAAGTCGAAAATGTGCAGCCAGAATAACAGCAAAGTAGCTGAATATTCATTTGTTAAAGCTGTTTTCTAGTGACATTTATTTAGATACATCCATAATGATGAGCTAATGAAAATGTGCTCACTTGTCAGGACACTGTTGTTCAGAGGAGCTAGCCAACAACACAGCTAATACAATCGCTCCACACTGAAGCTGGAAAGACTGCAAACTAGCTGCACTGTGTTTTGTTTGACGTTTTTCTAATTGTCTATTCTTTGTATATATCCATAAAAATGATGCCACCTGATTCATGATTTTCGACTGTCTGAGAAACGCTACCTGTCTGTCCGTCTGGTCCAGACTCGTCCATTACTATGGGATAGCTGGGGATCGAATTTGATATTGAAACAATGTTTCAAATGTCGGAGAGACAAACAGCAAGGTTTATACAAATCTCCTCTGTTGAAAACTAAATTTTAGTCTACAAAAATGTGAGATAATGTCTAGATGCTTTTTATAGTGCCAGTTCAGTTTGTGGTGTGACAATGGCATAGAAGTTGGAAAGGCAACAGAGCTGAGACTTACTTAAGATGTCCTGGACAGTGATGTCAGCAGAACGTGCGCTTGGTTCAGATTTGCCAGCAGCGTTGACAGCAGTGACTCTGAATCTGATCTTCTGGCCTTCTTTCAGGTCTGGAACAGTGATCTCAGTGGTAGGGTGCAGCTTCTCAGGGTCACTGACTCTCTTCCAATCCAGGGAGTCTGTGTCCTGAACCTCAACGATGTAGCCCTTGACTGGGCTGCCGCCATCTTTCTCTGGCGGGGTCCAGGTGAGAGTGACACTGGTCTTGGTCTTGTCCTTAACAACTGGCATTCCTGGTGCACTAGGGGGATCTGAAAAAAAGTCAATGCAAGTTTTACTCAAATGTAATTATGCATGTATTTAATCCTTATTCAAACAGAAAGTCCCGTTGAGGTCAGAAGATCTTTCCAAAGGGGAATCTGCCATAATAATGAATTATGATATAGTCTTCTTGACATACAGTGCATTCCGAAAGTCATCATACCTCTTGACTTTTTCCACATTTTGTTACGTTACAGCTTTATTCTAAAATGGATTAAATTGTTTTTTTTCCCCCTTCATCAATCTACACACAATACCCTGTAATGACACAGCAAAAACAGGTTTAAAAATCTTTGCAAATTTGACAAATATCACATTTGGCAGCATTTACAGCCTCGATTCTTCTTGGGTATGACGCTACAAGCTTGACACCTGTATTTGGGGAGTTTCTCCCATTCTTCTCTGCAGATCCTCTCAAGCTCTGTCAGGTTGGATGGGGAGCGCCGCTGCGCAGATATTTTCAGGGCTCTCCAGAGATGTTCGATCGGGATCAAGTCCGGGCTCTGGTTGGGCCACTCAAGGACATTCAGACACCTCTCCCGAAGCCACTCCTGCATTGTCTTGTCTGTGTGCTTAGGGTTGTTGTCCTGTTGGAAGGTGAACCTTCGGCCCAATCATGAGCACTCTAGAGCAGGTTTTCATTAAGGATCTCTCTGTACTGCTCCGTGCATCTTTCCCTCAATCCTGACTAGTCTCCCAGTCCCTGCCACTGAAAAACATCCCACAGCATGATGCTGCCACCATCACGCTTCACCGTAGGGATAGTGCCAGGTTTCCTCCTGACGTGACGCTTGGCATTCAGGCCAGAGAATCTTGTTACTCATAGTCTGAGAGTCCTTTAGGTGCCTTTTGGCAAACTCTATGCGGACTGTCTTGTGCCTTTTACTGAGGAGTGGCTTCCGTCTGGCCACAACCATAAAGGCCTAATTGTTAGTTAGAGTGCTGCAGAGATGATTGTCCTCCTGGAAGGTTCTCCCATCTCCACAGAGGAACTCTGGAGCTCTGTAAGAGGGACCATCGGGTTCTTGGTCCTGACCAAGGCCCTTCTCCCCTGATTGCTCACTTTGGCCGGGCCACTGTGTTCTTGAGGAACTTCAATGCTGCAGAGATTTGTTGGTACCCTTCCCCAGATCTGTGCCTCGACACAATCCTGTCTAGGAGCTCTACGGACAATTACCTTCGACCTCATGGCTTGGTACTGTCAACTGTGGGACTTTATATAGGCAGGTGTGTGTCTTTCCAAATCATGTCCATTCAATTGAATTTACCACAGGTGGACATCAAGTTGTAGAAACATCTCAAGGATGATTAATGGCTCAATTTTGAGTCTCATAGCAAAGGTTCTGAATACTTATGTAAATAATGTTTCGGTTTTTATTTTGAATAAATGTGTAAGAAATTCTAAAAACACGTTTTCGCTTTGTCATTATGAGGTATTGTGTGTAGATTGATGAGGAAATGTTTTTATTGAATCCATTTTCGAATAAGGCTGTAATGTAACAAAATGTGGAAAAAGGGAAGGGGTCTGAATACTTTCCGAGTGCACTGTAGCTATTCTACAACATCAAAGAAAGAGTACTGTACTTACTGCGTGGATCAACAGCGAATTGACATGGAGATGCTTCACTGGGAGGTCCGATTCCAGCAGCATTCTGAGCCCTAATTCTGAACTGGTACTCAGCCCCTTCATTAAGACGGAGGACTGTGTATTCCAAACCCTTCACTGCAGGCTTGGTGACTGGAGCTCTGTTCACACGACCCCAGATCCCAGCTCCTCTCTCTCTTTTCTCCAGCCAGTATCCCTGAATGGAGGAGCCACCGTTCTGCAGTGGAGGCTCCCAGGTGATCGTCATAGTAGTGGAAGTTGCTGCGATGACCTTTGGTTTGCGAGGTGGACCAGGAAGACCGAATGGATCCTTGAGAACGACCTTCTCGGATTCACAACCGTCACTGATTCCGAACTTGTTCTCAGCTTTGATTTTGAATTGGTACTGGCCCATTCTGTCCATTTTGTACACCTAGAAGGAGTGATATCAATGCATTAGTAATCATCACCATCATATTATTATAAGTTAACTAACCATCCTATTGAAGGTGTAAAATTAAGTTGACCCTAGATACTGATCTTGGGCCAGTTTTGCACTTTTCCCCACTAGCTAATGGTTAAGGTTAGGATTGGGGGAGGGGATGTTGCTCTGTACCAAGGGGAAACTTAACCCCAGACCCCACATTAAAGCAGTATTTGACTAGTTTTGACCTTTAACAGGAGTTTGGACTAACCCCATATCTCCTATCAATGATATTGCAGGTGAGCTGCTCAAAGTCAGACTTCTTCCTGCTGGCGTCCCTCCTTTCGATGATGTAGTTGGTGATCTCACTTCCCCCGTCGTCCTCTGGGACCGCCCAAGTCAGATAGCAAGACTCAGCCTGGATGTCAGACACCACAATGTCACGTGGCGGCAGAGGGCGGTCTATGAAGGCAAACAAAGCATTATGAGAATATTGCGGCTATTTAAAAAAAAAAATACTCGCTATCATTTTGACTTATTTGAAAGACTCAAAATACTTATTTGAAAGTATCTATAATGACAATAGATAGATAAGTACCACAGTTTCTTTAAACTAGCAATCAACAGTAGAAACAATAACAAAGCGAACTCCCCACCCCCGTTTTGATAAAAAACTAAGGGATTGGGCTAGAAAGTGTAACCACTCTCAAATTCATATACGGAGCTATGGATGCAAGGACTGATGATCCATGATATTCAAATTATAGTTTTAACCACGTTTTGAGGCTATGTTGTGTTTACATTTACTTTGTTGACAAACATTGGAGTCAACCATGTTTATATTTGGGTTATGATGAGATAGGATAGTTGAACTAAGGTCATGAGGCATTTATAAGTTAAATTCTTCAAAAATCATACACTGAGTGCACAAAACATTAAGAACACGGTTGACAACTCCATTGTGTCCTCCTCCCAGAGCGCTAAGAACCTTGGCGTGATCCTGGACAACACCCTGTCGTTCTCAACTAACATCAAGGCGGTGGCCCGTTCTTGTAGGTTCATGCTCTACAACATCCGCAGAGTACGACCCTGCCTCACACAGGAAGCAGCGCAGGTCCTAATCCAGGCACTTGTCATCTCCCGTCTGGATTACTGCAACTCGCTGTTGGCTGGGCTCCCTGCCTGTGCCATTAAACCCCTACAACTCATCCAGAACGCCGCAGCCCGTCTGGTGTTCAACCTTCCCAAGTTCTCTCACGTCACCCCGCTCCTCCGCTCTCTCCACTGGCTTCCAGTTGAAGCTCGCATCCGCTACAAGACCATGGTGCTTGCCTACGGAGCTGTGAGGGGAACGGCACCTCAGTACCTCCAGGCTCTGATCAGGCCCTACACCCAAACAAGGGCACTGCGTTCATCCACCTCTGGCCTGCTCGCCTCCCTACCACTGAGGAAGTACAGTTCCCGCGCAGCCCAGTCAAAACTGTTCGCTGCTCTGGCCCCCCAATGGTGGAACAAACTCCCTCACGACGCCAGGACAGCGGAGTCAATCACCACCTTCCGGAGACACCTGAAACCCCACCTCTTTCAGGAATACCTAGGATAGGATAAAGTAATCCTTCTCACCCCCCTTAAAAGATTTAGATGCACTATTGTAAAGTGGCTGTTCCACTGGATGTCTTAAGGTGAACGCACCAATTTGTAAGTCGCTCTGGATAAGAGCGTCTGCTAAATGACTTAAATGTAAACACCGTCCTAATATTGAGTGGCATTCCCCCTTGCCCTCAAAATAGCCTCAATTTGTCAGGGCATGGACTCTACAAGGTGTCGAAAGGGTTCCATAGGGATGCTTGCCCATATTGACTCCAATGCTTCCCACAGTTGTGTCAAGTTGGCTGGATGTCCTTTAGGTGGTGGACCATTCTTGATACACACGGGAAACTGTTGAGCATGAAAAACCCAGCAGTGTTGCAGTTCTTGACACAAACCAGTATCTCTGGCACCTACTACTATACCCCGTTCAAAGGTACTTAAATATTTTGTCTTGCCCATTCACCCTCTAAATGGCACACATACACAATCCATGTCTTAATTGTCTCAAGGCTTAAAAATCCTTCTTTAACCTGTCTCCTCACCTTCCTCTACAGTGATTGAAGTGAATTTAACAGGTGACATCAATAAGGGATCATAGCTTTCACCTGGATTCACCTGGTCAATCTATATCACGGAAAGAGCAGGTGCTCTTTATGTTTTGTACACTTAGTGTATAACTAATTTAGTTTATTAGGTACACCACCACATTCACGAAAATGGTTCACTCCTACAGACAGTGAGTCATGTGGCCATGGCTTGCTATATAAAGCAGGCAGACAGGCATTGAGGCATTCTGTTACTGTTTGATTGTGGGCAAAACTAGTCACCTTTGCGACATTGAGCGTGGTATTATTGCCGGTGCCAGGCGTTCAGGTTCCAGTATCTCAGAAACAGCATTTTTACATATGACAGTGTCTAGGGTTTACAAAGAATGGTGTGACAACAAAAACATCAGTCAGCGGCAGTCCTGTGGGCGATAACAGCTCGTTGATGAGAGAGGTCGAAGGAGAATGGCAAGAATCGTGCAATCGAACAGGCGGGCCACAAACAGGCAAATAATTGCGCAGTACAACAGTGGTGTGCAGAACGGCATCTCGGAAGACACAACTCATCAGTCCTTGTCTTGGGCTATTGCAGCTGACGACCACTCCGGGTTTCACTACTATCAGCTAAAAACAAGAAGAAGCGGCTCCAGTGGGCACGAGATCACCAACACTGGACAATTGAGGCGTGGAAAAACATTGCCTGGTCCGACAATTCCCGGTTCCGGTTGTGTCATACTGATGGCAGAGTCAGGATTTGACATAAGCAGCAGTAGTCCATGGCCCCATCTTGCATTGTGTCAATGGTACAGGCTGTTGGCGGTGGTGTAATGGCGTGAGGAATGTTTTCCTGGCACACATTAGCTCCCTTGATGCCAAGTGAGCAACATTTGAATGTCACACCTTGTAGAATCAATCCCCCAAAGAATCCAGGCTATTCTGGAGGCAAAGGGGAGTCCAACCTGGCACTAGATGGACGTACCTAATGAACTGAGTGTAAGTCCAGAAATTGATGTAGCAACTGCTGATTTCCCCATTAAGACATTTTGTAGCGCTTACACACCTACGTACAATTATAATAATATTATAATTGTATGGTTATCACAGATCTGTTTGCTGAAAATGTTAATGATAGCTGAAAATGTTTACCTAGAACCTCCACATGGATGATGCGGTGTGCTTTGCCATGGCAGTTGGTGGCAGCCAGTTTGTAGTCTCCCTTGTCTCCTCTGATAGTCTCAGGGATGCTGATCTTGGTGGTGCATTTGGTGCGGGCCACCTCCTCGAACTCCATCAACAGTGTCTCAGTAGCCATGGGGATGACGACGTCATCCTTAGACCACTGAACCTCTGGCATTGGCAGACCCACCACCTCAGCAGGGATCTCAATTGCTGCTCCCTTCCTCACAATGATTGTATCTCTCTTGAAATGCTCCAAGATTGAGATTTCGGGGGGAACTATGATAACAGACCACACAAGGCATTTCGTTAAGATGAATACAAAAAAAAGCAGTTTACTGTGGTTGCTTTATTATCCAAGACAAATATATTGTTTATGGTAGGGTTTATAGAAGAGTGTAACATTACTTACTTTCATCATCCTGTATGTTAGCACTGATTGGTTTGGAGCGTTCGCCCTCTCCCACCTCAGTCACGGCAAACACACGGAACTGATACACGTGGTTCTCTGATAGGTTTTCCAATTTGATGTGTAAGTCTTTGCAGAGCTTGCGATTGGCCACGTCAAACTCAGTTCCATCTGCTCTCATCTTCTCAACATAGTAACCCGTGATTGGGCTACCTCCATCGCTGCGAGGTGGCTCCCAAGCAAGAGCAATAGCAGTAGTCCACCTTTCGGTGTAGTGCAGTTTCAATGGTGGAGATGGAACAGCTGGAAGAGAGGAGTTCAATTTCAGAATCATTTTTAGATATTAAAATCTGTATATAAAAAGAAAGACACTCCAGCACATTGTGATTGTAGATTCTCCACAAACAATGTAATGGATCTTAGAACCAGTTAAAATTCTAACATCTTTGAATTAGCTTTTTTTCTCCAATAAAGCCATTTTCTTCACTCGTCATACCTTTGGGATCCGAAGCCAGAATAGGCCCAATGTCCGTTGGGGCGCCATCACCGTACTTGTTCCTTGCAAAAACACGGAAATCGTACTCTTCCTCTGAAAGCAAACCCTGAATGTCACACTTGCATGAAGCAATCTCGATAGGTTGTCTGAATAGCTTCATTTTTGCATCCTTTTTCTCCACTACGTAGCCGATGACATCGCTGCCACCGTTATCTAGAGGATCTGCCCAGCTCAAGCTGATGTTCTTCTTAGTGACATGAGTAGTCTTCAGATTAACCACAGGCCCAGGGACATCTAGTTACAACCACACAAAAGGGTCAAAATTAAGAGGATGAGAAAACCCATGATAGGAGAACTATGGCCTGTATTCATAAAACGTCTCAGAATAGTAGTGCTGATCTAGGATCAGTTTAGCCTTTTAGATTATAATGAACAAGATTATATGGAGAGTGGGGACATGATCCTAGATCAGCACTTCTCCTCTGAGATGGGGCCTATGTGAGCAATTGATTGCTTGCGCACTTACCCATGACGTCAACTCTAGTGACAGCAGATTTGGTTCCACTGCTGTTGGTTCCAGAGATCTGGTACTTTCCGTGATCAGTTCTCTTGGCGTACTTGATGAACAGAAGGCTGTTCTTTCCTTCTGTTTCGATCACAACATGCTCTTTGTCAGTTTCAGCCTCATCCTTCATCCATTTCACTTCCGGTTGTGGTCTGCCGATGGCGAACGCTGGCAGTCTCAGTGCCTCGCCGGCTTTGATGATGACTCCGTTCTTCACAGAGGCATCAAAGTCAACCACTGGGGGCTCTGGGGACATAGACATAGAAATGTTTGTTTAATGAGTACACTTTAGGCCAATAAAAAAATGTATAAATATTATATGGTAGTATGATATCATTAGCTCGGTGACATATTTGCGCTATATGAGCTGACTGGTTGAGCTAAATGGTGAAGCTGCATGATTTCACGATATGAGTTAACTGGCTTGTTCTCTGGGGTCAACGCAAGGTTATTGTAAATCACTATGAGACAACTGCTGATATAAAAAGGGCTTTATAAATACATTTGATTGTTTGATTGATTGATATATAGATACCTTGAGGCTCCTTCACAGTGACTGGTTCAGTCATGCCAGGTGCTCCCGGTCCGGCATCATTGACAGCAATAACCCGGATGTAATAGTCAGCGCCCTCTGTCAGCCCAGTCACTGTATACTTCAGCTCCTTGCATCTGAACTCTGTACTACGTTTCCATTCCTTCTCTCCAGCCAGAACACTCTCAACATGGTAGCCAAGTATATCTCCTCCTCCATTGTACAGGGGGGGAACCCAGGCGATATCAACTGTTGTCGCAGAGGTATCGATAACTCTTGGAGTGGGTGGGCCAGGTGGCACTGTAGAGGCAGAAAGAGATAACTTGAGTCAATGCTTATAATATTGATGATAGTGTGTCAACTAAGACATATAGGGGTGAATCCTAACTTCCACTTATAACACATTTTCACATAAGCTCCAATTGACATCAATGTTTGACTAAGTAATAAAGAAAAAAAACTCAGGATTACACTATAGATTACAGTGTTGGTATCTATTCTCAGATAAACTTACAGATTGGATCCATAGCAATCTGGGGATCAGTTGGGACACTGAAGGGTCCGGGGCCAGCCAGATTCTCTGCACAGACTCTGAATATGTATACCAGGCCTTCCATAAGACCCTCAATCTTCACAGAGAGGGTATTGAGCAGGAATCGGTTCACCCTAGTCCAGTGTTTGCTGTTCATTTCCTTCCTCTCGATCCAGTAGCCCAGGATGGGACTACCGTTGTCCTTGGGCTCATGCCAGGAGATGAACACACTGTTGGCAGTCACCTCTCCAATTCTGGGTGTGTTTGGAGCATCGGGTGGATCTTGAAAGAATAGAAGGGGAAAAGTAGAATGTTGTAATTGGCAGTTATTGACAAAAACAAACACTTATACCAGTGATAGTAAAGGGAAAATACACATTTCACCAAACGTTTATAACTGATAGTAAAGGAAAAACAGAAATGTCATTGTAGATATTTACCGAATTGGTTCTTGGCAACGACTGGCTCAGAGAGACATGAAGGTCCGCAGCCAAACTTGTTCTCAGCGGTAATACGGAAGATGTACTCCTTTCCTTCAATCAGTTTGGTAACAGGATAGTTGCAAACCTTGAGGGTTGAAGTTACCGTGATCCATCCAATATCTTCATTCTTGTTGTCTTTCTTTTCAAGGATGTAGTTCAGGATCTCACTACCACCATCGTCAAGAGGAGGGTCAAACTTGCAGATGACAGAGGTGTCCCTGATCTCCTCAAAGACAAAGTTCACTGGAGGTCCAGGCTTATCTGTACAAATCATAGAAAAGAGAATGTTGAAACTCTTGTTGATGGGTTATGCTCCAGGAGGAGTAAAATGACTAAGTAAGTAAGTAAAGTTCTGAAAAATGACCGAAAATAGTTTGTGATGAGGATCATTGGCTTACCAAGGACGTTGACGTCACAGTATGCAGTTGCAACACCATGAGAGTTCTCGGCCTGGATGCAGAAGTGACCGTGGTCAGCTCTGATGGAGTCTCGCACCATGATTGAGGTCTCGCCCTTCTTTACAGCATAGGAAAGACGCTCATGAAGAGGGGTTACAAACATCTCAGGTTCTTCAGGTTCAACCTTGCCCCCCTTCTTCTTCAGAATAGGCAGTACTGGCTTCTTCTCTGGTACATTCTTGACGTCTTCGTTGTTCCTGAGCCAGGTGACAGTTGGGTATGGAGCGCCAGAGATGTAGGCATCCAGGCGGATCTCTTCACCCTTCCTGATGCACAGGCCGTGCTGCAGGCGAGCATGGAGGGACACCTTGGGTTTTTCTGAAAGAATTTACAAAACAAAGAATAAACCATAGAAGTAGAATGAATAGAACAGGTGTCCCCATTCAAGTCAATAATGGCATAATGGAAAGACTGGTAGCCATTGTGAGTGTATCCATGCCAGGAAGTAAAAGCAGGAAGTGTACCCTTCAATCTGATTTGTTGAGTCAACTCAACTGACATAAAAAATACATTCCATTGCATGAGCTGCATCATTTCAATGAACATTCTACATTACCATGGCAATCAAGCATCAGTTGATAGAACATTCCAAATCACCATGGAAGTTATTGCATCACAAGACCAGGCAGCCATTGCGAGTGTACAATACATTTTCCAGTAACATTGCTAGGGTTAAAGCTTCCAAGCCTGTTCTATTCATTCTATTTGTATGGGTTAAACTACATGTTATTATTAGACATACACTTCGGCCTCGATTCAATCAGATATAGCGTCAACTGCATTGGCCGACATCCACATAGTGTGTTGGAGGTGTAGCTGTGGTATGAGCTGACCAATCGGTGAGAGGCTGCTCGTGTGTCACGAACCACTCCCTTCCTTATTATCCCTATACTGTGTTAGAAGTTCAAAACGGCAATATCGTATAAGCTCTATCGATTATAGAAATAGTGACAGGCTAATGCATGTTTTCATGTTAATTTGGATGGGGGGATTTATAGCCTATCAGTCTAATCAAAGTGTAGACAATAGTGTAGACAAGAAAACATCACGCATTCGAGTGTTTGAACTTGTAACGTGGCTGCATGAACTTCTAACGCGGCTGCATGGGATTTGTCAGAAATAAAGTTGGGTGTGGTTTCGTTGCATCCAATGGCAGTTTTCACGACAAGGTAGCACAAGGAGCTGCTTGTGGATTTCACAGCTCTAACACAGTTGTATCTCCGACACCGGCAAAACATGCGCGTGTCGGCTAGCACGGATCTGATAGAATCTAGCACTTGATCTTTCGAATTGGTGTATATCAGACGCCATCAGAGTCCATTTGGAGCGCTTTTCAAGAACCCAAAGGCGTTTTACAATACAGAACAAGTAACAAACAAAAATGAAACAATGTCAAAAAGGTAGCCATACCAACGGGAGCAGCGATCATGGTCAGTGGAGTGCTGCGAGACGGCTCGCTGACTCCAGCAGCGTTCTCAGCGCGAACACGGAACTGATACTCTTTGCCTTCTGTCATATCTTTCACCACATAGGTGAAACCAGGCACCAGGGATGGGTTGATTCTCTGGAATCTATCACCATCCTTCTCAATGCATTCCAGGATGTAGCCAGTGATGGCGCAACCACCGTCAGACACTGGTGGTTTCCAGGTCAGTGTGATAGAGTTGGCGGTTGGATCATGAGCCTCAACATCAATGGGTGGATCTGGTTTCTCTGTAAATAACAAAGCAGGAAAAATAACATCAATACATTTCTCTGCAATCCATAATCCATGGAGCCGGGAAAGGTTCATACATCCAACACATTCTCCTATATAATGCGTTCCTGCTCCTTCAAAAATGGTGGTGAAGAAACTATCAAGCAATTCTAACCAACTGTGAAAAGTTGGAAAGTGCTCCAGAACACTTACGTTTCACTTCCATAGTGATGACAGGGTTGCGGAGCTCCAGGAATGGCCCAGAGCCGACCTTGTTGACAGCCTTGACCCGGAAGTGATATTCTTCGTTCAGCTTGAGATCGTTGACCTGGTAGGTCAGGATGTTTTCTCCTGACATCAGAGGCCTGAAAGTCTTATTAGAAGCCCCTCTACGCTCCAGAACGTAGTGGAGAATTGGAGTACCACCATCACTCTCTGGAGCCTCCCATGTCAGCTTGCAGGAGTTCTTAGTGATCTCATCTGCATTGATGTCCTTGCATTGGCCGGGCAGACCTGTGAATATAACGCAGAATATGCTATACAGTCTGTTTTCTGCCTTTGAAGTAAAAAATATCTTGACTTAACACCAAATATTTTCACAGTGAAGAATTCAAGTGAATACTATACGTGAATCTTACCAATAACTTTAACGTTGATGATTCTGGTGGCTGTTCCAATCGCATTTTCCAGAGTGACGGAGTATTCTCCAGCATCATCATGCACACACTTCATCACTTCCAGGTGAACACTGTTGAGCTCACAAGTCATCAACCGTCTGTCGTCATTCTGTAACTTTGTGTCAGAGGCAGTATCTGTGTGGATGATTTTGCTCCAGACCATCTCTGGTTTGGGGACGGCATTGTATGGGATGTTGATATGCAGCTTGTCACCCTCAACCACCACAATGTCTAGGGCCTCCATATCCATAGTAGGAATACCTGAGAGAGTGGATAAAGAGATGTATATGTTACTTCCCATTTATTTTCAATAAGTGGCATAAGATTTATTTCCATTTGACACTTTGGGTTATGGTAAGTATGCTTACTGTCTGGATCCTTGGCAAAGACCTTCTCAGAAATGGCAGAAGGATCGCTGACACCAACAGAGTTGATGGCACGGACTCTCAGGACATATTGTTTCTCTGGCTTGATGCTTTCCTCTGCTTTGTATTTGAGCTCCTTGACTGGGCGAGTGTTGATTCTCATCCACTTCTCAGCTTTAGCCTCTCGGAGCTCAACATGGTATCCTGTGATGGGGCTACCTCCATTCTTCAATGGTACCTTCCAGGTAATGTTGATATGCTCTCTACTGGCATCAACTATGACCAAGTCAACAGGAGGAGATGGTGGACCTGGGAAGAAGAAAAAACACATTATTCACATTGGTTGCCTTTGAAAAGTAGTGGAAGGCACTCTACCAATGGAAGAAGAGGTGTCTCGTGGGGTGTGAGCGAGAGTTGCACCTTTTCCTTCCTAATATTGATTGCCTTTGCCATGCCAAGACAAAGTTATATTAAATAATCATACTACAGTATAATATGAATATACATTGAGAATGTAACAGACAACTCACTTGTAGCATCCTCAATGGTGACTACTTCTGTTGGTTCACTAGGGTGTCCAACACCAGCCTCATTCTCAGCACGGACCTGGAACTGAACCTCAGATCCCTCATCAACGTCTGTGACTTTGTAGGTGCACAGAGCGTCAGGGGTCTTTCCAGACTTCACCCAGCGGGTTCCAAGTTTCTCTTTCTTCTCAATGACATACCTAAAAAGCAAATGGTATGTATTATTTTAAAACGGTTTAAAATTACTTTAATACAAATACTGTCATGACAAACATATAGACAATTACAAGTTTGTTATTCACTTACTTTGTAATGGGTCTCCCACCATCACTCTTTGGAGCTTCCCATTTCAGTTCAACGTGTCTCTTGGACACCTCCACAATAGTCAAGGCATAGGGTGGCCCAGGAGTGGCTGGAAAGAAAAAGATGAAAGCAAAGTTCATACGTTGTAAGAACTACTCCACTGACTTTAACTCTCCATCAACAACAGAATGATTGAAGCAGGACCGGATAGAAACGTACTGAAAGTATCTTTAGCTAGAACAGAGTCTTCCAGTTCACAGTAATCACTCTGTCCGACTGCGTTCTCAGCAGCCACACGGAACACATAGAGAGAGCCCTCATTCAGTGGAGTGACAGTGTACTTCAGCTCCTTCACAGTGGTGTCCACCGCAGTCCAGGTCTTACGCCTGACATCCCTCTTCTCAACAACGTAGTTGGTGATTGGAGAGCCACCGTCGTTGTCAGGAGCCTGCCACTTCAGCTCAGCGTTGATCTTTGTGATGTTGGCCACCTCAAGCCATTGAGGAGGTGATGGAGGATCTGTTGAATAGAAAAGGCAAAATTAAGCTCATATAATTTCCAATTCCAAATAGTCATCCAACTGGTATTGTCTCTCAAAGCCAGGGATCATCAACTGGATTCAGCTGAGGGACAATTTTTTGTTGAGCAGATGGTCAGCGGGCCGGAACATAATTACAAATAATTTGTAGACTGCAATGTGACCGCAAGAAGACCAAACATATATAATATTTCACAAAAACATAAGAATTTCAAATCTTGCTTACATTTGTATACGATCACATATACCTCTATATTAAGCATGGGAATACTTTGGAACAGATTTCCAAGATTCAAATCACTTGGAGCTGATTTGCTGGTGTTTTTACAGTCTATTATGTACAACAATAAAAATATGAAACATTTATAAACTTTATTTTTTCATCAAGCTTGGGGGGCCAAATAAAATCACCCACAATCAAATTTGGCCAGCGAGCCGCCAGTTGGGGATCCCTGCTCTCAGCCTAATTGTCGGAGTTAGCATAATGACTTACAGAGTCTTTCCTTGCAGACCACAGGATCGCTTGGGTCACTGGGCTCACTCTCTCCTGCGCAGTTGACGGCCTTGACTCTGAATGAGTACTCCTGTTTCTCCATCAAACCCTTCAGGAAGTGCTCAGTCTGGGGCACGTCCTCTGCTGCTCTGATCCACGCTTCGGTACCAGTCTTCAGGAACTCAATGATGTAACCCTCGATCTTGGCACCGCCGTCGTGCTCTGGCCTGGTCCATTGCAGGGAGGCAGATGTCTTAGCTATTTCTCTGATGAAGGGTTTGCCAGGAGCCCATGGAGGATCTGGAAAACAAGTAACATGACAGGTTTATGACAGGTCTTATTTTGCTGATGATACTTGTTTTCTTTAAATTATATAGCTATCTGAAAATAATATAACTAAATGATCAATATAACACAACATACCAATTGGATCCTTGACCAAGACTGGATCAGTCTCAGTGCTTGGTTTTCCTGGTCCTGCAAGATTCTCAGCCAAGACACGGAACTTGTACTTCTTCTTGGTAGGCAGGCCCTTCACCCTGAAATTAATATATAGACATATTTGATACGACTGTGGATATACACATACAAAATGACAAAATGTAAAATAATAGTTAACTATAGTATAGTGTAATTATAGAACCTAAACAGGCCAACTGTACCTAAAGGTGATGTCCTTGATGGGCAGCTTGTTGCATCTGATCCATTTGTCATTTTCTGGGTCGAACCTCTCGATCCAGTACCCAGTGATAGGACTGCCACCATCCTCATCAGGCTCGTACCATGTCAGAGTCAGAGAGTCCTTAGCAATATCAGAAGGCTGCAATCTGGATGGAGCACCAGGAGGATCTAAAAGACAACAGCAACACATATATAATGCAATAATAGAACAGAGGACTATGTTTAATGAGTTTCAGTGTATAAAGTATATTACATTGACAACATAAATATAAGATAGTAGATAACGTACCAAAGGAGTATTTGGCGATGATTGGCACATGCTCATTAGGGGCGCCGATGCCGTACTGGTTCTCAGCCTGTACTCTGAAGACGTATTCCTTTTCAGGGGTGAGTTTGGTGGCATTGAAAGTGGTTTGTTTCACAGTGGATGACAGTTTGGTCCACTCCTCTTTGTCGAAGGGTCTAAGCTCCACAATGTAGTTTGTGACGACAGAACCTCCATCGTCTCTGGGAGGGTTCCAGGCCAGGTAGCAGGAGTGGTTGGTGATCTCAGAAATATCAAACGCAGCTGGAGGACCAGGCTTATCTGTAGGGTGACATTTAAATATTGTTATAAACATGAAAAATGTGTTGTTCCAAAGTTGTAAATTGACATTTATTGACATTGACATTTAGGGGAAAAAAATATATTGTATAGGGTAAAAAATATATCGTACCAAGAATGTTGACATCAACAGTTGCGGTAGCACGACCACTGCTGTTGACTGCCTCAATGATGTAGGTAGATGTGTCTTCTCTGACAGTTTTGGCGATAGACAAAGTGGAGTTTCCCGTCTTGGTATCGATGGTGATGCGATCATCTCCCTTCAGGACCAGGTCAGCCTTGGTCCATTTTACCTTGGGTTCGGGCTTTCCGACAATATCAGCTGGAAGCTCAATCTTGGTTCCGGCTCTGGCGGTCAAACCAGCCAGCAACTTCACGTCCAGTTGAATTTCTGGAGGCTCTGTTGGGATCAATTGGAAACAGAGTGACATTTCTGCAACAAACCAATGAGAGTTTAACTCAGGGCACGTGTCTTTAGAATTCAAAAAAGAGCTATGTAAATCCTATGTATTATTATCATGATTATATACATTACCTATACATTAACACCATTATCCCAGAAACCCTAGACCCACTCCAATTTGCATACCGCCCCAACAGATCCACAGATGATGCAATCTGTATTGCACTCCACACTGCTCTTTCCCACCTGGACAAAAGGAACACCTATGTGAGAATGCTATTCATAGACTACAGCTCAGCGTTCAACACCATAGTGCCCTCAAAGCTCATCAATAAGCTAAGGACTCTGGGACTAAACACCTCCCTCTGTAACTGGATCCTGGACTTCCTGACAGGCTGGCCCCAGGTAGTAAGGGTAGGTAACAACACATCCGCCACGCTGATCCTCAACACAGGGGCCCCTCAGGGGTTCGTGATCAGCCCCCTCCTGTACTCCCTGTTCACTCCTGAACCCACAGCCAGGCACGACTCCAACACCATCATTAAGTTTGTTGATGACACAACACTGACAACGACGAGACAGCCTATAGGGAGGAGGTCAGAGACCTGGCCGTGTGGTACCAGGAAAACAACCTCTCCAATAACGTAATCAAGACAAAGGAGATGATTGTGGACTACAGGGAAAAGAGGACAGGGCACGCCCCCATTCTCATCGACGGGGCTGCAGTGGAGCAGGTTGAGAGCTTCAAGTTCCTTGGTGTCCGCATCACCCAACAAACTAACATGGTCCAAGCACACCAAGACAGTCGTGAAGAGGGCACGACAAAACCTATTCCCCCTCAGGAGGCTGACATTTTTTTGCATGGGTCCTCAGATCCTCAAAAGGTTCTATAGCTGCACCATCAAGAGCATCCTGACGGGTTGCATCACTGCCTGGTATGGCAACTGCTCGGCCTCCAATGGCAAGACACTACAGAGGGTAGTGTGAATGGCCCAGTACATCTGGCCAAGTTCTCTGCCATCCAGGACCTCTATACCAGGCGGTGTCAGAGGAAGGCCCTAAAAATTGTCAAAGACACCTGTCACCCTAGTCATAGACTGTTCTCTCTGCTACCGGAGCGCCAAGTCTAGGTCCAAGAGGCTTCTAAACAGTTTCTACCCCCAAGTCATAAGGCTTCTGAACACCTAATCAAATGGCTACCCAGACTATTTGCATTGTCCCCCCTCCCCACTCCCCCTCTTTTACAGCGCTGCTACTCTCTGTTGTTATCATCTATGCATAGTCACTTTAGTAACTCTACCCACATGTACATATTACCCCAAATAACCCCGCACATCGACTCTGTAACGGTTCCCCCTGTATATAGTCTCGCTATTGTTATTTTACTGCTGCTCTTTAATTACTTGTTACTTTGATTTCTTATCTGTATTTTGTTTTAACTGCATTGTTGGTTAGGGGCTCGTAAGTAAGCATTTCACTATAAGTAAGCATTTCACTATACACCTGTTGTATTCGGCGCATGTGACTAATACAATTTGATTTGATTTGATTACCTTTAGGATCAACAGCCAGGATCTCATCTGTAGCCCTGCAGGGTTTGCCTGCTCCCAGCCTGTTGATGGCCCTCACACGGTAGGCATACCACTGTCCCTCGATCAGACCTGTCACCTGGAATCTAAAGGGAACCAACAATCTGGTTAAACTTAGAAAATAAGTATTCTCCCTTTCATTGTGAATAGAACATGATCAACTGTCAGTTTTAGTATTATTTAGTCACTGAAAAGTTTCAGCATGGGGTTTGATCAATTGCAAATTAAACATACTTCTGAAAGAATGCTAAAATATCAGGAAATGCACCGCTATCCAAAAATCTAAATCTGATTGAACCTCAGGCTGTGTACAACACTAATTTAGAGTAACAATGATAGAGATTAGGATCTTACTTCAGCTCAGGCAGTGGGTCTCCACATGGCTCCCACTTGTCTGTGCCACGCTGGCATTTGTCTACAACGTAGCTCTTGATTGAAGCTCCGCCGTCGTACTTGGGTGGCTCCCAGTACAGGAAGATGCCCTTTCCTGACTTGTCTCTCCATTTCAGGTTCTCAGGTGGATCCGGCACAGCTTGGAATAAACACATGGTTTACATTTTCAGATCGTGGTAGAACTTGTGTATGATTTAGTTGAAGTGTACAAATAAATATGTTACTGTAATCAGTTTCTGAGAAGGATAAGTACTCACTGGCAGGCGAGGACACATTGACTGGCTCGTCAATGTAGGCAGGCTCTCCTGGGCCACACTTGTTGATTGCAGTAACACTGAACAAATACTCTTTGCCTTCAATGACATCTGCCACAGTGAACTCCAGGTCCTGTACACCCATGCAAACCTGAAAAGCAATCACAATATAAATTAGTATTAGGATGAATGGGGAGCATATACATATAGACACATTTATTCCTTAGCGGTTATGGTTATAGGAACACAAATTTGTCATTCAAAGTGTACTCATAAGATATACCTTGACCCAGGTCTTGCGGGACACTTCCTTCTTTTCAATTTGGTAGCCAATAACTGGGCTTCCTCCATCATGCTCTGGTGCCTCCCACATCAGGTGGACATGGTGTCTTGTCACCTCAGAAACCTTGAAGTCTTTGGGTGCACTTGGTGATGCTAAACACAAATTGCAAATAATGAGCAAATACTGCCAGTACTACTACACGGTGAGAGGGCTGTAACATATTAATTAAGTTGATAACATGAAGACTAGTTGTTTTTTCATCACAAGGGTATAACTTACCAATAACATTGACTTCAATCTCTCCAAAGGCACTGGTCACATCATTCTCCAGGTGCAGAGTGTATGTGCCTTTGTCTGGACGCACACTTGGAGCCACTGTCAGTTCTGTGTAGGTGCTCCTTGTAACCATGGACACACGGTCACCAGCAGTGAGCTCTTTATCACCACAGCTCCACTTGGCGGTGGGTGTGGGATATCCAAGAAGAGGGACGCGGATAACAAGTGGATGAGGAACAATGACCTCCAGGCCATCCTTAAATCCACTGAGATCCATGGAAGGTCCAACTAAAATGAAAAAACAACATTATGTTTACAACCACATTAAATATTTGCATTTTGTATTTATTTAAAAAAAATATATATGTTCTAGTATCTATTTTCTCTGTTTTAAGTTATCGTTGAATAACAACACACCATGACAATCGTCTGCCAAGAGAGGTCCAAGCTTATCAGCTGGATCTGAAACTCCGGCTGCGTTCTCTGCACACACTCTGTAGTGGTACTGCATCCCCTGCTTCAGTCCAGATACCTAGGACAACAACAAAAGTCAATCAGTAAAATGTAATGAGGGAGGGGAATCAATACAAATGACAATACAAATTGAACAAACTGGCAACAAGCATATTTCACTGCTTGAAAAAAGAAAGTGGCAATTACCTTGTAGTTAAGGTCCTGACAGAGCCTGGCATTGCATCTGAGCCACTTGTCTGTTCCATCCTCACACTTCTGAATAATGTAGCCAGTGATCATGCTTCCTCCATTGCTGGCGGGGGTCTCCCATGTCAGCTGGACAGAGTTCTTTGTCTGGTCAGTGTAGTTGAAGTTCAATGGTGGGCTTGGTTTCTCTGTAATAGATTTGAAAGTGTTCAACTGTTGTCTATGCCACATAAATATTGGGGTCAGTTGGTCAGAACAACATTATCTTGACTCACCAATGGGGTCCATGATCTTAACTGGATCGGTGGCAGCACTTGGTTTGCCAATGCCAGCCTTGTTTTCGGCTTTGACACGGAAGATGTATTCCTTGTTCTCAACGACATCAGTGAGAGTGGCTGTGCGGTCCAGAGCCTTGGCGATCATAGCTACCTCCCAGCTCACAGAGGTTCTGTCACGGAACTCAATGATGTAGGAGGTGATCTCAGATCCGCCATCAGACTTTGGTTTTTCCCAGGAGACTGTGGCTCCAAACCTGTTCACGATGCCAACCACAACGTCCTCAGGTGCCTCTGGCACATCTGAAATAAAAACAGAGAGAAAGATTTTTAAAGATGATTATTTGTTTAGCTTTTCTTTCACCCCTCTTTTCTCCCCAATTTCATGGTATCCAATTGTTAGTTGTTACTGTCTTGTCTCATAGCTACAGCTCCCATACGCACTCAGGAGAGATGAAGGTTGAGAGCCATGCGTGCCTTAGACCACTGCACCACCCGGGAGGCCCTATTTGTTTAGCTTTTGATGCTATAATGGTCATAGGACATCACAGTACAGTTGTACTTAGTATTGGGAAAATTCATGCATTTGTATTCTACAGTAGTCAAGTATTGCTTACCAAACTTATTCTTGGCCTGGACAGCTTCGTCTGTCTCCACAGTGGGTCCACTGCCCACTCTGTTGCGAGCACATACTCTGAAGAGGTACTTGTTGTCCCTCTGGAGACCGCTAACAGAGTATTCTGGAGCGTCAGCACGGTCAGTGGCAAGGGTCCATGTCTTGCGCTTGATATCACGCCTCTCCACCACATATGCAATGATCTTGCTGCCACCATCACTCTCTGGCTCTTCCCAGGCCAGGCTGACCTCACCGTCGGCGGTGTCAACCACTTTGAGGTTCTTCACAGGTCCAGGGACATCTGGAGATCACAAAAACATTAATGACCAACTTTTCAAGCATCCTGAACTATCTTACTACTGTAATCCATTAGATGATTTTCAAAAAGAGTAGAACCATGACAGTCCTAGACTTACCAATAACATCCAGATTGATGAATGCCTCTCCCTGTCCATGTTTGTTCTTGATGACAATCTTGTACCTGCCCTGATCTGTCTTTTTGGGGCTCTTCAGCCTGTATTCTGTTTTGTCTGCGGAGGTGTCAATGTTCTGCACAGGCAGGCTAACTGTGTCGAAGAACCACTCAGCCTCTGCACGAGGATAGGCATCGTAGGGGATCGCCATGACAAAAGGCTTTCCAGCGTCTGTGACCAGGTTTTGATCAGTTGTCTTGATCTTTGGCACAGCTGTGATGGAAAATTACAAGTGTGAAAACAAAACAACCGTTTACACTGAGAAGTGTTCAAGCGTTCAGGATGGTGACTCTGACATACCTGCCAGTTCCAGCTTGGCTCTGGCATCCTTCTCCTTGGCAACGACTCTGTACTCTCCTTGGTCCCGAGGCCTGACCTCACACACCTGGAGTCTGTGGACCTTGCCCTCGCTCATCATCTGGTACTTGTCACCCTGGACGATGATCATGTTGTTCCTCATCCATTTGACCTCAACTCTGTCTTTGTTGAGCTCCACCTCAAACACAATATCTGAGCCTGGAGGCTCAAACACATCCTGAGGTGGTCTGATGATCTCAACTGGTGTCTCTGTGAGAAAGAACAACATAATACATCAGGATAACGAATCTCCCAAAGCGTGATTGTGTATTAGAAAGCATTAGAAAATGAACAACTTACCTTCAACAAAGAGGCGGGCCCTGGATCTCCTGTCTTCCACGCCGCAGGCATATTCACACTCATCGTCTGGTCTGCACTTCTTGATCTTGAGTTTGCAAATCCTGCCATCTTTCTCAAATGAGTATCTGTCAAAACACAAGCAAGACAACTTTTTCAGACCTTTCTATTCAATACGCATAACGTTATCAACACACAACCATTTAATCAATGGGAAATTTGTACCTGGGTCCCTCTCTGATCTCACGACCATTCCTGTACCATTTAACAACAGCCTTCTCTTTAGACAGCTTGCAAGAAAACTCAGCATCCTCAAACTCAGTGATGGTCTGGTCTTTGAGTGGTGTGGAGAAGTCAGTGGGAGCTTCGTTGAGGATCAGCTCAGCAGTGCACTTGTCATCACCAGCCATGGCGGTGTATTCACCCTCATCGTCCATGACACAGTCCTTGATGGTCAGTGTGTGCTTATCTTTCTCCACACGGTACAGGATTCGTTTGCTCATGGTGATCTCCTGACCAGCCTTCATCCATTTGATGGTG
Source organism: Oncorhynchus nerka (assembly GCF_034236695.1). Classification (NCBI taxonomy): domain Eukaryota; kingdom Metazoa; phylum Chordata; class Actinopteri; order Salmoniformes; family Salmonidae; genus Oncorhynchus; species Oncorhynchus nerka. The sequence continues at coordinate 34,577,545 of NC_088396.1, read as the reverse complement.
ATATCAGGTCTGTTCACCTTGCAAGTGAAGCTGATGGTCTTCTTCTCTTGTGTCTCACAGTCCTCAAGAGGCTCAATAATCTTGAGCTTCTCCTCTGTGAATTCACATGATAGACAAGTTAGTTCCTCAATAACATCCTACAGTATTTGTATCCAGCAAAATTCAATAGGTTACTGTATTTACCTTGTACTTTGGCATTGGCATCGCTCTTGGCATGTTCACCACGATGATTTGTCAATGTAATAGTATACGTGGCTTCATCTGCCTTCTGAGCATCCTTGATCCTCAGAGAGAACACATTGTCTTTCTGGATCATGACAAACTTGCTGCTCTCAAACATGGTCTCCTCGTTCTTCAGCCACTTAGCTTTAGCTCCCTCAGTGTTCACCTCACAGTTGAAGATGATCTCCTGTCTTTCCTTCACTTGCATATCCTTGATGGGTGTGATGATTCTGAGTTTCTCTGTTGAGAGAAAAAAACAGTGTCAGCATAACTATAGTTTTCTATTAGACACAGAAGACAGCAATAAACAAATTATGCAGTATTTGTACAAGTACCCACCAATGACAAACAAGTCAGCTGAGGCTTTGGTAGTCCCAATGAAGGCGACATAGCCTCCTTCATCATGTGGTGTACAATTCTTCACTATCAGTGCTCTTCTCTTGCCATCACAGACAACGTCATACTTATCTCCGGATACAATCTCCTTGTCACCCTTGAGCCATTTGACTTCATAGGTGTCTTTAGAGACTGAGCAGACAAATTCAGCCTTTTCTCCCTCAACCACCTCAAGACTCTGAGGCCTGGCAATGAACTCCGCAGCCAGTTCTAGAAGAACAAAAAAGCAAGATGAGTGGAGATGCATATCATTTGTATCAGCAGCTTAACCTGCACTCAAACATATGCACATAATTTATATAATTTTTAAGAATGTATATGTTTTCAATTTACAGCTCATATCTGATTTCTTTACCATTCAGTGTTAATGTTGCAGATGTCTTGGCGTTATGCAGTCTGCAGTTAAACTCTCCAGCGTCCTCCATCTTGAGATCTTGAATAATGAAGATTCTCTTCCTTCCATCCGTGACCTGTTCATATCTTCCTCCTTCTGGCAGTTCCTGGTCTCCCTTCCACCAGGTGACCTCAGCGCTGGCCTTCGACACTTCACAAATCATCTTCACACTGTCTGTTTCTGTTCCCTCCACATTAGACAGGTTCTTGGTAAACTTAGCCTCTTCCTCTGCAAGGAGAAGAGATTGTAATCAGTCAAATATGTGGTTGATGGTATAGATATGAATCTCGTAGTAAGTGAGAATGAAAACAAAGCCTTACCAATAACTGTCAGCATGCCAGAGGACTTGGAGGTCTTAGCGTCACATTCGTACTCTGCTTCATCATCGAAGACTGTCTTGGTGACCACAAGGATACGCTTGACACCATTGGCAATGATCTCGTATTTCTTTCCCTTTCTGATCTCGCTGCCGTCCTTGTACCATTTGACCTGTTTGAACAGACAACAATATATCATCAGAATTCTTGTGCGTGTAAACCAATGATAATTGATTCCTCTGTTTTCATTTAGGTAGAGCTGATTATTTTAAAGTATTTTCATTCATAATCACTTACCTTGGCATTCTCACGAGACACCTCACACTCAAATCTGGCATTTTCCTTTTCTTTGACCTCAACATCATGGAGTGGCTTAGAGAACTCAACATGTGGAGCTGTAAGCAAAAATATATATTATATACTCTCTAAAACTCTGCTTGCGAATTCTGTTCATTTGCAATATTTATTTTTGTTGAATCATTATTTTACTTACGTTCAACATTCAGGAAAGCAGAGGTTTTGAATTCTTTAGCATCACATGTATATGTCTTTGAGTCATCTAGAGTACAGCCATGAATGATGAGTCTTCTCTTTCGGCCATCAACAATAAGGTCATATTTCTTCGTTTTGCGGATCTCCTGTGTGTCTCTGAACCACCTGACTTCAGCGTTTTCCCTGGAGACTTCACACTCCAATGAAGCAGTGGCCTCTTCCTCAACTGTCTGGTCCTCCAGAGGTTTGGTGAACTCAACTGGTGGCTCTGTAAAGCAGGAGACCATTATATTAGTTGCAATATAGATATACAGTGCCCTCAGAAAGTATTCATACTCCTTTACTTATTGTTGTGTTATAAACTGAATTCAAAATGGATTAAATATGTTTTTCTCACCCATCTACACACAATACCCCATAATGACAAAGTGAAAACATGTTTTTAGAATTCTTTGCAAATGTATTGAAAATAAAATACAGAAATATCTCATTTACATAAGTATTCACACATTTGGCCGTGATTACAGCTTTTCTTTCTGGGAAAGTCTCTAAGAGCTTTGCACACCTCGATTGTACACAATTTGCACATTATTATTTTTAAACATTCCTCAAACTCTGTCAAGTTGGTTGTTGATCATTGGTAGACAGCCATTTTCAAGTCTTACCATAGATTTTCAAGCCAATTTAAGTCAGAACTGTAACTAGGCCACTCAGGAACATTTGATGTCATCTTGGTAAGCAACTCCAGTGTATATTTGGCCTTGTGTTTTAGTCTATTGTCCTGCCGAAAGGTGAATTTGTCTCCCAGTGTCTGTTGGAAAGCAGACTGAGCCAGGTATTCCTCTAGGATTTTGCCTGTGCTTAGCTCTATTCCTTTTTATCCCGAAAAGCTCCCTAGTCCTTGCTGATGACAAGCATACCCATACCATGATGCAGCCACCACTATGCTTGAAAATATGAAGAGTGGTACTCAGTTATGTGTTGTGTTGGATTGACCCCAAACATAACGTGTTGTATTCATGACATAAAGTGTATTTCTTTGCCACATTTTTTGCAGTTTTACTTTAGTGCCTTGTTGCATGTTTTGGAATATTTATATTCTGTACAGGATTCCTTCTTTTCACTCTGACATTTCTGTTAGTATTGTGGAGTAACTACAATGTTGTTGATCCATCTTCAATGTTCTCCTATCACAGCCATTAAACTCTGTTTTAAAGTCACCATTGGCCTCATGGTGAAATCCATAAGCGGTTTCCTTCCTCTCCGGCAACTGAGTGAGGAAGGACGCCTGTATCTGTGTAGTGACTGGGTATATTGATACACCATGCAAAGTGTAAGTCAGATTTTTTATTTTGACCCATTTACCAATAGGTATCCTTCTTTGCATCACGCCCTGATCTGGTTCACCTGTCTTGTGCCTGTCTCCACCCCCTTCAGGTGTCGCCCATCTTCCCCATTATCCCCTGTGTATTTATACCTGTGTTTTCTGTCTGTCAGTGCCAGTTCGTCTTGTTTGTCAAGCTTACCAGCGTTTTGTCCTGTCAGCTCCTGTCTTTTCCCAGCATCTCTATTTCTCGCCCTCCTGGTTAGTGACCCTTGCCCGTCCTGACCCTGAACCCACTCGCCTGACCACTCTGCCTGCCCCTGAGCCTGCCTGCCGTCCGGTACCTCTGCCCCTATCTGGATTTCTGAACTCTCCCTGACCTGACCCTGAGCCTGCCTGCATTCCGGTACCTCTGCCCCTATCTGGATTTCTGAACTCTCCCTGACCTGAGCCTGCCTGCCGTCCGGTACCTCTGCCCATATCTGGATTTCCAAACTCTCCCTGACCTGACCCTGAGCCTGCCTGCCGCCTTGTACCTTTGCCTCTGTTTGCTGCAATTAACATTGTAACTTCGACAAGGTCTGCACTTGGGTCCTACCTGATTCCTGAAACTTTCTGATTCCTGATACTTTGCGAGACATTGGAAAACCTCCCTGGTCTTTGTGATTGAATCTGTGTTTGAAATTCAATGCTCAAGTGAGGGACCTTACAGATAATTGTATGTGTGGAGTACAGAGATGCGGTAGTCATTAAAAAAGAATGTTACACTATTATTGCACACAGAGTGAGTTCATGAAACTTATTATGTGACATGTTAAGCACATTTTTACTCCTGAACTTATTTAGGCTAGCCATAACAAAGGGGTTGAATACTTATTAACTTAAGACATTTCAGCTTTTCATTTTGAATGAATTTGTAATGATTTTGAAAAAAACATAATTCCACTTTGACATTATGGTGTATTGTGTGTAGGCCAGTGACACAACATCTCAATTTAAAACATTTTAAATTCAGTCTGTAACTGTCACGGATCCCTCCGGAACTTTCATCACGCACACCTGTCCCCTATTCCCACTGATTAGTATTTGTATATATGTGCCCTTTGGTTTCCATGGTCTTGTCAATTATTGTTACAATGTCCGTTGGTGCGTCTGAGTATCTGTGCTGTGTGTTTTGGGCTTTCGTGCCCTTGTGGATTGAGCAGATGATTCCAGGTGTAGTCCCGTGTGTTAATCATCATGCGCGCATGTGTATTTATTCGAGGTACTCCTCGCTCTTTTGTTTGGGTTTCAACCCTGTGTTTGTTTGGTCTTCGCCCCCGTGCCTTTATACGGCACTTCGTAATTTGGGCTTAATAAAAAAACTATTACGCATTCCTGCGCCTGTCTCCCGATCCTTCATGCCAACGTGACAGTAACAGAACAAATGCTGAAAGAATCAAGGGGTGTGAATACTTTCTGAAGGCACTGTAGATAAATGAACTGCACCCACACTTATGTAATTGACCTTCTTCCATTTGAAAATATCTGCATGCCATGCTTAACTAGACAAACAAATGTGTGCTAACATGTTTAATAACAAGGACCTCTCAGTTTCAGGGAGCTCTAGTGGTATGTCAGATCATTTCCATAATGATTTAACAAATATAACCTACCCCTGACAATGAGTTTGGCCTGGGTCTTGAAGTCCTTTGCAGTGAGCCTGACTTCCCCAGCCTCTGTCAGCTTGACATTTCTGATAGTTAGGCTGTGTACTTTGCCTTCTGCTCTGGTGACCACCTGAGGAAATGAAACAGTTTAATATGTATGTAAGCCTTGTCTGAGCCAGAACGGCCCATAGGGCAGCAGTCTTTCTCCTGTATCTGTAGAGTGAAGCAGCTTTAAGTACACCACCTGGACGCCAGTCAAACAGATTGATAAAGCCTGATTAATTGTCTTGATTACAAACATGTAACGCGTTGTTAATGACCTATTTTACATTTTAAACGTACAGTTATGAAATATTACAGCAAAAGTGCACTTGGGTGGCTCACCAACACTTGGGTGGCTTGCCAACACTTGGGTGGCTCACCAACCCTTGAAGCTGTTAAAAATAACTCAAGCAACGCTCACAGGAATGAACAGTCAAATGTTATCTCGACACAGATAATGCTGCACAATGACCTGAAGTGTCGATGTCCTTATATGTTTAAAATATGTTGGTGACAAAAATATGTATTTTATTTCACTTGTGATTATTATGACTGAGGTAAGTGGGGTAGGTGGGTTGTGAAGATATGTTTTATATTATAATAACATATAATTTGAAGAGCACATTTTCAACACTCAATGCGCCTAAGGTAGAAACAAAACAAAGACTGTCAACAATACATTAAAATATAGATAAACAATCACAATACATCAAAACATGACCTACTAATGCAAAACATAGACAGTAAGCAGATTAAGCAAATACAAATGTAAAGCTATCTTGGTCTTTAGCTTGGTAGGTATTTAGTTGCATTTTAAAGGAAGAAATGGAAGCTGCCTCCACGACATGTGCAGGTACAAAGTCAATTATTAAGTATTGTAAAGTATTATACTGTAGTTTATGTGAATGCAAGTTGTACTGTACTTACCCTATCACTTTGCTCTAAAGATGTGGAAAACATTTACTTAAAGTGATTGTAATGACTGAGGTAGTCATATAAATGATTTGTAAAGCCAACAAAGAGCTGAATAATATTGACATTTGTAAAGTCAATTATAAAGTATTAGTTGAATTTGCATACATCAATTCATAAAGAATATCTGCTTATGGCTATACATCAGTTTATGTGAATGTAAATTCTGCAGTACTTACCCTTTCACCTAGCTCCATCTTGGTGCTTCCCAAGAACCATTCTACAACGATTCCTTCATAAGTAAGTTCACAGTCGAAAGTGGCGGTCTCCCCGGCAGTAACAGTAACATCCTTGAGAGGCCGCATAAGCCCTATACTCCGCGCTTCAGATCGAGGAGAAGACATGGTTAGTTGACTGACTCATAAGAAACAAGTCCTTCTTTCACCAGACATCTTTGTATCCCAATTCTTAACAGGCATATTCTCCTTGGTCCCTAAACTACCAGGACAACTAAGGGCTGGAGGGAAAATCGGGTTATCATGGACTGTCCTAGTTATTTGCATTTAGAGTGTCTTCTCACTGTGAATGTTGTAGCTCCACCAATCATAACCACTGACCACCCACTCCAGATAAGGCATGAGGCTTCTAAAATAGCCACAACACCTGATTGGACAACAGCTCTCCCTTGCTGAGCTTTAGTATCTTTTGCCGTCAGTCAACTAGCAAAATGGTGGAGTACAACTTGCACTACCAAAATGTACTACTTGCTGTACAAAAGGTTACTTGTCAGAGGAAAGCCATAATATTTAGTCAAAATGAAAATGTGTGTATGTATGTTGTGTCATAGGATTCTCACCTTTAACTCTGAGCTGAGCATTGGATTTAGCATTGGCAGCCTGGAAGTCGACACCTCCGGCCTGATCCATGCGAACGTTGTATAGGATAAGGACATGCTTTGTACCCTCCTCCTTAATCTCACAGTCCTGAAAACACAGATCACAGAAACATCAGTCACTACATAATACAACCAAATAAATGGTCTTGTTCACATGGGCTATTTCAAATAAATCAAATATTTCAAATAAATCAGTCAATACCACTTACAGGAGACTGGTGAAGAGCCTCTCCTTTGAGTTTCCAGTGACCGTGGACATCATCGGCAGAGATCTCGGTCTCAAACTTGGCAATTTCAGTTTCTGTCACTTCCACGCTGTACAGTGGACGAACAACCTTAATGTCACGCTCCTCAATGTCCAGCCTGGCTGTGGTTTTATCAGAACCACAATCGCAAGTGTACTCTCCAATGTTGCCCTTCTCTGCTTTCTTCACTGTCAGCAAACGCCTCTTTCCATCGGTTTTAATGATCAGATTCTTGCTAGGCATGATTTCCTGGCCGTCCTTGAACCATTTCACCTCAGCAGAGGTCTTGCTAAGTTCACAAACCAACATCACTTCGTCCTTCTCAACGGCAGTGTAGTCTTGCAGTTTTGTGACAAAGTAAGGTTCTCCCTCTGTCAAGCACAAAGAGGAAAGTATGAGGAAATGTAAAGTTATGTTTAACTGCAGGCTTTATGTGAATTAAATGACTCAAACTAAATGACACCACAGTTCAATCAATAGCTTACCAAGAACAGTGAGCATGGCCTCAGAGCTCTTGCCCAAGGCTTCTACTTTGATCATGGATGTGTCATCAATGGACACCTGCTTGAAAGTCAATGTGTGCATTTTGCCATTGTCTGACATGTGCACAACCTTGCTGGGGTGCAGACGGACGTCGTTCTTGTACCAGACGACAGAGATTTTGTCATGTGACAGTTCAATACTGAACTCTGCTGTTTCACGCTCCTTGACTGTGACATCCTTGATGGGCTTGACAAACTCAAGGCGTATACCTTATCACAAAAAAAAATCGCAATTTTATTAATACAATCTCAAATATTTTCTTTATTTATTATTTGATTATTTCAAAACATCCATGATCTCAATAATTACCTTGGATAACTAGTTTTCCTGTGGTCCTCTTGTCCTCAGCCTCAAATATGTATTTAGCTTCATCCTCATATGCAGCCTTTTTGACCACCAGAGTGTGTATCTTTCCTTCATGGATAATCTCAAACTTGTCATCATTTTCCAACTCCTGAGATCCCTTGAGCCAACGGAAGGTCTTGGTTGGTCTTGAAATCTCAACCTCAAATCTTCCCTCATCTTTCTCATACACTTGCACATCACTCAAAGGTGTGATAAAGGTCAGTGGCAGTTCTGGAATAAAACCAATAGGCAACACATTATAGTAGATTGAATATCAGTCGTTCTACTATTTAAATTGTGAAAAAAGGTGAATACAGAGTATAAATGAAAAAATAGATCAGAAATAGAAATCTTACCTTTCACTTTCAGGTTGGCTGTACACTTAGCATTGGCAGCTGTGAATCCAACCTCTCCTGTTTGGGAGACCTTGCAGTTGTATAATGTGAAAGTGTGCTTGGCACCATCCTCAATGATTTCAATATCTGGGGAAGGTGAAAGGGTTTCTCCCTTCAGTTTCCACTGGCCATGGACATCATCTTCAGAGATTTCCACTTCAAAACGAGCGGTCTCGCCATCGAAGAGCTCAACACCATACATTGGGCGAGATACCTTGATATCACGAGCTGCAATTGAACAGGGGAAAGAGGGCAATTAATTGAACCAAGAAAACAAAAACAATCTTTACTATTAGATTTTATGATTGTAAAAATGAATTGCTTACCTTCAATGCTAATGGTTGCCATGGTCTTGTCCGTATCACAATCACATAGGTATTGTCCCTTGTCTTTTCCTTCCACTTTCTTGATAGACAACGTTCTTTTGTTGCCCTCAGCCCTTATGGTTACCATCTTAGAGGCCTTAATTTCAGTCTCATTATGGTACCACCTCACAGGGACATCTTTGCTGAGTTCACAGTCCAGAGTGACCTCGTCCTTCTCGACTGCGGTGTAATCCTGCAACTTCACTGTGAAGTATGCGTCACCCTCTGGAACAGGAAAATGTTTTATCAATTGCTGTAGATCAAATAACAATAACACTCTCGAATGATGCCATCTCTCCATGTTGCATAGCATAGAAGAACAATGTAGAAAACAGGAGATGAACAAAGAGCCATAAAGAGGATAAAGAGAATGAAAGAAAGAGGTACAGAGTAGGGGTTACCTAGCACCGTCAAGTTTGCCGTTGAGGGAATTCCTTTAGCCTCTGCCTTAATCTGGCAGGTATCATCTAGAGTCAACTCCTTGATTTCTAAGGTGTGTTTCTTTCCTTCAAAATGGATGAGCACGGTCCTGCTCACATGGAGTTTGATTTCATTTTTGTACCATGTCAGGGGTACCTTCTCATGAGAGAGCTCAACCTCAAACCGAGCTGTTTGACCTTCCTTGGCAGTTTGGTCCTTTAGTGGTGTTATGAATTTGAGCCTCATACCTACAATATATTAGTTGAGTGCATAACAGTGTTACTGTCTTTGCCCAATAAACAGTCTTGTTGCCCAGTAAGATAATGAATCAATAAAGAATTAAGATGACAACATACTAAAAGCAGCTCATATCTAACACAAAGCCAGATCAAAGATTCAGCGCCATGTAAAACAGAAGAGTTAACTGAGAATCGTTTCAGCCAGTACTTACCCTCCACAGTCAACTGGGCTGTTGACTTTTTGCCCAAGACTTCAATAGTGTATTGTCCCTCATCATCAAATTCACTGTTGTTTATGACCAATATATGTTTCTTTCCATCATCAATAATGTCATATTTGTCGCCTGTCGACAGGATGTCTGACCCCTTTAACCACATGACTTTAGGCACATCCTTTGTGATAGTACACTCAAACATAGCCTGTTTCTTTTCAGGTACAGACACGTCCTTCAAGGGGACTGTGAAGTCCATTTCCAGTTCTGTGAGGTATGAATAATGATTAAGTATGACTGACGCATTATCCATCTTCCTTTGGATCACAGAGACTTTACAAACACATACAGCACATGACAGTATATATTGTTCGTTTTTGACACTTTCTTACCTGTGACTGTGAGCACCCCAGTCGTGATAGCGTTCAGAGCTTGATAAGACACTTCACCACACTGGTCAAGCTGAGCATTTTTCAGAGTGAGGAAACGTTTCTGGCCCTCAGATTTGATTTCAACCATCTAAAAATGTAAATAGAATTTGAACAAAAGTGTAAATGCATCAACATTTAAACAACATGTACGGTACATATTTCCAATCATTGTGGTTAGAATCCAGAAATATATTAAAGTCAAATGATATGTCTTACCGGTGATCTTTGCAGGACTTGCCCTTTAAGTTTCCATTCTCCAGCCACATCCTCTTCAGATATTTCAGTTTCAAACGTAACCTCCTCTTTCTCAACAACCTCCATACTGGAGATAGGCTTCAAGATCTGAGCTTCACGTTCTGTAAAAGTATAACAAATATTTTAAAGGATTCACTTCATGTTTATTTTATTTAAAACCTTATTTTACCAGGTAAGTTGACTGAGAACACATTCTCATTTACAGCAACGACCTGGGGTATAATTACAGGGGAGAGGAGGGGAGATGAATGAGCCAATTGTAAACTGGGGATGTTCAGGTGACCGAGATGGTATGAGGGACAGATTGGGAATTTAGCCAGGACACCGGGGTTAACACCCCTAGTCTTACGATAAGTGCCATGGGATCTTTAGTGACCACAGAGAGTTAGGACACCTGTTTAACATCCCATCCAAAAGACAGCACCCTACACAGGGCAATTTCCCCAATCACTGCCCTGGGGGATTTATTATTATTTATTTTTTTACACCAGAGGAAAGGGTGCCTCCTGCTGGCCCTCCAACACCACTTCCAGCAGCATCTGGTTTCCCATCCAGGACCAACCCTGCTTAGCTTCAGAAGCAAACCAGCAGTGGGATGCAGGGTGGTATGCTGCTGGCAAAGGCTATCATGTAGATAGCGTTAGTGGACAACATAACATGCAATTGCAGACCGTAACATAACATACAAGTAACATAACATAGAATATGCAACCAACCTCCAAGAGTCAGGTTAGCTGTGTATCTGCGGCCTTCAACCTCCATGGCATATTGTCCAATATCATCAGGTGATACTTTCTTAACTATGAGAGTCAGTTGTTTTCCTTCTTTCTTGACCTCAGTCTTGTCAGTGGGATCATTAGGAATCTCCTTGTCGCCATGGAACCACTTCCAGTTGGGGGTTTCTTTGAAGAGCTCACATTTGAAAGTGGCAGTGGCCTTGGGTTTCACATGCTGATCTCTCAATGGTTTCTGCAACCAGTCTCTGATAATTTCTGTAAAATAAAATAAAAATTAATATTGAAAAAATGGCTCCTTTTCATGTAGCCAAGACACAACAAACATGAGAAGACAGGCACAGGACTACAATCCACATATAAAAACAAAGCAGGGAAAGTCGAAGACCAACTAGAGACGATCCACAGGAACTGAGTAAAATGGGGGTCTCCTGGCAAGAGGCAGAAGCCCTCACACAGAATGTTGCATTACAACCTGCAATTTAAAGAGATTTTTATTTGGATTTCATGTAATGGACATACACAAAATAGTCCAAATTGGTGAAGTGAAATGAAAAAAGAATTACGGAAAAGTGGTCCGTGCATATATATTCACCCCCTTTGCTATGAAGCCCCCAAATAAGATCTGGTGCAACACATTACCTTTAGAAGTCACATAATTACTTAAATAAAGTCCACCTGTGTGCAATCTAAGTGTCATATGATCTGTCACATGATCTCAGTATATATACACATGTATATAAAAGGCCCCACAGTCTGCAACACCACTAAGCATGGGGCATCACCAAGCAAGCGGCACCATGAAGACCAGGGAGCTCTCCAAACAGGTCAGGGACAAAGTTGTGGAGAAGTACAGATCAGGGTCGGGTTAAAACAAAAATCTGAAACTTTGAACATCCCACGGAGTATCATTAAATCCATTATTAAAAAATGGAAAGAATATGGCACCACAACAAACCTGCCAAGAGAGGTTCGCCCACCGGAACTCACGGACCAGGCAAGGAGGGCATTAATCAGAGAGGCAACATTGAGACCAAAGACAACCCCGAAGGAGCAGCAAAGCTCTGCAGCGGAGATGATAGTATCTGTCCATAGAACCACTTTAAGCTGTACACTCCACAGAACTGGGCTTTACGGAAGAGTGTCCAGAAAAAAGCCATTGCTTAAAGAAAAATATAAGCAAACACGTTTGGTGTTCGCCAAAAGGCATGTGGGAGATTCCCCAAACATATGGAAGGTGGCACTGGTCAGATGAAAATGTAGCTTTTTGGCCATCAAGGAAAATGCTATGTCTGGCGCAAACCCAACACCACTCATCACCCCGAGAACATCCCCAACACCACACCATCATGCTGTGGGGACGTTTGTCATCCTCAGGGACTGGGAAACTGGTCAGAATTGAAGGAATGATGGATGGCACCTTCTAGCAGGACAATAACCCTAAGAATACTGCTAAAGCAACACTCGAGTGGTTTAAGGGGAAACATTTAAGTGTCTTGGAATGGCCTAGTCAAGGCCCAGACCTCAATCCAGTTGAGAATCTGTGGTATGACTTAAAAAATGCTGTATACCAGCGGATCCCATCCAACTTGAAGGAGCTGGAGCAGTTTTGCCTTGAAGAATGGGCAAAGATCCCAGTGGCTAGATGTGCCAAGCTTATAGAGGCATACCCAAAGATACTTGCAGCTGTAATTGCTGCAAAAGGTGGCTCTACAAAGTATTGACTTTGGGGGAGGGTGAATAGTAATGCACACTCAAGTTCTTTTTTTGTCTTATTTCTTGTTTGTTTCACAACAAAAATATTTTGCATCCTCAAAATGCATGTTGTGTAAATTAAATGATACAAACCCCGGAAAAAATCTATTTTAATTCCAGGTTGTAAGGCAACAAAATAGATAAAATGCCAAGGGGGTGGATACTTTCGCAAGCCACTGTATGCTTCCAAAGGGGACGAAGTCAAGTATGTCAAGCTATGTAGCAATTACACAATGTTTTTCCCGTGCTTATGAATAGGCTAGTAATGCATTATTTAGATTGGTTAAATGAATTGCTCCTAAAATGATTAGTGCATTTGTTTAGTTACAAATATAGATATTCTCCTGTACATACCAATGATTTTGACATCTGTTTTAGTCCTGATGTCATCACACTCGCAAGCGTAAATGCCAGCGTCGTCATCTCCTGTGTCCTGGATTGTAATGGCATGCTGCATTCCAATGACATTGATAGCCACTTTTCCAGGGATGTTTTTAAGAGGGACACCACTCTTCTTCCAGACCACATCTCTCTCTTTGTTCAACTCACAGGTCAGGTACATAGGCTGACTCTTGAGGACCGACATACCATCCTCTTCCAGAGTCTTTACCCACTTCACAGGCAATTCTATGAGGAAAGAAAGTCATATTCCAAAGCATACATCAAATATGACTTATCTTTAAGTAATCAGAGAGGTTGAAAAGAAGTAAAGAAGTTTGTTACACAGAACAAATATGTATGGATTTAGAATAAGTACCTTCTACTATTAGTTTGGCGGTTGTTGTCTTTTCCTTGTTGCCCAGCTTGGCAACACAAGTATATTCACCAGTGTCAGAAACTTGCACATCAATGATGAGCAGTTTGCGATCTTTGCCATCCGAGTAGAACTTGTGTTTTGGGCTCTCTCTTATGTTGGCGTCATCTTTCATCCATGTAGTAATTGCAGTAGAAGGCGAAACTTCGCACTCAAACGTAGCAGAAGCACCGACTGACTCAGCCTCCTGTAACACTATGTCTTTGAGTGGTCTCGTAAACTTCAGTGGAACTGCTTTGAGCTGGAATCCAAAAGGATTAGCATCTGGGGGTTTGTCTCCTCCAGCACCGGGCTTCAGTCCTCTACCCCGACCACCACCAGGTGAAGGGGTTTGCTTAGCTGAAATCGGAAAAATGTAATTGCATGATAAGTTCAACAACACTACCTTTGCTAAGACGTTTTGTTTTATTTCATTTTTAAGAACTGTATTTTTTCAGTACATGAACGTCAACATAAAACCTCAGAGAGAAAACTCTCTTGGACATGTCGCCAAGGGCAACAAACAAGTGGCATTACCCGTATTTCCCAAAGAGGATGAAGAGTATTAAGCAAGTTAACAACACAATAAAACGCTACTATACGGACTATAAGGAAGTAATATACGGACTCAAACATTCAAACACATTTAACATAGTTTTCATAGTAAATAAGACAAGATAGGTATGATTACAAACACCTATAAGGGAAACCCATATAAGGATATAGGTTAAAGTCATGATATTTCTGAGCACTTTAAGTTTCTATATCTTTATCACACCCATATTACCAACATGCATGTTTTTGTTTATTCTCACCTTGAATGCCTCTACCTCTACCTCTACCGGCAGCATCCTCTTTTGGTTTCCCATCTGAGTAAAGACAATTGTATGACTTTCTCATTAAGAAATCAAATATATGACTACAACTGGCAAAATGGTTGGACATTACACAGAAAACTGTGAAAGATGGGAAAGATGAATGGATACAAAATGAAGCACCAAGGGCAAGATTATTGGACATGAGAAGATGGCATGGACATAGAGAATTGAAAAAATGCCAGAAATTGACATGGAGAGCTTGAACACGCTGTAATGGATGTGTACAAGACAATGGAGACAAATATTAGTACATCTAGACAGTGGACAAAAATGACTGACGTTGATACTTGGACTGCACAAAATGTAGACATTAAGATGAGAAGATGAAAACATTAAGATGGACATGGTTGGAAAACACAGTGTGGACATGGACATGGTTGGTCTACATAGAATGAGGACAAGACGTGAGACAAAAAGATGGACATGGTTGGAAAACACAGTGTGGACATGGACATGGTTGGTCTACATAGAATGAGGACAAGACGTGAGGCAATAAGATGGACATGGATGGAGGTAATGAAAGATGGATGTCTAGCTCGACGATAACTGGACAGATAGATTAATGGATGAATGGAGGATGGATCAGGTGAGACACTTCCTGAGCCACCAGTGGTAAGTTTCAGCAGCAATAATCTCACCTCTGCTGGCACCTGGCATTCCAGGGGTCTCACGTGCATCACCTTCCAAAGGTTCCTCTCCCCAGTCTTCTGTGGACCCAGAACTATCTCGAGGGACAAGTTCCCATCCCCAACCTTCATTGTCAGATTCCAGCTCCTTCTCTGGCTCCTCCTCAAAGACTTCCTCCTCCAACTGAGTTGAAATCTTTCGTAACTGTACAGGGGACAGTTCCTTCATTGCTGGCACCTTCTCTTTAACCGTTTTATGTGGTGCTTCCTCTTCTGGTGATATTTTCTTTGGAACCTTTTTTAGGGTAACACCTTCAAATGAATCTTTAGGTGAAACCTGTCTAGGGAGCTTTTTGGTGCGTTCTGCACTGGGCTTCCTCTCCATAATAATTTTTTCAATTTCTTTTGGCTTTGGTTTTTCAACCTTAGGTGAAGGAGTCTTTTTCAGTTCCACCTTTTTCTTAAGTGTCTCTTCATGCTTTAAGGGTTTGTCTTTTTCTTTTTCTTCTGGTTCTTTAGGCACAAGCTCCACCTTTTTTAACTGTGTTGGTTTTTCCTCTTGAGGACTCTTTTCAATTTTCTTTACAGGTACTGGTTTTGGAGGACTTGGCTTTTGATGAAGAGGTTTTTCAGCCTCTTTCTTCTTCTCAGGCTCCTTCTCAGGCTTCACAGTTTCAGCTTTTGGTGACTTAGAAAATGGCTTCAATTTAACTTCTTCCTTCTCTTGCTCCTGCAAGGAATTGTCTTCACCTTTGTCAGTGGTTTGTCAAACTCTTCGACGTGTTCATCTTCAGGAGCTTTGGCCACTGGTTTAAATTTGGCTGCCTGTGGCTCTTTCGTATCCTTTGAGATGGTTTCAGATTTCTTCATAGGAGCAGAAATGGATTCTTTAACTGCTTCATCTCTTTGTGGTCTCTCACTTCTATCATAAGCAGCTCTGGATTCAGTGTCTTTTTTGTCTTTCTCTGGCTCAACAGTTCCCGGTTTAGCAGGTTTTTCAAATGGTTTAAGCTTGACAGTTTCTTGCTCATTCTCGTCTGATGGCAATTTCGATACCTTCTTCAGAGATAAACTAGGTTGGCCAGGTGATTCTTCTTTCAGCAACTTTGGTGTTTTCTTCAAACCCATTTTCTCCTCTACTTGGACATCTTTCAGAACCTTTTGGGATTTTTTCAGGTGAACCAAAGATTCCTCAGTAGAATCTTTTGATGCAACTTCTTTAGGTTTGTGAAACTCCACCTGTTCAATTGGCTTCTTAACGTATACTGAGGTTCTCTCAGCTATTTCTGTTGTTTCAAACATATACTCCTCTCTCTCGTAACTTTCAACAACTATGGTCCTTGAGGCTTCCTGGGTCGGAACCTCCGGTTCAACTGTCTCTTCTTCTGAGGGTATCTGTGGCACCCTTTTCAGCTTAATGATATCCTGCTCTTCCTCAGTGTCCTTTGAAATTCTGGTCACTTTCTTCAAAGTTGGCATTTCAAGTTTTTCTTCCTTCAGAACAGGAATTCTACCCTTTTTCTTAATAATCGTTGGCACCGCAGTTGTTTTTGCTGAAGTAGTAAGATTTTGTTTAAGACAGAGAGCAACGACCAACAATTATTCATTTGCATCACAAAACAACAAAGGACTCCAATATTAAACATTTTACAGCAATACTGTACACTCCACATTCACTCAGCAACAAAAGATTTAGGACAGTTCACGGGACATATTTTCAAACAGACAAGTTAAACAGACATTTTCCCAAGTAAAGTAAACTGGTATCTATCATGTATTTAAATGAGTAATTCATTGATCAAATGATGAAGCTATCTTTTAATGTTTGATCTCTTAATCTGTTTACTATCTATGTTTTGCATTAATAGGTTAAAAATAATTATTTGATATATTGTTAGTGTTCTACCCTTTGGTATATTGTTATTGTGTTCTACCCTTTGATATATTGTTATTGTGTTCTACCCTTTGATATATTGTTATTGTGTTCTACCCTTTGATATATTGTTATTGTGTTCTACCCTTTGATATATTGTTATTGTTTTATACCCTTTGATGTATTGTTAGTGTTCTACCCTTTGATATATTGTTATTGTGTTCTACCCTTTGATGTATTGTTATTGTGTTCTACCCTTTGATATATTGTTATTGTGTTCTACCCTTTGATATATTGTTATTGTGTACTACCCTTTGATATATTGTTATTGTGTTCTACCCTTTGATGTATTGTTGCAATCTTACCTTTGCCAGCTCCCCCGGGTGCTGTTACAGGGCCCTTATCTGTAGGAATGTAGGAATGTAAGATTCCAGTTAAGGTATAGGATGAAAATATATTGTAAGGGATTCGGGAAAGCACCCATACGTTTGTGGCTAATCACTAGGATAGGATGTGATAAACTGTCCTATAAGAGGGGAAAATGTACTTCGACACACAGTATAGCTGTATACAATTAACACTGTACATTACACACTCAACATATACACTATACATACATTGGACGTTACCCATGTCATAAAGATTATACACATCTCTTACAGCCACATACATCAAACATGTACTATGTACATATATACACTACAAGAAGCAGGGGTATCAATATTTGGGTTAGAGGAAGAAGTGTGTCATGCAATATGTTGACTTTTGATGATTTGAGCAATGTATTCCTTTTCACATTGGTGAAGTCTTTTTGAAATGTAATGACTCTGTAGCAGGTGTGTAAGTACAGGCAGTTGCATGCGACTTACCCCTATTGCCAATATTTTCTGAGAAAAGAGTACTGCATGTACTTACTAGCCTGTACAGGGTAACTACTGTTAGTTATTACACTAGTAGAGTGTAGAAGTGTCTTTATTCTAAGCAAGCACTATCAAGCATGCACATTTTGTTAGAAGTACACACTTCAAGTGAGTAGGTATCATGAGATAAAGACAAACAGATAAACCTCTAACAAGGTTTAAAAGTATGCTGTAGAGTAGACAGACAAACGAAGCAACATAAAATGTGGTTTCTAAGTGCCAGTGTAAAATGCAAGTATACATGTTGTATACATACAGGTGTGTTCACTCATACTACTTAAGTGCAGCATGTGTGAGGCTCACATGCTCTTAGGAACCTGTCAATAAGAGCAAACAGACATTTGAAGAACACACCATGAATGGCAGAAACAAGAAAGACTACCTTCAGGGGGTGAAGCACTAGGTGAAACAGGTGAAGGCGTTTTCATCGGTGGGGAGGATCTCTTTTCAGCTGGTGACATTTTAAATACAAATATGCCAAAGGTCATAATCAGGACAATCAAGAGTGTTTGAGCTAAAATTTGCTCACCAACTACAAACATTTAATAGAGCAGATAGACATTAAGAAAAAACTAAATTGAAACAAACATCAGAAACACTACCTTCAGTAGGAGACACTGTTTCTACAAGAGGAGCAGGTGAAGGCTTTGGTATCTGAGGTGGTGGGGAGGCTTTCTTCTGCACTGGTTTCACTTTAAATACAAGTATTCTAAGGTCACATTCAAGAACTGACAGCTTGAGCTAAGAGTTGTTAAACAAACACAAACATTGACAGAACATAACATGAATGACAAAAACATAAGAGACTACCTTCAGGGGGAGAAGCTTTCTCCACACGGGGGGCATCTGAAGGCTTTGGCTTCGGTGCAGAGATTTTCTTGTCTGGTGTCGCTTTAAAGACAAGTACCCCAAGGTCACAATCAAGAACTGACCACTTTGGCCAAAGACTCATTAAAGAAACACTGAAAGAGCAGACTATCATTTGAGGAAGACAACATGCATGACACAAACACACTACCTTCAGGGGATGATACTTTTTCTACATAGGGAGCAGGGGAAGGCTTTGGTGTTGGAGGAGAGATTTTCTTCTCCTCTGGTGGTTCTTTAAATACAAGTACACCAATGTCACATTCAAGAAAAAACTATTTTGGTTTGTTTAAGATTTGTAAACAAACACTGACACAATGAAACAGATTGAAGAAGATTGAGACATGAAACATTAAGGACAACACTTAGGAAAACACAATACAACAAGAAGATGTAAGAGTTTAGTTTAGTTTTTGATGAAGATGTAAGAGTCCCTTTAGTACCTTGTGGACGAGTGGTATCATCTGTAATTGAAACAGGGACCACTTCAGGGGCGACCCTTTGGTCTGGACAAGAAAAAGTATTATGCAATATTTAGACAACACAAAGATTTAGTCATGACAATATACAGTCCAACAAGGAAAGACGTAAGAAGAATACACAAAGACAGACAGACAATATATAAGAATGAGGCCCTCAGATTAAATACCTTTGTGAGGTGTTGGAGGCTGAACTCTCTCTTCTTCTTCTTTTTCCTTTTGTTTGATTGTCTTCTGTGATATTTTAGTTTTATACGGGATGTCATCTTCATTATGTGAAACAGCTTTCTTATATGCATTGGCTTCTTCCTCAGATAAGACAGCTTTCTTAGAAGGAATGGCTTCTACCTCAGATAAGACAGCTTTCTTAGAAGGAATGGCTTCTACCTCAGATAAGACAGCTTTCTTAGAAGGAATGGCTTCTACCTCAGATAAGACAGCTTTCTTAGAAGGAATGGCTTCTACCTTAGGTGAGACAACTTTCTTAGAAGGAATGGCTTCTACCTTAGGTGAGACAACTTTCTTAGAAGGAATGGCTTCTACCTCAGATAAGACAGCTTTCTTAGAAGGAATGGCTTCTACCTCAGATAAGACAACTTTCTTAGAAGGAATGGCTTCTACCTCAGATAAGACAGCTTTCTTAGAAGGAATGGCTTCTACCTTAGGTGAGACAACTTTCTTAGAAGGAATGGCTTCTACCTCAGATAAGACAGCTTTCTTAGAAGGAATGGCTTCTACCTTAGGCGAGACAACTTTCCTTTGAGGAATAACCTTTATACTTAAGATAGCTTCTTTCTTAGTGGTAGGAGTAGCTGATTTCTTTGGTGGAACCACTGTCGCTGGGTCAATGTGTCTAACACTTTCTCTTTGGGTTGCATCTTCCTCTTTCTTTGCAACAATGGCTTGAATTGGTTGATCATCTATTGTCTTTATTGGAACTTCTTGCCTTACTATCTCAGTTTGTTGTATATCTTCCTCTTCTAAATAAATATCATCCCTTACGTTTATCTGAGTCAATTCCTTTTCTCTCTCATATATCATAGCTTTGTCTCCATATGATACCTCTTCTCTGAAACTAACTTCCTCTGCCAGGGAAATTTTCTCAATGAAACCTGTTCTCTGTGAAACTTGCCCTGCTTCAGTCACAGGATCTCTCTTCACTGAAACGTCTTGCCTTACTTCAGTTACTGAAGCCTTCTTCACTGCAACTACTTGCCGTGCTTCGGTCACTGAATCTCTCTTCACTGAAACTTCTGGCCTCTTTTCAGCCACTGAATCCACCTTCACTGAAACTTTTTGTGGCACTTCAGTCACAGAATCCCTCTGCACTGGAACTTGTTGCCATGTTTCAGTCACGGAATCCCTCTTAACTGAAACTTCTTGTCTCATTTCAGTTACTGAAGTCTTCTTCACTGAAAGTTCTTGCCACACTTCAGAAGCTGAATTAAGGTTTGGTGAAACTTCTTTCAGCTGTTCAGTCACTGAATCCCTCTTCACTGAAACATCTTTCCTTGCTTCAGTCTCTGTTGTTACAGTTAGCTCAGTTGTTGAAGGAACTGTGATGGCTTTAAAGACAACACAAATTCAAGATTTGCACAAGAAGAATATATGAATTCAAGATTTGCACCATACAGCGGTGACTAAGAAGATGACAGTAAAACACAGAGACACTTTTACATAAAAGGTTGCCTGGAAGATGTGAATGTGTTTGAATAACATTCGGAAAGTATTCAGACCCCTTGACTTTTTCCACATTTTGTTACGTTACAGCCTTATTCTAAAATGGATTGAATATTTTTTTCTCTCAAATCAATCTACACACAATACCCCATAATGACAAAGTGAAAACAGGTTTTTTGAATTGTGCTATGACACTGGAAATTCAGCTCAGGTGCATCCTGTTTCCATTGATCATCCTTGAGATGTTTCTATAACTTGATCGGAGTCCACCTGTGGTAAATTCAATTGATTGGAAATTATTTGGAAAGGCACACACCTGTCTATAAAAGGAATTGTCCATAGAACTCCGAGATACGATTGTGTCGAGGCACAGATCTGGGGAAGGGTACCAAAAAATGTCTGCAGCATTGAAGGTCCCCAAGAAAACAGTGGCCTTCATCATTCTTAAATGGAAGAAGTTTGGAACCACCAAGACCCTTCCTAGAGCTGGCCGCCCGGCTAAACTGAGCAATCGGAGGGGAAGGGCCTTGGTCAGGGTGGTGACCAAGATCCCGATGGTCACTTTAACAGAGCTCTACAGTTCCTCTGTGGAGTTGGGAGAACCTTCCAGAAGGACAACCATTAGAGTGGCCAGATGGAAGCCACTCCTCAGTAAAAGGCACATGACAGCCCGCTATGAGTTTGCCAAAGGGCACCTAAAGGACTCTCAGACCATGAGAAACAAGATGCTCTGATCTGATGAAACCAAGGTTGAACTCTTTGGCCTGAATGCCAAGTGTCACGTCTGGAGGAAACCCAGCACCATCTCTACGGTGAAGCATGGTGGTGGCAGCATCATGTCTGGAGGAAACCTGACACCATCTCTACGGTGAAGCATGGTGGTGGCAGCATCACGTCTGGAGGAAACCCAGCACCATCTCTACGGTGAAGCAAGGTGGTGGCAGCATCATGTCTGGAGGAAACCCGGCACCATCTCTACGGTGAAGCATGGTGGTGGCAGCATCATGTCTGGAGGAAACCCGGCACCATCTCTACGGTGAAGCATGGTGGTGGCAGCATCATGTCTGGAGGAAACCCGGCACCATCTCTACGGTGAAGCATGGTGGTGGCAGCATCATGTCTGGAGGAAACCCGGCACCATCCCTACGGTGAAGCATGGGGGTGGCGGCATCATGCTGTGGGGATGAACGGCACAAAGTACAGTGAGATCATTCATGAAAACCTGCTCCAGAGCGCTCAGGACCTCAGACTGGGGTGAAAGTTCATCTTCCAACAGGACAATGACCCTAAGCACACAACCAAGACAATGCAGGAGTGGCCATTCAATGTCCTTGAGTGGCCCAGTCAGAAGCCGGACTTGAACCCGATCTAACATCTCTGGAGAGACCTGAAAATATCTGTGCAGCGATGCTCCCCATCCAACCTGACAGAGCTTGAGAGGATCTGCAGAGAAGAATGGGAGAAACTCCCCAAATACAGATGTGCCAAGCCTGTAGCATCATACCCAAGAAGACTCAAGGCTGTAATCGCTGCCAAAGGTACTTCAACAAAGTACTGAGTAAAGGGTCTGAATATTTATGTGAATGTGAATTATTATTATTTATTTTTTAATTTGCTAAGAATTCTAAACCTGATTTTGCTTTTTCATTATGGGGTATTGTGTGTAGATTGATGAATAAAAATAACAATTTTATCAATTTTAAGCCAGTAGAGTAGCAAAATTTGGAAAAGGTCAAGAGGTCTGAATACTTTCCGAATGCAATGTATATCAAAATGTGACTTTCAAATGATCTGTAATGACTGCATTTTAGAATGTAGAATTGTAGAACACATGTAATGCAGTACAATACCTTTTACTTCAGGAGTTTCTTTGGGCTTAGGTGTTACTTCTAATTTTGCAGCTGGAGTAACTTTCTCTGGTTTCTGGGGGACTTCTATTCAAACAAGTTAATAATAAAAGCAATCACTAAAAGGAGCTCAAAGTTACTGAGAATCATGTATGTACCAACGTGTGCTTTAGGAGAAGTCATGGTTTCTAGCATACCTTTTGTGGCAGCAACTTCATCCTCCTTTTTAGGTTTAGTTACTGGTGTTCTCACAGGCGGCTCATCCTTCTGTTTCACTTTTTTAAGACACACATGACATTACCAAACAAATCGCAATACAGTACAAGCGTGACAGCACAAACACAATATAAACAGAATCTTAAGGAATTCATTCTGTTCAAAAGACTACCAAGAGTTTTGAAGATGAAAGAAGATTTCAAAATGGAAAGGAAACAATTTTTTAACCATATCAGCATTTTCAATATCCAAAGACGTTGAAATATATACCTTTCTCTGTGTGGATTTCCTTTGGTGCAACGGGCTCTGCCGTGCTTGTTGCTTGCTGTGGCTTTTTAACTGCCTCTTCCTTTGGTGCTGCAACTGGCTCTGATTTGCTCATTGCTGTTTTTTTAGCTGCCTCTGTTGGTGTTGGTGCAGTTGGTGCTGCAACTGGCCTAGGCTTGCTAGTTTCCAGCTTTTTATCGGCATCTGTTGGTGTTGGTGCAGTTAGTGCTGCAACTGGCCTAGGCTTGCTAGTTTCCAGCTTTTTATCGGCATCTGTCTTTGGCCTCTCCGTTGTTTTAACATCCGTGATAACTTAAAAGGACATTCGTCAGTTGTTTTTTGCTACTTAAATCACCGATGGATGAAGAAGAGAAACCAGTATGTGCTAATCACACTCTAACGAGTGCTTTGCACATTTACAAAGAGCATGCTAAGTCAAGAAATAACCACAAAAAGACAACAATTTACAGAAATCAAGTTCTGACAAACAAACCTTCAACATACTGGCAAACAACACATTATTTAAATCAAGAAACAATCAGATTTGTGGATTGCATAAGAAGAGTACATATACCCTCAAGGATATATGACTTTCAAGTACCTTTTGTTGGAGTAGTGTCTGTCTTTTTGGGAACATCTTTAGGTTTAGGTGGTGGAATCGCAGATTCTTCTTTCTCTGTGATCTCTGGTACTTTTCTGGGAACAACCTTAGCTGCAGGTGGTTGAGGTGTGGGTTCTTCTTTCTTGATGATTATTTCTGGCACTTTTTAAGAACATTGTGATTAAATGGATGATTCACTCAAATCACAAATTACAAGCACATATTCTATGGACCTATTGAGTCAGCAAACCAATATTTGGATTTGTTTAAGCTGTGGCTAAGGAAACCAAACAAATCTTGGATTGCTGATTCTACAGATTCGAATATTGCTTGCTAATTATCCATACGATAATTTAAGAATTGTAATTTGGGAGAATTTGGAACAATAAAAAAACACTGCTAAAGAGGTTAGCATAAATAAGAATGAATAGATAGCTTGTTCACAACACTTAGAAGACATGTACATACAACACAGCTTAAGATGTAAAGTATATTGCAACGAGTTAACATTTTTGCTAAACTGGAAGCTTTACCTTTTTTTGAAATTTCCTCTTGTGGAGGTGAATCTGGCTTTCTAATGGGCTCAGCTTTGGGGTATTCCTCAGGAACTTTAAAGAACATTTGTTTTGTTTTAATGCTCAATAATGAATTCAGAGTGAAGCAAACAAAACAAACAGATGCATACATATCTCATTACAAACATCAATAAACACAGGTAGACATAAAGACATTGTGTTTGACTTGGACAAAAAGAATGCATACATGTCATAAAAGGACGGGAGTAGGAAAGAGCAATAAAGACAATATATAACAGTACCTTTGGGGTGAGGAGCTTCTGGTGTCTTTGTGGGAATGGGTTTTGGCTTTGGTTGAGCTTCAACCCTAGCTGCAGGTGCCATTTTTGTCTCAGGGGCCACTTTGGGCTCAGTAGCCATATGAGGTATGGGTGTAGGCACATCTTTCAGGTAATACAGAAACACTACCATTAGCAAATGTAAAGAATATACTTATAAAAGATGTAAGACTAAGAGAAAGCAAGAATACACACATGACAGTAAACAGTTCAATAAGAAATGATGCAATGCTCTCAAGTGAATTACTTCACAGGCATTGATGATACTAACAGTGAGTATGTTTCACCACTGTCAAACCACAAACAATGACAAGCCACAGACACATTCAACACACACAGAAAATGAGACGAATCAAAAACAGTTTATATAAAGCATTGGCTGACATAAAAAAAGGTGTAATACCTTTGCTGGGTTCTGGTCGTGAAATGGGCCGCTTTGGTTCAACATATTCTTCTAAGATAAATGAAAAAGGTACTAGACTTATCTGATAAAAATAAACACATTTAAAATGCTAAGAATCAAATCAGCGTGCTATTCGCATTAAGAGATCAACAGACAAAGACACAAAGGACAGACAGAGAAAAGAGTGAGGGACAGACAAAGTAACACAAAGGACAGACAGAGAAAAGAGCGAGGGACAGACAAAGACACAAAGGACAGACAGAGAAAAGAGCGAGGGACAGACAAAGACACAAAGGACAGACAGAGAAAAGAGCGAGGGACAGACAAAGTAACACAAACACACAACATTACTGTACCTGTAGGAGTGGGACAGGGCTTTTCATGTTCAACCAGTGGAGTGATCTTTTCTTCATGAGGCCTCCTTGCTTCAGGTACTTGAAAACATTGTGACTCTGTTTAAATGTCTTTCTCTGCACATACAGTACGCTGTACATTGTAGATCTTACATCCTACATAACTGATGACATCAAACATACTTGACATAAACCAAACATTTTTTACACAAATGAACAGTCATTAAGAATGGTTGACAAACAACATAGAATTAAAGAGAAAGGAAAGAATGACCTTAGAAGCACAGGGTCATGTGAATACCTTTGGTCGGAGCTGGAGCTGATGGCCTTTCCTCAGGTTTCTTGTAAGCTTCAGGAACTTCAAAGATAATTCCTTCATTAGAATACTAACTACTGCACAAATACTACTGCCATATGCGCCAGTAGACACAAAGGGGATAAGTTAATAAGTAGGCTAATACTATTGCAAAAACTCTACTGCCTTACATGCCAATAGACAAAAACACAGTAACTTAGTAAGTAGGCTAATACTACTGCAAAGCTTTGTCTGCAGTAATTTGGTGTTGCATTAATACTGTGTTAATGAAGCACTTTACATTTAAATTGATATTTATACAAATAGATATTGCCGCACATTGGCAGACTCACAGACGACAGCAGGTATGTACAGTAGTTGGACAGACAAAAGAGTTTGGTTGGACGAACACATATAGGAGTGTTTTTCCTTGACAACATGTAGACCCAATGGCCATTTTTCAAGAGAAGTTACAAAGTAACATTGATTTTGGCATGTTTACAAGTTTAATTCACAGCCATAAGCTGTCTTATGTGTCAATACCTTTAGGTACTCCTTCTCTTGTTCCCACTTGAGTTTTGGAAACACTCTCATCAACGGGTATCCTTTCTCCTGATGAAAAACAAGGAACAAACTTAGCTAAGGGAATTTAAAAGAAGTTCAAATTAACAAATGTAGGACTGACACAACATATCCTAAAAAAAATAATCTTCAAATAGGATGGAAGAAACAACAATGTCATACAACATTTAAATAGATGTAATGGTGATATTAGGGATTAATCAATGATCCTGAATTTACATTACAACAACTGAAGAAACACAAAAAGAGGGATAAAATGAAAGTGTTAGTACAAGAAAACAAGGGAACATTGACATGACATACATAAAGTACACACACACACACACACACACACACAACCTTTGAACCTATTACAGTTGACAAACAGAGAGATTTCTTGACATATGCAGATATTTAGTAATTATTGTTATTTTATCGACTAATACATGTTATCTCCAGAAAACTATTATTATACCTGTGTATGAAGAGAACTGAAGTTCTATCTTTTCTTCTTGCATTTCCCAACTTTCTTGCATTTCTCGCTCAAATTCTAGTTAGTATATCAAATGATAATAATCAATGGTAATAATACATTGTAGGAATGAGAGAATAAACACATCAACTTACTAGTGACACTAAAAACAATTAAACTACAATGAATAAACAAAAACAATGAATGATAAGGAAGTGATGATGGATTGTTAGATTTTTTGTGATGAGTTTAAGTGCCCAAACAACAGGCCCAACTAAAGGATGATAAGTATTTCATATTAGGGATGAGGTATTGATGAGGGATGAGGTCTTGATGAGGGATGAGGTATTTATTAGGGATGAAGGATTTAAGTAAGTATTAGAAGTCGCATGTGGGATTAAGATAAATCACAAGGTATTGTACCTCTCATTTCTGTCCTTTCTTCATAATAGTATTCAGCTGATTCTTCTTTGGGTTAAAAACGGAAGAAATTCTTAATTGTACCATAAAAGATTCCAGTTTAGTTTATGTAAATGTTCAACTTAACAATTAACATGTGCCAATCTTACCTTTGTATGCTTGTATTGATGAATCTGGGACATCTAAGGGTGTTGTAATAAATAAGTATACATATAATCTGACAGTATACACATGGTTAATGTTTACAGAATATTAGATTGGGGTGGTTATTTGCTATGGCAGTAAAACCTCACATATCCAACAAAGCCTGTCCAATAATATACCTTACATTTCATGTTGATATTCATGTCATAAAGACCCTTAGTATAAAGGGTTTCAGAAAATTACTAAATATTTTGTCACAGTGATTATTTTCAGTTGTTTTCTATTGCAATGACCAACCTATAAACTCTGGTTCAAACAAGGTTGACGTGCGGTTTTACTTTAAAAGGTCTTTGGGAATTTTTGAAATTTGGTCCTACATTTGTTCATTTGGCATTTGGTTAATTTGAAAATAATACTCACCAAAAGGAACCCTTCCTAATTCAATTTCTGTGAAAGGAGGAAGTAAAGGTATTATAACACGAGAATAATAATTGATGTATATAAATGCCTATAGGCATATCTAGCTAGTAAATGTACAGACCTTTGCCTGAAAGGTAAAGTTCAGCTGTGCTTTTAGCTTCACCGTTGGGTTCCAACCGCGCAATCACCGAGTAAACGCCTACAGGATTAGTAATGAAGATGGCTGAGTTTCTCATGATTATCTTTATATTTGTACGACTATAAAGTACATTTGCTTGACTCAAATCTACACACCTTCATCATCAGAGGTTATATTGCGGATGGTCATAAAGTGCCGTCGGCCTTCACTTCTGAAGTTATACTTTGGGCTCTCTTTAAGTCCCCAAGTGTCTTTGTACCATGTAACGATAGCATTGTCGAAGGACAACTCGCATTCGAAGGTAGCAGATTGGTTCTCATTCACTTCAATGCTCCGGATGCGTTTGGTGAAGTGAATTATGCCAGCTAAAAACAGATCATGGGAATCACTCTTAGCGTTGGTAGTTTGGTTTTGTTTTGTTTAAAACTATGAGTAACATTTTTTATCTTAAGTGTTACATCCTTAATCATTTATTACAAATATAATTGTGATTCTTAAGTGGGATCTTAATCGAAGTGAATCTATGTTAAATGCAGTAAAACATAAAGAAGTCAAACATAAAGAACAAGAACAATCTAACAAACAAAGACATGTACAATACGAGCAGCAAAGAGGTTAGTAAATGATATCCTGGAGGCAAACTAAATGATATCCTGGAGGCAAACTAAATGATATCCTGGAGGCAAACTAAATGATATCCTGGAGGCAAACTAAATGATAGCCTGGAGGCAAACTAAATGATATCCTGGAGGCAAACTAAATGATATCCTGGAGGCAAACTAAATGATATCCTAAATCCAAACTATTTGTTCAAACTATGGTCCCTTACCTTGTTGATCTCCATCTGTAAATTAGTATGGGAATAA
This sequence comes from Oncorhynchus nerka, assembly GCF_034236695.1. Lineage (NCBI taxonomy): Eukaryota > Metazoa > Chordata > Actinopteri > Salmoniformes > Salmonidae > Oncorhynchus > Oncorhynchus nerka. The sequence continues at coordinate 34,548,990 of NC_088396.1, read as the reverse complement.
GAAATAGATCAATTCCCAGTATAAACAATTCCGTACATCTCTTTCATGAGGACTCGAAAAACATAAATGAGTACCTACCCCCAACGGTCAATTTGGCGCTGGAAATATGTGGGCCACATACAACACGGTAGTTGCCCTGGTCTTTGGTTTGACACTGCTTGATCTTCAAGATGTGACGGTCACCAACAATGCTGATTTCATATTTGTCATTGTTGTCAAGCTTCTGAGTTCCCTTGTACCAGGACAGGGTGATCTCAGGGTAGTTGATCTTGATGTCACACTCAAAGGTTGCTGTGCTTAATGGAGTGGTATCTTGGTCTTCGATGTCGCTCACCAGAGTGACAGGCTGTAGATTAAAAGTATTATTATCAGTGGATATTCTGTCTAACCTAACACATTTTAGTGGACATATTCAGGAACATTTAGTACCTCAGCCTGCATTCTTGATTGCAACTCAGCCATAAACCTGGCCGTATCCTTAGATTCTCCTCCATGCTCAGTTTCCTGGATCAGAAAAATGTATAGTTATAATAATATATCATACTCACAATAAAGAGTTATTTACAGCAGGGCTCAACATTATGATAAATCCATAAAAGCAGAGTAGTTTTTGCTGCCCCAAGAACAGCTTATGAAAAAGCTGTGGTGGGCAGTAAGTTATCCTGGATGACTTACTTCCCTGTAGGGTGAAACCTTTCCTGGGCCAGTGCCAATGTCGATCCATGCTTAGTCCTAGATGGGCCATTTCAATTATTTATTATCTTACCGGTTTTCCACTTTCTGCTTCTTTCTCCCTCTTCAGCTGCTCAATGGCCTGAAGAAGACAACGGTAGTCAGTGATTCCGTATTCTCTAACAACTTTTTCATAGTCTTTGGGGTCCACACCCCTAAGAATCTCCACGAGGTCAATCTCTCCCTCCTTCTTTGGACTTTTCTGTTTGGATGGTGTCCTGTGTGTGAAGAGAGGGATATATATAGTAGTTCAAATCATTTCAAGTGTCTCTCATTAGATGTTAAAGTTATTGGTGGCATTACATATTTCTTTACAACTACACATACTTCTTCAGTTTTGCTCTGAAGTCTCCATCTACTCCCCCGGTGTCTTTCCTTTCGTCAACATTCAGGTCAGTGCTGGATTCTATTTCTCCTGCTTTGTTAGTTGCCACACATCTGTACTGTCCGGAGTCAGATTTGGTTATTTCTGTGATCTCCAACTTGGCATCTGGGCCTTTCTGCTCAATAGTGATGCGACCACCATGAGTGATCTGTCTCCACTTGCCCTTCATCCATTTCACGTTAGGAATAGGATCACCTCCAACTTTGGCAATGAAAGTTGCAGTGCCCTCTGTGAGTCAGAAACAACATAAAGTTGGCATCATGCACAAGCACAGTAAAGTATTTTCTAAGGATGTTGAGGTAAATGTTTAGATGTAATTGAGAATAAGTTAATCATACTTACTCTCTGTTACATTGACACTCTGGGGCTCATCTACAAAGAACAAGTTGTCCAATCTCTTTGTTGGAGTCTTTGCTGGAGCTGGAGCTGGGGCTGCAGCAGTGGCCTCAGGTTTGACTTCTTTTTCTGAAATCAAACAGAATTTCAGTCAAGCAGCTGCCCAGAGGGAAAATCACAATTACATGTCAAATTGCAGCAACAGTATACAACATAGGAATGTCAAGTAAATACTTTTGCACAATATGACCTTGTTACCTCTAATTGTCACTCTGGACCTTGCAAATTCACTTCCAACATCGTTGGTAGCCTTGCAGAGATAGTCCCCTGCATCTGTTTTCGATGTGCGGAGGACCTCCAAAGAGGCAGTGCCATCAGAAAAAACAACTCTACAGTTTGTGGAGGATTTTATCTCCTTCCTTTCCTTCAACCAATTAATCTTCAGAGGAGGGGCTCCATGGACATGGCAGCTAAGCTTCAGGTTCTCACCCTCGTTTACAGTCACAGGTTTGAGAGGGATGTCGAATACTGGGCCCTTCTTGTGTTCTGGTGATGTTTAGTGAACAACAAAGATTTTTTTCATAGAAGCATGCACAAAAATGTTGACTAGTGATGCAACATAATGCATACAAATATAATATGACAATACACACAAAGATACGTACCTGAAATGTTAAGTGACACTTGGTAGGAGGCACTACCAGCTTCATTGGTGGCTGTGCAGGTATAAGCACCACTGTCTGAGAGTTGGGAGCTCTTGATATGCAGCATGGCCACGTTGCTCTTGAATTCCATTTCGTACTTATCAGAGGCGTGAATTTCACTCTGATTCTTGGACCAAACGATGTCAATGGGTTGAGATCCAGATAAACGACCCTCAATGTTCACCAAATGACCCTCTGTATCTTCCATTGTCTCTGCAGGCTTCTTGGTGAAGTTGGGGGAGATTTTGCGCTCTAGTGACAAAATAAATTATACATCAATAGGTTGAATTATGAAAATGATGTCCTTGAATCAAAATATAAGGTGCACTATAGCAAGATGTAGATAACAAATATTATTTGTAAGCATTCAGGCATATTTTTTCTGGAACTGTACTGAAATAACAGGAAATACAAAAATATTGCAAGGTAATGGTAACCATATATTCAACAAATTACAAAAATGAGTAATGGTAACCATATATACAACAAATTACAAAAATGAGTAATGGTAACCATATATACAACAAATTACAAAAATGAGTAATGGTAACCATATATACAACAAATTACAAAAATGAGTAATGGTAACCATATATACAACAAATTACAAAAATGAGTAATGGTAACCATATATACAACAAATTACAAAAATGAGTAATGGTAACCATACAGCCTACTAGTGTTTATTGTACCTTGCACAACTAGTAATCAAATACTGTACCTGAAACATGTATAAGAAATACATGTAAGAAGATTTGTAAAGATTTGTACCTATTTTTACTTGACAATGACAGATATCAGTTCCGGCTCCATTGGTAACTTCGCAAGAGTATTTCCCAGCTGCCTCAAAACTGTCACTGTTAAGGACGTCCAACATAGAGTAGGTGTCTGTGGTTGTCACAGTATACTGATAAGAGGCATAGAGTTGTTTCCCATCCTTCAGCCAGGTGACAAATATGCTGGGCGTTCCCGAGTATGTGCATTCGAGTTTCAAATGTTTGCCCTTGACGACTGAAATGTCTGCCAGCTTCTTGATGAAGTGTACTGGTTCTGAGAGGAGCAATAGTGAAATTATGTTACATCACTGTTATTAGGATGGTTTGTGCATGAAAAAAAAGACTATTTCAACACAAACACAGTGGTAGTATTTGCTGTAGCTTATCGAAGCCATACTTTTAACGATGAAAGACTTTAGCAAGAACAGGAAATCTGTAAAAAAAATCAACCAACCTTGAATTTGAAGCTCGAGTTTAGCTGTACAAGATGCAGTTCCAACACTATTTGTAGCTATACAAGTGTATTCCCCAGAGTGTTTCATTTCACCTCGTGCAATTTTTAGGGCAGCAGTGTTATCATCATAAGACATTAAGTATTCTCCATCATTTTTTAAAGATCCATTGTCTTTTAGCCAGGAGACTTCTAAAGGAGAGGATCCTACAACACGACACTCAAATATGACTGGCTGTCCTACAGCCTGTTCAAGACTAGTAAGTTTCTTGGGGAAGGAAGGTGGTGTTTTGACATCTAGAATGGAGCAATTAAACAGAAGGCATGTTTACATTTGTTACCATGCATAACATTTGTGAAGGTAAAAATGAAGCAAGCAAAGAAAACTAAGACGAGCATCACCTTTCACTGATAAGCGGCAGCTGTTTGAGGCAGATCCAATTCTGTTCTCAGCTTTGCATGTGTATTCACCAGTATCAACCTTTGATGGTTTGCTTAGTATCAAAGTCGCAATGCCATTTGAAAATGCCATTTGGCAAGTATTGGTAGCACAAAGCTTTCCGTCAGCTTTGAACCAGGACACACTAATATCAGGGGTTCCTCCAATGCGGCATTTCAAGCAAACTGGATCACCAGAAGTGACTTCCATTGGTTCCAGTTCCTCAACAAAGAATGGTCGTTCTAAAGTGACAGATAAAAATGGTTAAATAAAAAAAGTATCAAATGGATATGATTGAATGCATATGAATGAATTGAGATGCTTTTACCTAATAAGGTCACTTGAGCATGACAGATATCAGTTCCAACTCCATTGGTAACTTCGCAAGAGTATTTCCCACTTGCAGTCATGCTATCGCTATTGAGTACTTCCAAGACGCAGGAAGTCTCTGTGGTCAACACGTTATACTGATAAGAGGCATAGAGCTGTTTCCCATCTTTCAACCAAGTAACAAATATTTTGGGAGTTCCATTGTATGTGCATTCAAGTTTCAAAGGTTTCCCCTTTTCAGAAGACATGTCCTTCAGCTTCTTCACAAACTGTACTGGTTCTGGGAGGAGCAATAGTCAAATCAGTAACATCGCTGTAGTTTCGGTATGTTAGAATATGCATGAAAAAAATGTGTAATTTCAGAATTCATTACCATGTTAACTAACCTTTCATGAACAGATTAACTGGGCAACTTTCCTTCCCAGCATCATTAATAATCTGGCATGTATACTCTCCAGCATCTGATTTGGCCACTTTGTATAGCTCCAAAGTAGCTGCATTGCCCTGGAGAGCAATTTCACAGCCCTTTCCAGACACTATTTCCCTGGTGCCCCTGAACCATTTAAGTTTCAGAGGGGCACTTCCATGGACTGTTGCTGAAAATGTTACATTTGCACCAGGCAGAGCTTCCTTTGCCTGAGGTTTTTCCACAAAGGATGGAGGTTCTTAACAAGAAAAAAGAAATGTTGTATAGCGTAAGTATTCTCTTTCGGAAACACCACTTCTCATGTTGGATTTATTTTTCTCCATAGGATAAAAATCCATGCTGACAAATCTACATATCTACTGACCTTGTACAATCATAGAAGCACTTGTTTCACTGGCTCCTGCTGTGTTAACGGCTTTGCATGTGTATTTTCCAGAGTCTGACAACTTAAGAGTTGGCAGTTTAACTTTGCAGGTGTTGTCACTGCAAATAATCTCGTGATTTGGTCCACTCTTGATCTCCTGACCAATGTGGTGCCAAGAGATAGTGAAAGGTGGAGAACCTGCAACTTTGCATTCCATTTCACCAGGTTTACCAACAATAGTATGGGTGTCTCTCAGTTTCCTGATGAATGTGGGTGGGATCCTTTTATCTGTTTAAAAAATCATAAGTAATGACGGATTGTAAATGTAATAAAATGGCAATGGATTATAAATATCAAATTGAATTAATCGGAAGGTATGATACTAGTGGTACCAACCTAGGACAGTGAGGGTTGTCTTGCAGGAAACACTGCCAACCTCATTTTTGACCTCACATTTGTATTCTCCTGTATCAACTCTCTCTGTCGACAGGACTTTCAGGCTGGAGATATTCTTTGAGAAGGTTATCTTATGCTTGGTGCCAGAGGAGAGCTCGACACCGTCCTTGAACCACTTAGATTTCAATTCTGGTGTTCCGGCTACGGTGACTTCAAGAGTTGCTGAATCACCTGCCTTGACATTGAATGACTCTGGACTATCCACAATGGTAGCCGGTTCTGAAAATTAAGTAGGACCACACTTCATATTTAGAAAGCAGAAACTTACCAAATGTATGTCAATGTAATCTTCATTGAGTGGGGACATGGAGTCCTACAAACCTAAGACAGTGAGGTTGGAAACACATTCCACAACTCCAGAATCATTTTTGAGTTGGCAGGTATATTTGCCACCTGTGGTTTGGTCAGCCTTAAAGACCTTCAGGGTGACCACGCTGTTCTCAAATGTGATTTTCCGGTTGTCTCCATCCCTAAGAACATGATCCTTATCTTGCACCCAAGAAACAGTTATAGGCTGAGAGCCTTTGACGGTGGCCATCAGAGTGACTTCTTCACCCAATTTGACTGACTGGTTTACCAGTTTCTTCACGAAAACAGGTGCTTCTGAATAGTGAGAAAGGATTGATTGTGGTGAGGAGAAGCAATCATATTGGTAATGTTGTATGTATGAATATAACTAAGATATGTTGAATATCCATTGAAGATATAGTTTACTGACCTCTGAGCGTAACTGTTGTATGGCATGTTTCATATCCTACTTTGTTTGTGACCCCGCACTCATATTCACCAACATCTGAGGGGTCCACTGCAAGAATATGGAGAGTGGCAGAGCTACTCTCATTCATCATCTTATATTTCCTGCTTTCCTTAAGTGGCTTTTTGTCTTTGTACCAGATTATCTTAAAGGGTTCTGTGCCATTCAGTTCACAGTATAGCATAGCATCTTTTCCTTTGATCCCCTCTACAGGTTTCGGTACTTTCATGAAACTTGGTGGATCTAAAAACAACACAATTGGCCGATCAGTTTCATTAAAGTTAAATATTCCAAGGCAAGCAGGTTTCAAGATTCCAGGGCTAACAAGTTGCATCTACCCAAGCAAGTGGACATTGGCAATCATAAGAGAAAAGAGGGCTTCAAAGGATCATGCTTTTTAGTCCATGCTAACTGTGATTGGTGTAAGTAATGACCATTAAACACAATCAATGGAATTTAAAAAGGGTGGGAAAGTCAATGAATAATTATACATTGAGGTTCATGCTGCAACTATTTTAAAGTAAAACCTGACATCATAACACAGACAATAAACTGCAAAAGGCAATGTCAAAAAGAAGTCACTGTCAGTGAAAGGGAGGAGGAATCATACATTCAGGTTCATGCTATAGAGAATGAATTAACTGCAAAAGGCAATGTCCCTTTACAGTGGCTGACCTTGCACTGTGATGATGGTGCTGCAGTTTACAGCCCCAGCATCATTCTGTGCCTCACAGGTGTAGACTCCATCATCAGCAGATCTTGTGGAGCACAGCTCAAGGACTGCCATTGAGTCAACAAATGAAGTTCTACAGTTGTCACCATCTGTTATCTTATTGTCATTTTTGTACCACTGCATTCGCAGAGAGGGCGCACTTGTAACTTTGCATTCAAGATGGAGTGGCTCGCCCTGCTTCACGAACGTTGTATGTGGCAATTTCAGTACGAATTCAGGAGGTTCTGCAAAGCCCAAGAATATGAAGTTAGAATTTGGAGAACTTCAAGGATTGAAAAATGATCAGCAACAAAGAATGGGATGATGATGGGAGGAAGCCAATGGTTCGCTAGATGGGAGAATACATTTGTTATATTACATAGAAAGACAGCCCTGGAAAAAAATAGTTACGCATGGGTTATAGGCAGAGTGATGAAGGAGCGATGAAAATTAAAAAAAGAGATGGAATGAAATAAATGAAGGGTGGCAAAAAAGAGTATAATCCAACCTGTCACCAATAAATTGGTTGTACACTTCACAGTGCCAGCGTCATTGCTAACTTGGCAAGAGTACGTTCCACTTTGCAAAAATCCAACTGAGTAAAGATCTAAGAAGCAAGATAATCCTTCCAGTCCAACTGAACATGACGGTCCAGTTATCAGTTCAGTGTCATCCTTGAACCATTTGACTGTAAAAGGAGGTGTTCCTTGAAATATACCCTGGAAGTGTACAGTGGCTTTGGGAATGACAGCCTGGGACTCAGGTTCAGATACAAAGCTCGGTGGCACTAAAAACCATTGGAAGAAAGATTACATGAGAGACGAGTTCATCAACTGGTGCCTAGAGAAATGTAAGAGTAAGATTTAAGAGTAAAAGTAAAAACTAAAAGTATGACTCTGACCTTTTGCTTTTAATGCACCACTGCAATCACTACTTCCAGCTTTGTTTGTGATTTTACACAAGTACTCCCCTGTATCCTCTTCCTCAAAATTCTTAATTTCCAAAGACACAGTGTTGTCTTTCTGCTCTAACTGATACTTGGTTTTACTTGCAAGGACACTGCCGTCTTTGGTCCATTGCACTGATATTGGCAAAGAACCAGCGACTTTGCATTCCATATAAACTACAGAGCCCAAAACCTCCTGAGTCTCCATTAATTTCTTGATGAATGTAGGCGCAATGACTTGTTCTGTTTCAAAACAACAACAAAAATCCATTAGCAATGGAGAGTAAAATCCACTTTGGTATTCCAAATGTTTTTACAACTGAGAAATGCACAATTTTGCACTGACCTACGACAATCAATTTAACCTTGCAGCTGCAGGTATCAACAGAGTTTGTCGCCTCAAACAGGTAATCCCCTGCATCTTCCAGTTGTGTAGACTGAATCTTCAAACTACTGAGGTTATTCTCAAAGTTAAGTTTATTTTGCCTGCTGGGTGTGAGTTCTATTCCATCTTTTGTCCACTTTACTTTGATCTCAGGGGTGCCAGAGACCTTGCACTCCAAACTGACTGCATCGCCTAGAGTGACATTTATCACCTCTGGTTTTTCTATAATCTTAGGTGGTTCTAAAATACAATGAAGCAGACATGAGGATTAGCTACAAACGTAACGATCAACTTCAAAATGTTAAACTTGATCATCATTTAAATCAAGCAAAGACACACCTTGCACTATGAGGGTTGCAAAGCACTTGTCCTGTCCAGCCTCATTTGCCACCTGGCAGGTATATTTCCCGCTGTGACAGGCCTCACAGATCGGAATCCTTAGAGTTGCCACATTATTTTCAAAGATCCTTTCAATTTTAAGATCTACCAAGATCCAGTTCTCATCTTTTTTCCATTGTACAGACAGAGATGGCGATCCCATCACAACACACTGAAATGTAGCGACACTCCCCAAAACAGAGGAAGCATTTTCCATCTTCTTTACAAAAGACGGTCGCACTAATGTGAAGAAAACATTTCATCAGAATAATAAATTGAAAATGCTGACATTTTCAATGTGAAAATTGACTTAGAGAAATAATGATCATCATAAGTGACTAACCTTTCATAGACATTGTGGTGCTACACGAACAGCTTCCCACCTCATTTGAAACTGTGCACTGATAACCACCAACATCTAAAGCATCACATTCCTGTATTTTCAGGCTCATGACATTACCATATTCATAAATTGCATGCTTCTTATTGGTTTTGATCTGCTTTTTATCTTTGTGCCATGTAACCTCAAATGGACCAGTTCCTGTCACTTGGCATTCAAAGACAGTCATAGAGCCCTTCACGACTTCAACAGGCGTTAACTCTCCAATAAATGCTGGGGGCTCTGAAATAAGGAAGCAGGTTTAAATGAGTGGGGGGGATTGTGTCAATAAACATCTGAGTAAAATGTTGAATTACTGGCTCAAAGGACTGGAAGTAGGCTAAACCAACCTTTCACGGCTAACTCCATGCTGTAGCTCTCACTGCCTGCCTCATTACGGGCCTCACAGAAGTAAACTCCACTGTCATTGGCATCAGCACCAATTATCTCTAAGCTCGCCACAGACTTAACGAAGAACATTTTGTACTTGTCACTGCGACTTATCTCCTTCCCATCTCTGAACCAGTGCACTTGTATTTCTGGAGTGCCACCAATATGGCACTCAAAGTGTTTATTTTCTCTAAGTTTCACAACTGATAATTTGTCAGGTTTTTCAAGGAAACTGGGAGGTTCTGCAAAAAAAGATGAACTATTCGTAAATACATATTAACGTCAATACAAATGCCCAATTATATTAACAAAGGTAAGTTGAAGGTCAATGCCAACCTTTGACAAAGAGCTTTGCCTGGCAAACATCAGAGCCGACGTCATTATGTATTTCACAGACATAGTTTCCACAGTCTGACGTTTTGGCAAAGAAGAGCTCCAGTGAAGTAGAGTTGTAATCTTTAATCACAGAGCAATCCGAGCTTGATAAGATCTCCTTCTTGTCTTTAAACCATTTCATGGTCAAGGGTGGCGTGCCAGACGAAAGGACATTGAACTGAACCTTTGATCCAGGCAAAACATCCATTGATTCAGGTTTTTCTAGAATAGATGGCGGTTCTGTTGATTAAAGGGGAAGATGTGCATTGTCAAAGTTGCTGTTACCTTCCAATATACTGGATATACACTGTATCTAACATCAAAAGACAATCCAAAGCTAACAAACCTTTCACAAGCAAGGCACCAGAACACTGGTCTTTGCCTGCCTCATTACTAGCAATGCAGGTATAGCCGCCACTGTCAGCACTATCAAGACGACTAATTTCTAGAAATGCCGAGTTCTCAAAGAATGTGCATTTGTGTTTCTCATCGCTCTTGATCTCCTTCTCATCTTTGTACCAGAGTACAGATATTGGCAGGGATCCAGACACAAGACACTCCAAGTGGGCAAAAGATCCTTTGATACTCTCCATTTTCTCCAGTCTTCTTGTGAAAGATGGTTTAATAGTTTGATCTATCATAAAAGTAAATAGTATATGGTGAGTAGTTGTACACTGTAAGACGGCGGGGTATACATACATTTAAGATTGATTCAAATAAAAATTATCCACTGATCAACAAACCTAGAACAGTGATTGAAGCCTCACAAGTGCTGCTTCCAACATCATTTGAAACCTCAAAGGTGTATTCACCACTATCACTTTTCACTGTAGAGAGTATCTTCAGTACAGAGCTCTTATCTCTGCTCTGTACTTTGTATCTTTGACCTGATGTCAGCTCTCTTCCATCCTTCAGCCACATGGCTTTGAGGACTTTAGATCCTGAAAACCTGCATTCAAGAGTAGCTGGATCTCCTGTTGTTACACTGATAGACTTGGCTTGCTCAGTAATATTTGCAGGTTCTGTGATAAACAAAATATTAAATGAACAATCCACTATTCAATAGTACAATACTGTGATAAAAAGTATAAATTGCAAAAGTTAAAGACCTAAATATCCAACCAACCTTTGACTGTAAGCGTGGCAAGACATTTCTGACTTCCAGCCTCATTCTGTGCCTGACAAATATATTTTCCACCATGTTTCATCTGAGTGTTTCTTAAAGTTAACACTGCCGTTCTGGTCTCATAAGATATCTGTATATGTTCGCCTTCTTTAACTTCATGGTCCTCCTTTATCCACGATACAGTCATGGGCAGTGATCCCTTTAAAGTGCACTGCATAGAAATCTCTGAGCCAACTAAAGAACTGATGTTCTCTATTTTCTGTACAAACGAGGGTGGTTCTATTGAAGGAAGACCATACATGTCAAGATATAATTCAATAATAACAACAGGTCACAGTCTATCAAATACAGATAGCTACAGTATATTTATGTAATGTAGAATTTTAACCAACCTTTTAATGTAATTTGGCAATCACATGTTGTCTTCCCAACTTCATTTTCTATGTTACATTGGTATTTTCCAGCATCCCCAGACTCACATTTAAGAATCTGAAGAGTGACTACACCATCTTGTATATTTATCTTATGCCTTTTGTCATTTCTGATCTGCTTGGTGTCATGATAACAAGATATTTCAAATGGAGCTGAGCCTGAAATAAGTCCTTCGAATATAACATCAGACCCTTTCACAACTTCTTTGGACTCAAAAGCTGTCACAAACATGGGAGGTTCTACAACAAAGATAAAATAAAGTTATTATTCTACACAGACAATAACATAGTACAGATAAACTGTAAAAGTGAATGCTGAATACACACCTTTAACTGTAACTGTGCTGCTGCAGTGGTCACTACCAGCATCACTTGATGCTGCACAAACATAATCTCCACTATCATCAACAGAGCAGTTCACAATATCAAGTGAAGCAACTGAGTCAGTGAAGGACAGTCTGCATTTATCATTTGAAGTGATTTCAGTCTCATTCTTAAGCCACTTAACATTGATCACAGGACTGCCAGTGACTTTGCACGTCAATGTAAGTGGTTGTCCATTTTTCACCAGTTTTAATGGCTCAAGCCTCATTGAAAACTGAGGAGGTTCTGGAAATAATTGATGATAACAATTACTTCAAAAGACAGTAACATCAAGAAAAGCTGTACAAAAAAATATACATAATTGATCAAAGAAAAGGCACCTTTCACAAACAAGACTGCAGAGTGTGCCACCTTCCCGGCATCATTGGCCACTTGGCAAGTGTAGTTAGCCGAGTCACTGGGTTTCACTGAGTGAAGTTCCAAGAAACTTGAAGAAGCGTCTTTCTTGATAAAACTTGCGCCTCTAGTGGTTATCTCCTTGTCCTCTCTGAACCACTTAATCGTAAAAGGAGCTGATCCAGTGAAAGCAGACTTCAAGACAACAGTAGATCCTGGTACGACATCTTGGTTGTCAGGTTTTAATGTGAAGATTGGAGGTTCTAAAATCAGTTTGGAAGAGACAAAATGTGAATGTGTTCGTTCAACTTCATTATGGCCAAAAGAATGTAACACTATTATACTACTATTAAACTATGTTACTCTAATAAGTATACTTATTCTAACCTTTAACACATAAGGTTCCACTGCTCTCTTTAAATCCAGCAGAATTTGTTGCCCGACATGTATATACTCCCTCATCACACTTTTCTATTTGGGTTATTCCCAATGTAGCCGTGGTTTCTTTCATTTCAAGTTGATATTTCTGTCCAGACGTTATTTCTTTATCGTCTTTGTACCAAGAGATGGACATGGGCTGAGATCCAGATACTTTGCTCTCCATAGTAATGTTGTTACCAATATTTCCATCAACTTTCTTAAGATTTTTTGTGAAAGATGGTGGAAGAACACGATCTGTTGAGGGGAATATAACTTGTTTCATTATAACATTCTTGTGGTTCCTCAAGTCGTAATTATGGAAAAAGCATAAACTACAAAACAAACCTAGCACTGTGACTGAACAAGAGCACTGGTCTTTTCCGACGCGGTTGGACACTTCCATCGTGTATTCACATGTGCCTCCTTTCTCTGCCGCAACAATCTTTAAGATGGCTACATTGTCTTTAAGAGTGATTTTATATTTTCGACCTCCTGTAATCTCCTTTCCATCTTGGAGCCATTTCACTTTAAGATCCGGGCTTCCTGCAATTGTGCATTCCAAGGTTGCTGATTCCCCTGAAGTCACGTTGATGGATGCGGCTTTCTCTAAGATTCTAGCAGGTTCTAAAATGTAATTATACAAAGATTTTTAGATTTGAAACATCAACAGTGGCCCAAAATAATATACTTGTGTGAAATATTCTGAATCTAACCTTGAACTGCTAAAGAGGTTTCACATTTTTGTTGACCAGCCTCATTCTCTGCTTGGCAAGTATACTTTCCACCATGGCAAATGTCAACAGCTGCTATTGTCAAAATGGCGATATTATTCTGAAATGCCATGGTGATATTAGGGTCATCATCCCTAAGCCATTCAGCATCCTTCATCCACTTGACAGTAATAGGGGCAGAGCCTTTTATAGTACCCTGCAGTTTAACAGCACTGCCCAAAACTGCTGTAGTGTTCTCAATCTTCTTTGCGAATGATGGTGGTTCTAAAAAAAATTACAATTATAGCAATAATAGTCATTATAATTTAGAGGAATACATAGGTAAGAGGAATAAGAAGAAGAAGAATATCCTCCATGAATGTGTTTTGTTTTAACTAACCTTTCTGTTTGGCAATTGTCTTTGCAGTGATTGAACCAACATCATTTGACACAACACATTGATATTCCCCAACATCTGCACTTTCAAATGAGCAGATTTCCAAAGAAGCAATCGAGTCCTGAGAAACAATCTTGTATTTCCTATCGGAAGCGAGTGATTTCTTACTCCTAAACCAATTGAATTCAAATGGGGCAGTGCCTGCAACTTCACATTGGAAGAGAGCAACAGTGCCCCTGACTGCTTCAACCATTTGCAATTCCTTTTTGAAGGATGGTGGTTCTGAGAAGAGATATTTGATACAATTTCACAATAACATAATATTCAGAAGACAATATCAAAGATCGTAATTATCTACATAACTGACACAACAAACCTTTTATAGTTAACTTGGTGCTACAGCTCTCACAGCCAGCTTCATTCAGGACTTCACATGTGTAATTTCCACTGTCTAACAAAGCAATTTCAACGATCTCCAAAGTAGCAAAACCGTCCTTGAAAGTGATTTTGTATTTCTCGCCAGCCGAGAGCTCTTTGTCATTCAGAAACCAGGTGACATGGAGTTCAGGTGACCCTTTGATTGTGCACTGCAAACGTGCACTTATGCCTTGCTTCCAAACCAAGTTGGGTTCCAGTCTCTTTACAAAGACTGGGGGTTCTGCAGGATGTATGCATTGAACAATTGAACAATTCAAAACAATGTTTTAAGAAGTCATTGCTAATGAACAAAACTCAGAAAAAGAGGAGCAAATACAAGTTAAAAGTATGAGATTTTGTCAAAAGGCAGTTGAAGATGCAGCCAAAAGATACAGATGGGTGAAGATATTGCAAAATATATAAATCTATCTGATCATAATCCAAAGATGTTCATTTCCATAACTGCATATATATTGTGCCACAAATACTGCAGAAAGCTTGAAAATGAACTGATTAGCCTTACCTTGAACCTTTATTGAAGTGGAGCAACTTGTGCTTCCAGCATCATTGGCAGCTGTACAGACATAGTTTCCAGTGTCTTTAAGTTTTCCTTTTGAAATATCAAGAGTGACCATCTTATCTTCAAAAGACTGTTTACAATCCATTGTTTGATGGAGCTTTTTGCCATCTTTTATCCAGGTGATGGACACTCCGGTATCCTCATCCAACTGACACTCAAGGTGCAGTGGATTTCCAACAGCGACTGACACTGATTCAAGTGTTTTCACAAAATAGGGTTTGTTGATGACCTTCATCTCCATGCTGCACACAGCAGTTCCAACACTGTTGAACGCTTTACACAGGTAAACACCTTGATCCGTAAGTTCAAGTTTTGATATTTCAAGAATATATTTATTATTTTCTGAGGAGATTTTGTAGTTTCCCCCCGAAGAAATGGCATTGTTGTCTTTATGCCAGACAATAGTCATCGGTGAAGATCCAGTGACTACACACTGAATGTTTGCCTTTTTCCCAACATACAATGTCAATGGATCAGGCTTAGTAATAAAGGCAGGTGGGAAAAGTTCTATGAAATTTGAAAATAAGAAAGGGAAAAAATACATAATAAAACATAATAATTAACAACATATTAAGATTTATTTCAAAACCTGACAAAATCCAATAACCTGACAAATCACAAGAGAGATCATTTGTTTGAGCTTTTTTAGCGAGTATAGATGACCATAACTAGATTTGTGGAGGGAAGAAGCACATCATATTCCTAAAACCATAACCTTTGGTACAACAACCTGTTGAAATAAATTAAGCAAAAGTTCAGTTCACTCACCAGTTACGTTGAGTTTGGCGGCACAGGTGTCACTGCCATTCTGGTTTGTAGCCTTGCAGGTATATTCACCACTGTCAGCTTTGGTTGGGCTCAGAAGCTCCAATGAAGATGTCAGTTGCCGACTGATGATCCTGCAATTTGAACTCTCTTTGATAGGAGTGCCAGACTTGAACCACTTGAACTGCACATTTGGTGCATCTTCAATCTCACATTCGAACTTGGCTCCGCTGCCAACATTGATCTCCAGGGGCTGGATTTTGTACCTGAAAACCGGTGGCACTATAATGTGCAGGAAAAGGGAAGAAAATAGTACAATTAGCACACTGGCTATGATTCTAGTTGATGTAGTTAAAAGTGGTGAAATGGTGAACCTAGGATGGAAGGTTGCAAAACAGGACTGACCAGGAGGGACTGTGGAGGGAAATGATGTTAGGTTTGGATCAAAACACTTCAATGAAGAAAATGAGACCAAGACGAGATGTCCAAGGCATGCAAAAAGAGGGTTTCAGGACTCAATGGGGAAGACGAGAGTGATGTGGAGTCAAAGAGGATGACGGGGAATGGACCAGAGGTGGATTTTTAAGAGAGTGATATGGGTAAAAAGAAGATACCTTGGAACAAGAAAGCAGGAGGATATGGGGGTGGTATCAACGAAAATATTACTGTTAATTTATAGTGATTTTAAAGTAAAGTGAATGCATGCTAGGAATCACCAATGGAAGTTTATGTCGCGTTAGTTACTATTTTTATGAAAATATGAAAATATCCCCATTATCCAACCTCTCGAGACAACAGTGAGTCTTGATGTTGTTGTAGCCTTGCCAGCTTCATTCTCAGCCTCACAGACATATTCTCCTTCGTGCTTCTCCTTGACAATCTTGCAGATTACTAGTGTGTATGTGTCATGGTCTTTTGAACACTTAAATTCTTTGCCAGATTTGACCAACTTTCCATTGAAAAGCCAGTTAACTTTTGTGACACACATTATGGTCACACTAAAAGTAACCATGCTATTGTTCTCTGAACAAATATCCTCCAGGGGAGTTACAATAATGGGATAAGCTTTAGTGAATTGCTCAGGAAGTTTACTAATCATAACTGCCTCTGACAGAAACTCCTCCATCGTTTCTCTCTTTATAAACACATGAGACTGTTCGACAGGGACAGAGGCGAAGGGTACTGCTGTGGTTAAATCTGCAGCACCTACATCTCTCTCATCATGGCTTTTTACTGTCACAGATCTGGTCTCCTGCCTAGTAGTCTGCCTGGATTCATGCACCACAGTGCGATCCTGAGCTGTTATGCTTTGGAACGAAGCCATCGTTTCAGTCTTCTGAGCAGCAGACTGGGTTACAGGGGATTCGAAACCCTCTGCACTCTCTGTTACTCTGACAGTTTCCACCACCGATGACAGCATTTCTTTGGATTTTGCACTGCTAATATTTGTTTTCTGAGGCTTGACTATTTGCATTGTGCCAGGTTGGTCCAAAATGAGGGTCTGTTGCTCTCTATAAACTATAGCATGGAAAGCTGCTTGGAGTTCTGTCCTCAGATCAGCAGTCTGAGGGTATTCTCCTTCAAAAGCAATTGTTATTTCCATGGAGGCACCTGGTGTTGTGATAAGGTAGGTGAACATTGCACCCTTAGTTTCCCTGCCTACCTTCACTTCCTGTACCTCGACAGCCTCCAATCTCTCAACAACGTCTGCTAGTATAAGTGGCTGGTCACAAGCCACAGCAGACTGAAGCGCAGTTTTCAACTGATGTCTGATGCCCAAACTTGTTGGTTTCGGCATTGGGATCACAAAGGTAAGTTCCTTTGGAAGAACTTGGCTCTCCTGAGACTCGTGCACAAATAATACCCCTTTAGGCTGAGTCTTTACACTGACAACCAATCCAGCAGCTTTTCCAATTTCACTTGATTGCTCACCAACAATGATGTGTTTCTCCTCCAATAATATTGATTGTCTCACTGACTGACCTTCGTGGATCTGAACAGCAAAATCCTGTTCAGCTGCATGTAAAATGGCACAACCTTCAGTTGCTATTGCCTTCTCTTCAATATAGACAGGCTTTGTCGGGATCTTTGGTTCAATTTTCACTACAGGTTTGAATGCATCATTTGCTTTCAAATTGATGGTATGCCCCTCTTCTATACTTTGAGTGTCAACCACAGTTACTGAGTGCATAATGTTCCAGCGATCCTCCTTTTCGATTAATGCACGCTGCTGTTTGACATCACTAGTAAATGGTGTTTCTTTGGATATCTGCATGGGCATTGATGTGACCTGAAGAATGTTCTGAGGTCTGTGTTCTGTTCTAAGCTCTGACTGAACTCCTGTCACAGACACATCAAGATCTTTGGAATAATCTGCACTAAACTCCCTTTTATCCTCTGAGGTTGCTGCATGTTTGCGGGCTCTTTCCTGTTTCTGTACTGCAGTCTGCTGATCTGGCTTCTCAGGACTAAGTATACCTTCTTTAGGTAATACACTTTCTGACTGAATAGACTGAAGATGTAAAGGAGCTTTGGCCTCTTTTCTTGGTTCAATTGAAATTGTGTCCAGCTGAGCTGAAAACTCAGATATCTTCTCACAAGTGACAGATTTCCATTCATTGTGGGTGACTGTGTGCAACAAAGTAGGGCTTTTCCTTGCATCTGCACTCTCTGGCAATGGCTTCTCGCAAGTAAATCTACCTTCAGACTGCAATATATCTGGCTTACTAATCGTCTGTAGATGTAAGAGCTGTTCCTCTTCTTTTTCAAATTGCAAAGACATCGCGCTTTCCAAACCTGGAATAGCTTTTGAGTGTTCAGTCTGGAGCAGATGTTTTTCTTCAGCACTCATGGCTGATTTCAATAACCTATCTTTACTTACCAAAGCACTCTCTTGTTTGGGTTTGTGTATTTCAAATCTCTGCTCTTTGGATAAAGTATGTTGAGTCTCACTGACCGGTGCGACCACTGGGTTAGGACGTTCCTTCTCTAGCAGGGACTGAGTGGGTTTATCCGATGTTGATAGCATATCACAATGGCGCTCTGATAGTGGCAGTTGCCCAGTCAATGTAGCGGTATATAAAATCTTAACACCCTCTGTAACTCTGAAGCTTCTCTCTTCCTCAGGCCTAGTGGTTATACCTAATTTCTCTTTCAGAATTGGTAACCTGGTTTCAACTAGATGACTACTGACAACCTGTTTTGGTTCCTTAGATGACTTAATCTGTTCTGGTTTTCTGTCTCCTAAAACCTCAGTTCTCACTGTGATTAGAGGAATAACCTCTTCTGATGTGGCAGACATTATGTTTGAATGATGCTCCCTTGCAGGCTCAAGCTCTAAGATTTCCGGACTTTGGATACGGTCAGAATGTTGCTCTATGAGCTTTTGGCTCTCTTGGACAGCAGATGTAAAAGCGGCCATATGCAGTTGTTTAATAGGCGCAGCTGAGGCTGGAGGTGGTCTGGTGGGAGTCACAGACACTCTCTCTTCTACCTCATGTGACTGCAGCACTGCAGCCTGGTGGGTGACTCGCTCTCTATGAAGGGTAGCAGCAGAGATATCCAACTCTCTAAGGGTGTCCACTTGCTCGCTGGAAATAACCTGTCTCTCCTCAGTACCTATGGTGTACACCATCTGATCTCTGGCCCTGGCTTCTCCAGGAAGGTTGACCTCGTACAAGCGTGACTCTGTAGCCTGTTCAGTCATGGATACTTTATAACCTTTTTGTTTCTGAACAACCACATGTTGTTCCTGGTGCTGAGATATAGAGACAGACTCTCTGAACACGATTAGCTCAGCACTACAAGAGGCCTCCCCAGATGGGTTGGAAGCCCTACAAGTGTAGAGGCCACTGTCCTGCTGTTGGATGCCCTTCATGTTGATGAAGCCAGAGCCATTTGGGTTGTTCACCACAATACAATATTTACTGGGCTGAATTTGATAACTACCTTTAAGCCACTGAACCTCTGGAAGAGGATTCCCAGTGACAATATACTTGAAGAGAGCTAGACCACCTTCAGAGCATTGTACAGGCTCAATAGTTTTAATAAATTCAGGTGGCTGGCCAGTGGGTTTGAACATTTTCTCAACCTGCCTCTCTGGTTTCTTTGTGTCACTTATTTGGATGTTCAAGAAAGTAGTACAGGTTGATTGGCCAAACCTGTTGCTTGCAGTACATGAGTATTCTCCTTCAAATTCCTTCTCTACTTTGTTAATGACGAGGGTATATTCGTCTCGCTCTTGAACAAATGTGTAAACTGATGAACTTGTTATAACCCGACCATTGTGGAACCACTGGACATTAGGTTTTGGAAGACAAGATATTGTGACAGTAAATCTAGCTATGTCTCCAATAGTGACAGCTACTGGTGAGAGTTGGGTCACAAAAACGGGCTTTTCTTTTTTCTTCTCTGTTGTACTAGAATAAAGTTTGGACTCTGGCTTGAGTTCAAGTGTTTTGCTTTTGCCTAATTGTAGACCAGTGAAGTAAGACTCCTGTTTTTCCTCTTCAGCTGAGACAGTGAAGCTAGAGAAAGCTGAGTAAAATAATTACATAATGTTATCACTTACAATAATGTATAAATATTAAGATTTAAAAAACAATAAAGCAAAAAATAAAGGAACGCATTTTAACGATAGCACCTCTTGAATTGAAATCAGCAAGACAAAAAACATGCATTATTTTAATTTCACATAATAGCCATGTAGGTTTCACCTATTGCATTACAATTCAAGGCAAATAATATGACCGTTCAGGATAGTCACATGCCCAACATATAGTTTTACAAAGGGACATTATACACGATCATATTGCTCCAGACATTTTTTTTTAAATCTGGAGGATATGGGCCTGTGCAAAAAAAAAGATAAAGGGCCTGTTTCCCAGTTCCAGATCAAGCCGACTCATGGTCTGCAAAGCACCTCCAACTCTGAAAGTGATTTTTAGTCCAGGAATTGGCTTAATCTGAGTCCAGGAATCTGACATTCAATCACATGTTAATGATAAAGAAAATATATTTACCTTTGACTTCCTTTTCCTTTTTCTCCACCTCCTTTTCAACCACTGTCAATAGACAAACATTTATAAATTAGTGATTTTTATCAAATATATATATATATATATATATATAGTACTTACTGCTAGAACCAGGTAACATAGGTTACATCCATATTGTCAACATCTATTTTGCAATGATGAAAACAATCTGACATGCTTTGGTTTTGATGTGATCATACAGTGAATTCCGTCTCTTGGAAAGCATGTTGTAAATTGAGCATCTCTCTCTCTTTTCACATTTAAGTCAGTGTACTTGACAACCTGTTTCTTAGCACATTTGTCCATGAGCTATCATTTTATAATCTATTTTTCTTGTTGTATAGGGCAGTATGGGAGCTGTGTGAAATGTGGAGTTGACAAGAACGGCCAATAGTTGAAAGCAGTCTGAAATGTGGAGTTGACAAGAACGGCCAATAGTTTGGAACAGTGTGAAATGTGGAATTGACAAGAACGGCCAATAACGGCCAAGAGTGCATATTGGTGGTAAGGACCAAAGCATGCAGTTGCCAACCTTTCATCACTGTGCTGCATTCAGCGTCTCCGGCTGAATTGACAATTTTGCAAGTGTAAACGCCCCCTTGCTTAGGACCAACGTTCATAACATTTAAGCAGCACAAGGGCCCCTTGTGTTTCAGAGAGTAAGAAATGGACTCTTCGACAATCAACCGATTGTGTAGCCAGAAAACAAACGGAGTAGGAATTCCCTTTATAACGCAAAAGAGAGACACGGTGTCTCTAGGTTTGGCAAGGATTTCTGGGGGCAGTGTCACAAGGAACTCTGGGTAGGTGGCACCAATGTAATCACATTCATATTCTCCATAGGGTATAACATCAGGGTAATACTCATGGCTTATCTGCCTTTGAGTTCTTTGTGAGAATGGAGGTAGAGGTCCAAGACTCTTTAAGGACTCCTGCTTGTCTTGGTCAGAGGGCTTTTTAGACGACTCCCTGTCTGTCTTAGAGTCTTTATTGACAGAATCGGAAGGGATGGGTGTTTCGGCTTTGGGATTCACTTCTTTGGCTGGGTGAGAATAAAGTTAAGGGAGATTTATTAGGTATTAAGAACATCAGTCAGAGGACATCAGTAAGAGGGTATCTTAGATCTAAACACTGGGAGTTAGTAAGATGGCGAGATGGTATTAGGGGCATGCTTTGAATGGGGAAAAAAACTATACTTACAAAATAAATATGTTATTACATTATATTCCAATCGGTTACAATCTAAAGGAAATATTAAAAGTTTTAAAGGTTTTACAAAAGAATCAAGCGGAATGGAGGTGAAATGGACCAGAGAGTGGAAATATTAAATAGAAACTGTATCCACCTTCAACTGTGAGTTGTGCCGAAGTTCTGTTCTCTCCGTGTTTATTTTTTGTGGTACAGAGGTATGTCCCTTGGTCACCAAGCTGAACATTGAGTATGACAAGCAACAGCACACCTCCATTTTGGGTACGTTTCACCCTCTCTGTGTCTGTGAGGTTCCTTCCATTATGATCCCACACTATTTCAGTAAAGGGTTGCCCGTCGAACGAGCAGTTGAACTGAGCCATCTCACCACTTTTGACTTTGACGTCATTCATTTTCAAGAGCAACTTAGGGCTTCTAGGGATGCTCATTTCAGAATTCTCAACAGTGGTCACCTCAACCATCTTTACTGAGGAAGATGACATCCTCATTGTGGACATCTCAGACACAGTCTCATAGGTCTGTACACTGTGTGATCCACTGACATCCACTGACTGGTACCCTTCTGAATACATTTCCATTTTATGACTGATCATTGTTCCCCCAGTGCTTGACACACTTTGCCTAGCTACAGATTTCATATTTTGATCTGGGAGAATTAGAAGAGTGTAATTTGGTCAACAATCAACTGCTATCAAAATGAACCTATACTACGAGTAAAGAAAAGTTTAATAACTTTGAAAACAGATTATCCCCCAGGGCAATATGAAGATAAGGAGAAAGATCAATTGAATCATACAAGTACACGCATAGAGCAAAAATAAGTTCTAGGACAAATGGTATCTATTCTCAACCTTTAACAATACAAAAGCACACTTAAAT
This sequence comes from Oncorhynchus nerka, assembly GCF_034236695.1. Taxonomy (NCBI): domain Eukaryota; kingdom Metazoa; phylum Chordata; class Actinopteri; order Salmoniformes; family Salmonidae; genus Oncorhynchus; species Oncorhynchus nerka. Next base: position 34,526,581 of record NC_088396.1, on the reverse strand, counting down.
TGGACATACAGAACTAACTATGTTCATTAAGACTTTTACTCACCTTCAAGTGCCAGATATCCTGCGCAAGTGACCATTCCTGCCGAGTTTCTGGCAACACAGGTGTATTCCCCTTCATCCTCGGGGTACACTCTGGAAATCTCCAGCTGGCAGGTGTCATCGAACTGAGACATCCTGAAGGCATCGGACTGGCCGATCTCTTTCTTATGGACGTACCAAGAGATCTTTAGATCTAGCAAGAGAAACGTTTAGTTAATGTCAATAGTATTAATAATGCAAGATTATTAATGCTGCTTTTTATGAATATTGCAATACTATTATTATTTTAATTGAAGAGTTTAGAGAACAAAGTAAGAGATAGATACCTTCCCCAGAGATTCTGCACTGGAACCTAGCAGCCTCTCCCTCATTGACTGAGGTGTTGTTCATTGGTGTTATGATCACAGGCTTGGAGAGTGGAGATCCAGTGTCAGGAGAAACGACTTCTGAAACTGAAATAAAATAAATCTTCTTTTTTTCCTTCCTTTTTTCATTAAGAGGTTATTTCAGTACTTTATATGTGATTGTTTTTCCACTTTACCTTCCACATTGAGTGGTGCTGAGCTGGTGGCAAGCCCAACGTCATTCTTGGCCTCGCAGTTGTACAAGGCTGCGTCCTCTGGGAACACTTCGATGAGAAGCAGAGTGTGCTCATTTCCTTCACGCAGGAACTTGCACTTGAAGCCAGGGGAGAGAGCCTGGGAGTTCTTGTACCATAACACCTGGGGCTGGGGGATGCCAGTCACTTCCACAGAAAATCTAGCAGGTTTGCCAGCCTCCACAGACAGGGCCTGCATGCCGCGAATTATCTGAGGTGGCTCAGGGACTAAATTATGAGAACAAACAAAGACATTTGATGAGAAGAAAGGAAGGAACACCAAGCTTAGGGAAAACTGGGTAGTTTAAATTTTTTTAAGAAGAAAAACCCCCATATGTTTTCCCTGTGATTTAGTTGTTTAAATACATCCTTGTAAAAACATATTTGAAATTTGCATTATTTGAAAATTGCATTATCATTTCAGTGTGACTTTTGTTATTGGGAATTTAAAAGAGAGCAAACACTTACTATTGACATGTAGAGTCACCACGACCCTGTTCTTGCCAGCGATGAAGGTGTACTCCCCTGCATCACTTCTATAGGTTTCAGAGATGGTCATGCGATGGACCTTTCTAATGGCAATGTAGTGGAGCCTATCGTCAAGGTTGAACTGCATCTCAGCACCGTTCCTCAGCCAGCGACCTTCAACGTCGTCCTCACTGACTTCAAACTCAAACGACGCTTTTTGTTTCTCAACAACCTGTAAAGAAATAATACAAATGTTCATATTAACACTGATCATTTTTTAACTATTCAGTTTTAAACTGTCCTCCTTCAATGTAATGTTGTCCGTATTCACCGTGAATTCTTTCTCCTCGGGTTCTGTGATGTGGATGTCACGCCCCTCCACGGTGAGATGAGCCTTTGACATGCTTGCACCAGCGACCACAGAATACTCTGCAGCATCAGACAGGCGGACGGACTGGATCATTAGACGGTGCAGGAATTTCTCAGTGGAGACCTTGTATCTGTCAAGGCATTTTAGAAATAACTCTTAAGATACAGAGGAATCGTTCAAATGTAGCATTTCACAGGAATCTCACAGGAATAATATACAAATAAATGAATGAGACGTACCTTTCAGACATTTCCAGCTCCTGTCCATCCTTCATCCACGTCACCTGAGCATTAGGCTCAGAGATCTCACATTCAAATGTGGCCCTCTTCTTCTCTGTGATCTTGATATCTTTGATGTGCTTGGTGAATTCAATAACACGTGCTGTGAGAGAGAAAATACATTAATGAACAACAGAAAAATTACTTTCATGATTAATATTTAGAAAGGGTCTGGATGAAAAAAAACATACCATCAACATATAGGCTGGCTGTAGTTGCAGCAGAGCCAGCAGCAAACTTGTACTCTGCACCGTCACCAAAATGAACATTTCGGATGGTGAGCGAATGAGTTAGGTGTTTGGTGCGGCTCTGGCATCTGTCAGTGGAGCGAATCTCAACACCATTCTTCAGCCACTTGTAGGTGATGCCCTCATAGTTGACATTCACTTCAAATGTGATGGTGTCTTTCTCCTGTGCATTGAGGTCTTCCAGCATGGAGGTGATCAAAATGGCTAAGGAAAAAACAATGTCATTAGAGAAAAAGACCTATGTGATACAAATTATTTCAAGTACAGGTTAGTTGAAAACTTACGGCTAACTTTCAGAGTTGCAGAGACTCTGTCATTTCCACAGACAAAGGTGTATTCTGCAGAGTCTTCACTGCCAGTGTTCATGATCTTGAGCTGGTGAAGTTTGCCCTGCACCACAATCCTGAACTTGTCACTCATTTCTATCTCCACTCCATTCTTCAGCCAGGTGGATGGGACATTGAAATGTGACACTTCACATTCAAAAGTGGCCACCTGGGTCTCTGGGACTTCAATGTTCTTGATGGGTTTTGTGACACGCAGAGCTGGAGAGAACGAACAATAATGAATATATTGAAGATACATTTGATGTGTGGGTTAAGTCATCTATTTGTTCACGTGTCAACACTTACATTCAACATATAAATGAGTACTGCACTGCACATGTCCGACCATAGCAGTGTACTCTCCTGCCTTGTGGTCATCCACATTCTGGATGATCAGCTTGTGACATTTTCTCTCAGACAGCATTTTGATGTTTTCACTTGGTTTAAGCTCAACGTTATTGAACATCCATTTGATAGGGATGTCATCATGAGACAGGCTCAGCTCAAAAGAGGCAGTGGCATCCAATAGTGATGTCACATCTTTAGGCTTCTTCGTTATAGTAATTGCTGAAAAAAAGATTGAGAGTCAAAACTTTCAAAATCTTAAGTAAACAAACATTTGCAATTTGTGACCATAAAAATATTAACTTACCCTCAACGTTCAGTCTGGCATTAGCAGATAGTTTTCCAAGTTTGAATCCATAAACTGATTCATCGTGTATGGTGCAGTTTTTGATCTTCAAGGTGTGGATCATGCCATCAACGGTGACTTCATATTTCTCACTAGGTTGGATCTCTACACCATTCTTAATCCATTGTGAGCCCTTCACATTCTCATGGGTGAGCTCCAGAATGAATGCTGCTTCTTGTGTCTCAGTGACAGTTTGGTTCTTCAGGGTTTTCTTGACTTTCACAGCTATGAAATCAAACACAAACATGACATAACAGCAGGCATATAGTAATAATATAATAGTCATATATTAATGCTAACACCAGTTGAAAATAAGTTAACATTTCTACTCAGGAGGTAACACCTACCTTCAACTCTCAGGTTGGCTGTTGTCTTGGAGTTTGCAATCTGGTAGGTGTATTCACCAATGTCATTGGGTCTGGTGATGACAATAACAAGACGTCTGACAGCTCCATTTTTCTCACTCCTGACATTTTCACCAAAGTCACAAGGTTGTCCATCCTTCAGCCACTTGCCCTCAGCAGTTGGGTTGGCCACCTCACACTCAAATTCAGCTGTCTGAGAGTCAGCCACAATGATGTCATGCAGCGGTCTGGATATAGCGCCACCTGGGAACACAAATACATTTGGATTTATTTCCTCCAATTGGGTAACTGCCCTAAAAAGTTTTTAGATTTGGTAGGTGAATGGTTGTTGTAATATCCAACTGAACTTTTACACCATAACGTGTATATGTTTACAGTGTAATGCACTTTTTTGACAAGAGTTATATCTTACCTGACACAGTAAGCTTTGCACTGGATGTCTGTTCACCAGCAGCGAATGTGTATTGCCCCTCTTCATCCTTCATGGTGTTAATGACAGTCATACTGTGGTTCTTGCCCTTGGTCACTATCTTGTACTTGGAATCATTTTTCAGATGTTGTTTCTTGAAGGTCCAGATACCATCAATGCCAGGGTGGGACACCTCCACATTAAATGTGACGTGCTGTGTCTCTGTACAAACTTGATCCTCCATTTGCTTCACAATTGAAATTTCTGTTAAAAAAAAGTTAAGTATGTTTCAGTTGGATAATATCTGTAACTGACAAAAAGTATTGTGTGAAGTTATGTTGCATTTAATCACTTGTGCAAAAGCTTACTTTGGATTATCAGTTTACAGCTAGAGTCAGCTTTGCCAACACATAGCTTGTAGGTTCCTTCATCAGAGGCGAAGGTCCTATTGAACACCAAACGCTGTTTGGATCCCTTTGGAACAATCTGGATTCTCTCACTGGGCATCACAAGCTTGTCATTGTGGAACCACTTCATTGAGCTAATATCTGCAGCAGAGATTTTAGCCTCCATAACAGCCTTGGTGCCCTCAACTGATGTAATATCCTTGAGTGGGGCCAAGATGCTAATCGCTGTAATACACACAGAAAAAGACAACACGATAAGGCCTAGTATATAAAGAAATACTCCAAATTAGTATGGACAGTATGAAATCAAATCACTTACTTTGAACAGTCAGCTTTGCAGTGGTGGAAATGTCCTGAGCAGGAACTACAAAGGAGTACATTCCACCATCAAGCCTGCCTGTATCCTCTATGAGAAGTTTATGGATGAGCTTGTCAATAACAATGTGGATGCGATCTGAAGCTTCAATGACAACACCATTCTTCATCCAAGTGCCCTCAACATCTTCTTGAGAGAATCGCACCTCAAACTGGCTTATGTCACCCTCACAGATTGTCATATCAGAGAGGGGGTGCAACAGGGTCACAGGGCGCACTAAAGGAGAAGAGATTGAAGTAAGACTTGATTTCATGCAACTACACATGTTAATATGTCATGAAAAAACTATATATTTGTTGTCTTTCATCTAGATAGAAATCCTCATCCTTAGAACACTCACGTTTCATTTTCAGGGAGGCACTTGTCTTGAATTCACCCGTGGTGAATGTATATTTTCCCTGGTCTTCTTTCTTTACATCTTTCACAGATAAACTGTGGCGTCCTCGGCGGGAGGAGATGGCATGCTTGCTGCTGGGAGTGAGCTCCTTGTTCTCAAAATGCCATACACCTTCGGCATCCTCTCGAGACACTTCACACTCAAACTCCCCAGAGTAGGTCTCAGGCACCTCAATGTTCTCCAGCCTCTTTACAATTGACAGTGGGGCACCTGTATAATGAGAGCACTGTTAGTATATCTATTCCAGAAAACAAAGAGTACATTTACTGATGAAAAAGGACAAGTTTCCCACAGATTAAACTTAGTTCTTCTCCAATGAGCCTGCTTTTTAGTCTAGGACTAGGCTTAATCTGTATCTGAGAACCCAGTCATTAAAGTTCTACTTGTACACCAGTGGTAAGAAAAATGACCAACCTTCCACATTGAGTCTGGCAGTGGTCCTGATGTGGTCATCTTCAATAACAGCACAACTGTATTCTGCATCGTCCTTCATGTTGATGGTCAGTACAGAAAGGAAATGAACCTTTCTGTCTGAGTGCATCCTGTATTTGTCTCCAGAGAAAATCTCTGCATTGTTCATCAGCCATTTGACTTTAACAAAAGGCTCATTGGTCTCACACTCAAAGGTCGCCATGGTGTCCTTCTCTTTCACGTTGGTTTCTTCTAGCTCTTGTGTGAAGGTGATGACTGTCTTTGCTAAAAGGATGAAGATGGTATAATGTATCAGGGATGCCGTGATTCATACAGAATATCAATTACACAGATTTAAATAAGGTTTGATATCTAGGTTTCAGATTGCAATAATTTAATAATTTCCACTGAATGATGATCAATGGCAGCTTATTTTATTTTTTTGCTTACAGCACCTGGTACTAACGAGGACCGGCCCTGAAACATTACTACTGTGCATCTTGTGTCACAACCTCAGACAATAGGCTACTAATGCAATGTAGAAAAATTACTGAAATTATTACTTTACCTTGCACCAATAAGAATGCATGGCTTGAAGTCTCTCCAGCAATGTTCATGGCTTTGACCATGATGCTAGCAGAGTCTTCTGCTGTGACCTTCTTGATCACTAATTCACATACATTGTCTTCAGGCCAGAACGAGTAAATGCGATCTGTTTTCTCCAGCAGAATTCCATTCTTGAACCACTGGCACTCAGGGTCTGGTCTACCGGTAACTCTGACTCTGAAGTGAACTTCTTCCATCTGAGACACGGTCTGACTAGCAATGCGCTCAATGATCTTTGGAGCTTCCATGCTGGGAGAGAGCTTTACTCTCTCTGGTTTAATTGAGGGAACATGAACCTTGCGTTCCTCCTCTTTTTTCTTATCAGCCTCAGACAACATTTTCTGATGGTGAAGCAGTTCTTCCTTCCTCTTCCTAAGCATGTCCTCATAGGACTCATCCTTCTTACGAGACTTGAGCTCCACAGCAGTGATGGCTTCATAATATCCTTCCTCTGTCCTGCGCTTAAATTTGCCCTTCAACTCGTCTGTCTCCTCTGTGGCTTTTGAATGGATGACTCTTTCGGTCTTCTTTAGTTGCACTACCTCTTTGGTCTCTTTGATGGCAGTTGGTTTTTCAACCTTAACCACATCAAAGGAAACTCTGCCATGTTCAGCCATGGTGCTAGGCTCTGGGGCCTTATGCTCTGGTGCACGACGAAGAATAGATCTGAAGTCCTCTTTCTGTGTGATCTCCAGCTTCACCAGATGCTCAGCTGTGCCCTCAGGGTTCTCTGCTAACACTTTGACATCTCCTGCATCGTATGACTTGATATCGATAATCTCAAGATAGTAAATGCCATCATAGCGAAGTCTCATTCTCTTGCTCTTGCGAATGAGCTGCCCATTGAGGTACCAGTTGACCTTAGGTGTAGGATAACCAGTTACTCTGCAACGGAATCTTGCAATTTCACCTTCCTGCACATTTGCATTCTCAGGAAGAAGCACAATTTCAGGCTTTGTCTTCTCAGCCCCTTCATCTGCAGTGACTCCAGAAGGACCTCCTTCGTGAGCCATGCGCTCCATCTCATCAATTCTGTGTAGTCCCCTCCTCCCCTCAGGTAACTGAGTTTCCTCCACCATGCTCTTCTCCTCCTTTACAATCAGTGTAGCCGAGGTCTGATCGGCACCAAAAGTGTTAGTGGCTCTGCAGGTGATGACACCACTGTCTCTGGCATAGGCAACTTCAAAGTCAAGACTACAGTAGCCAAATTCATTAACCATGCGCAATCTGTTAGCAGCTGCAAGGGGTTTGCCATCAAGTAACCACTCAACAACCATAGTGGGATCACCAATAGGGGTCAGTCTGCATTCAAAGTGGACAGCACCAGAATGCTTCAGCCTGACGGAAGTCAGCTTCTTCTTGAACTGTGGTTTCTGCTGCTTGTCCTTGTCATATAGGTCAGCCTCCTCCCATTGCTCTTGGCCATAACGTAGATGCAGGGATTCCAACTCTGGAGCTGCAATTTCCTTGGCCTTGTATGTTCCCTTGGGAATAATGAGTCTCCTCTCTGGTGCAGGTTCAGCAGTTTCCACCTCAATGTTGACCCTGCAGCGAGTGGTATCTCTTCCAGCTTTGTTAATGGCTGTGGCTGTGTACCAGGCACTATCAGTGCCTACTGTTTGGGGGATCTGGAATTTGGCCTCTCCTTTGGTGCCTTCAATCCTGAAATATATACATTTGTATTACATTTTAGTCATTTAGCAGACACTCTTATCCAGAGCAAATAGGGTTAAGTGCCTTGCTCAAGGGCAAATCAACCGCGTTTTCACCTAGTCGGCTCAGGGATTCGAAGCAGTGACCTTTTGGTTTCTGGCCCAATGCTCTTAACTGCTAGGCTACTGTAATGTATCTGAATAGACTCAGAATATTCAACATGTGAGGACAACATACTAACTGTATTTTAACTCATGATATGGACAAGACACTCACTTGATATTTGGGTGCTTCATTGGGGAGACGATGTCACTGTTTTTCAGCCAAACAATGTCAGGCAGGGGGTTTCCGATGGCTTTGACAGCCAACTCAACCAGAGTGCCTTGCTTAACACTAATGTTCTTCAGCTTCTCAATAAACTGGGGTCTGATCAAGTTTTCTTTGGCTGTAAATGTAACAAAGATCAAGCACATATAAATGAATGGAATAAAAATAAATAACAAATAAACAATAGATTCATGTCCTGAAATATTCACTGGAGCACAAATCAAAATGTTTCCCTTTTTCCTGAGTCAGTCACATATTTCAAATGGAGCCTTACCGTCAACTGTAAGTGTCATGGAGACAGAAGTCCTTCCAGCTCTGTTCTGAGCGACCACGGTCCACTCTCCAGAGTCATGAGGCATGGCTGGAACCACAATCAGTGACGTAGTTCCATCTTCCTTCACCACTATCTTGTGGGTGTAATCATTGACAACTTGTTGTCCTGAAAATAACAAAGAAAGGAATAATATTTTTTATATTTGTTTTAAATAAAACATATCTTAGACGATGTATCATGTTTTCACATCACTTACCATTGTGGAACCAGAAAGTGTCAGGCATGGGTCTACCAACTACTTTCAGGTCAAATCTGGCAGTCTGCCCTTCAGCACACTTGAATGACTGTGGCTTCAAGACAAACACAGGCTTGTATAGTCTTTCAAGCTGACTCTCATCAGTGTCATCAAGCCTGCGAGCAGGAGAGCGTCCGGGAGAACGACCGGGAGAGCGGCTTGTAGAGCGTGGGGATGTGGACCTGAGAAATGAACACAGAAAAGAAAAGTTCTTATGATGGCTTTATGATTAGGCTATTAAGCAGCTACATCACTTACATGTAGGATTCATAGCATAACATCTCACCTCATTCTCTGCATTGCCGGTGACTCAGGCATCTGTGGAGCTTCTGCTCCTGCAGAGGGCACCACGTACAGTTTCCCAGAGCTTACAGAGTTGCCCTTCATGTTGCTGGCTAATGCTGTGTAAACACCTTCATCTTCTGGCAGCACCACAGGAAGACGTAGGCTGGCTCTACCATCCTGAAGACTCTCCATCTGGTAACGGCCGCCATGATGGATACGCTTGCCATCTTTGTACCATACGATCTTTTGAGAGACAAGAAATTATGGATAAATGTTTCATCTCAACATTTATATGAAGTAGAATGGACACAAAATATAAAAATACATGTTTTCTGACTACCTTGGGCAGTGGAGTTCCTGCCATTTTGCAGTGGAAAGTGACCCCCATTCCTTCCATGATTCTGTAGTTTTTAACTGGAGTGGCAAAGGCTGACTGTACAGCCTCACGGTCTGCACAAGTCACCATCTCTTCCCGATCCTCAGTCACAATTTGTTGGTATGTAATCTGCATGATGCGGACCTCAATCTCATGGATAATCCTCTCCTCAACGACAGTAATCTTGAGTTCCTGTAAACATTTTTTTTAAAGTAAAGCTATTAAGTGAATTATTGGATTTCCATTGTAGTGTAAAAAGACCACAAAAACAAAAATATGTCAAATAACATCTGATGTAGGGTTTAGTGTGAGGTTGATGTAGTGTTTAGTGTGAGGTTGATGTAGTGTTTAGTGTGAGGTTGATGTAGTGTTTAGTGTGAGGTTGATGTAGTGTTTAGTGTGAGGTTGATGTAGTGTTTAGTGTGAGGTTGATGTAGGTCTTTAGTGTCAGGATGATTTAGTGTTTAGTGTGAGGTTGATGTAGTGTTTAGTGTCAGGATGATTTAGTGTTTAGTGTGAGGTTGATGTGGTGTTTAATGTGAGGTTGATGTAGTGTTCAATGTGAGGTTGATGTAGGGTTTAGTGTGAGGTTGATGTAGTATTTAGTGTGAGGTTGATGTAGTGTTTAGTGTGAGGTTGGTGTAGTGTTTAGTGTGAAGTTGATGTAGTGTTTAGTGTGAGGTTGATGTAGTGTTTAGTGTGAGTATGGTGTAGTGTTTAGTGTGAGGTTGGTGTTGTGTTTAGTGTGAAGTTGATATGGTGTTTAGTGTGAAGTTGATGTAGTGTTTAGTGTGAGGTTGATGTAGTGTTTAGTGTGAGGTTGGTGTTGTGTTTAGTGTGAAGTTGATGTAGTGTTCAATGTGAGGTTGATGTTGTGTTTAGTGTGAGATTGATGTTGTGTTTAGTGTGAGATTGATGTTGTGTTTAGTGTGAGGTTGATGTAGTGTTTAGTGTGAAGTTGATGTAGTGTTTAGTGTGAGGTCGATGTAGGGTTTAGTGTGAAGTTGATGTAGTGTTTAGTGTGAGGTTGATGTAGTGTTTAGTGTGAAGTTGATGTAGTGCTTAGTGTGAGGTGCCTCAGCTGATCACTATACCTGCTCGGAGATGAAGGTGCGTGTCGCTTGGGCCTGCTGAGCCATTCTGTTTTGCATGTACATCCTCTGTTCTGTCTCATAGCCACTAACAGCAACAGTTGGTACTTCTGCCACTCTAGACTCCTGCACCATTGTAGTCACTTCAGTCTTATATGTCACTTCATGTTTCTTCATGTATTCTTCATATTCCTCTGTAATAAGGGATATACCAACTTTAATAGGAAATACCAATTTAGTGTAAGGCTATAACTCAACCCCGCAAAAATGTTCTAATAAAAATTCAACCGACTGACCTTCCTCCAGCAGACTGGCTGAGGCAGACTCTTCTCCAAGAGGGTTCTTGACAAAGATGGAGTACTCTCCAGCATCATCAGCAAATGTCATGGAGATCTCCAATTTACACACTCCACTCTCCTTATTGTAGTGCACTTTATATCTAATGGATGGAAATATAATGGAATGTAGAAAGCACAATAAAAAATATAAAAAATGCAATATTGTGATTGACTAGGAATGTGTTACCTGTATCCTGTAGTAAGGGGCACTCCAGTCTTCTTCCAGATAATGTTGGGCTTGTGGCTGCCTCCGATCTGGCACTCAAAGACAACTCTTCCGCCCTCCACCAACTTCTGCACAGTTGGCTTCTTGACAAAGAAGGGAGCTGCTTCCACAGTCTCTGCAACAGCGCTCACCTCCGACATGGTCTCCTCCTTGGCTCCAATGCTAATCCTAAAAGGAAGGTTTAATGATTTAACTATCTAATATCTTGAGCAAGAAATTGTCTACAGTCTTAAGCGAGAAACTATCCAGTTGTATGCTTTCAATACAAACTCGTAAATAACACATTTGTTAATAGTTCATGCTGTTTTCTACTCACTGATGCTCTGCAGAAGTTTCAACATATTCAGACACAGTAGTGTCCTCTCTGCTCTCAATCTCCTCTGACACTGCAATATAAAGTCAGGTTTAATCAAAGTCAGGTTTAATCATTCCAATAAGGTATAGGTAGACATACATAACATTGTCTTTATGCTATTTACCTTTGACAAGCAGGTAGCAGGATGTACTGATAGTTCCAGCCTCGCTAGTAGCAGTGCAAGTGAAGCGACCGCTGTCTTCTGCGAAGGCCTCGCGGATGACCAGACGGGCACATTTACTCTCATAAGTGATCTGGAAGTCAATGGAGCTCTCAATTCTGTAGTCCTCTCTGAACCACATGATGCCAGGGGCAGGGTGACCAGTGATCTGACATTCCAGAGTCACAGATTCACCCTCAGTCACAGTCACGTTGTTCAAGCCCTGAAAACAACACACACATGTTCAGTAAAATGCTAATCTATAGGTAAAAGTAATGAAAAATATTTATATTTATATTTTTTTTAAGAATGAGGAATGAAAAATATAAAAATACTTACAGCCACAAGAGTAGGTGGCACAGTTGGCTCCTCCATTGGTGATGGAACAACTGCTGTTTCAACAACCTAGGGAATAGACACATCTCTGTTAATGTCATACTATTTCTAGCACCGTGTGTGTGTGTGTGTGTGTGTGTGTGTGTGTGTGTGTGTGTGTGTGTGTGCATTTTTTTTGCAGTGGACAAAAATGTACTTGGACGACAAAAGACAAATGGACTGGTTTAGTTAGAGGGTGTCGTAGGAGGGGAGGTATAGAAGGCTGATGTTAAGATTAGTAGCAACTAAGGAGAACTGTTAAGACACTGGAGAGGAGAGGTTCTAACACATGGGGACTAGTATCTGAAAAACACCTGGGTTACAAACCTGTTGTTCCCAGTCCTCATAAATTTGCTCCATGCCCCCTGAAAACGAAGTGCCTATCTGTTTCTGCTGTGACTGAGTGTCGAAATGTGTCTGATATCTGTCTGCGATATCTTTAAACGGAGGCGGGGTCGGCTCTGGCGTCACTCTTGTCGCCACCACAATCTTATGAGATGGAGGCTTCACTGTCTTGATGATCTTTTGAGCAGCATGTGAAGAGGTAGAGGATAACTCTTTCTGCAGTGTGGCAATAGCAGAACCTGCTATCGAAACCTGATCAACCCAAGGAGAATACCATTATCATCACGAATCAGAACAAAGCATTATGAACGTCTTGGGTTTGTTTTGTTTAGCCACAAGATGGGGAATCTAAGTTAGTTTGATTAAAGCCTATATGAATGGAGGGGTTTTAAATAAAGTATAAAACTACAGTATGTTAGAGGATTATTCAAATGAATATGACATTATTAGTATAATTATTGATTAATGGTAATAGGATGGGAGTGATTAAGACCAAAATCAAATATATCAAATCATTATTGTTTAGATTACATTTTGTATTAAGTTCTCATCTGAATGTTTGCTACAAAGATAGAAAGTTGCATCTCAGGCAAGCAGGAACCACGTTTACATATGTATAAATATCTACCACTATATAAGATAGACAATTATTGATTTATTTTCTTGTTTCTGTTATGTTGCACTGCTTGCCTGATTTGACCTATGCTTACCTCATAGCTATGGTCAGGTTTAGGAACCATAACTTTTGAAACTGTGAAATGTGGAATTGGGGATGGTGCAAGGCCAGTATCCACTTGAGTGGTAGTTCTTTGCATCTAAAATAACCAATGGAGTTCAGATTGAGTGATTACAACCCCAAAAATATAACAAATGACTAATTTTTAAAGGTTTTTCTTTCTTCTTCAATTGTCTACTTAAAAGTCACGTCTAACCTGGGAGACATGAATACTCTGTTCAGGAGCAAGTGTTTGAATTGTTGTTTGCATTTGCCCAGCCTCAGTCCTCGTTGAGAATTGTTGCTCAGTAGTAGACAGCATCGACTGCTGTTTTATATCAGAATCTATGGTTTCCTCTTCAGCATGACCCCTCTCTCCATGCATTGGCTTCCGAACACGTGCTAGGTCAAGAGCAGCAACCACTGTAGCCTTTGCCTCCGCTTTTTTCCCACCCTCAACCTTTGAGACAACAAGCAGTGAATGTAACACATACAGCACATAGATCATACACATCATCCATGGCAGTAGTAACAACAAAAAGTTGACATAACATAACAAAACATAACATACAAATGAATGTAACAAAACATCTACAAAGAACATTTTGTGTAATTGAACATATCATGGCATCATACCGTGCATTCACAGCAATATTATGAAGTGGGTTAGTCACATAATTACTATAAACAGAAAGGGATGTGACAAAAGAAATGGGGAAAGTGAGAGAGTAAAATGGAAGAAATATTTATATTTATGTTATTTATTTATATATATATATATATATATATATATATATATATATATATATATTGTATGTATTTAGTATTTTCTTGTTTATACCTGTGTTTTGTTTTGTTAGACATGTTTGAGGTAGAGATGTAAGTTGTTGATAATTTTGTGTAATGAATAAAAACAAAGGCGGAAATGGGGAGTGATTACTGGTGTGTCATCATCACACCTCAGCTACCTGCTCCTCAGTAGTCATCATCACACCTCAGCTACCTGCTCCTCAGTAGTCATCATCACACCTCAGCTACCTGCTCCTCAGTAGTCAACATCACACCTCAGCTACCTGCTCCTCAGTAGTCATCATCACACCTCAGCTACCTGCTCCTCAGTAGTCATCATCACACCTCAGCTACTTGCTCCTCAGTAGTCACCATCACACCTCAGCTACCTGCTCCTCAGTAGTCACCATCACACCTCAGCTACCTGCTCCTGAGTAGTCATCATCACACCTCAGCTACCTGCTCCTCAGTAGTCACCATCACACCTCAGCTACCTGCTCCTCAGTAGTCACCATTACACCTCAGCCACCTGCTCCTCAGTAGTCATCATCACACCTCAGCTACCTGCTCCTCAGTAGTCACCATTACACCTCAGCCACCTGCTCCTCAGTAGTCACCATCACACTTGAAGCAGTGAAGCTTCCCACATTATCTCCATGTTGGATCTCAGTGCTGACAGTTTCTCCCTCTGCTTCACTAGCCATTTTGACAACTGCTGCCACCACTATTGCCTTGGTTGCTGTTGTTATTTTCACGATGTCTGGTGTAAGCTAAATGTTGCCAAACAGCAATGAAAGGTTGAAACGGTTTGTTTCCTCGTCAGCATTCATATTGCGTGGGGGAAATGTGCATATCTGGGATTGATATGGACAAGGAGTTGTGCAAGGACAGAAGGTAGAAAATTGCAAAGAGTTGCAATTTTTTTTATGCAGTATGAGATTGATGGGGAAAGTCAGTAGGGACTCTCAAAATATGAAGGGGAAACCTTGACTAGGTGGATATCAGAGGAGGCTGGAGCTTTAGGAGGACAGGCTTATTGTAATGGCTGGAATGGTATGGATGGAACGGTATCAAACACATTAATCATATGGAAACCACATGTTTGACTGTTCCACTCCAGCATTACAACGAGTCTGTACTGCTGTAGCTCCTTCCACCAGCCTCCTCTGGTAGATATGGAGGGGAGAGTGTTTTATTTCTAAACTACCTGCTCCTGTATTGGTGCAATAAACACAGCAGCAGAGCGTGTCTGTGTGCAGGATCCATCTACAGACTGGTCCACCGCTGCTACCACGGCAACTACAGCAATCACTTTATCATCCGTATCATGATGCTGGTGCTTCCATTTGTTAGTGTGTTTAGGAAGCAATCAAATGCATGAACATCATATAAGAAAATTGAACAAGGAAAACGTATCACATGTATGACTCTCAGTAATATCTGTGTAGTAATTTGCTCCTATTGAAACCTCCTGTTATGGATCACGGTAATAACATTGAACAAGGAAAACATCACACTGATGACAAAAAGTCAACATATCCGTGTAGTTATTTGCTCATTGAAACATTCTATTGTGTGTAACCATTCAACTTGCCATATTCACATCTATTGAGGCTCTTTTCTCCCCCCGTGCACATTTTGTTTTTTGCCCTAGCACGACACAAATCATTTGATTCAAATAGTCAACTAATCATCAAGCTGGAGGGGCAGGAGGGAGTTTGGAAACCCTGCAGTAGACCACTAGATGGATCCACTCCCATAGAGTGGGGCGGCCCAGATGGTGATCTCCTTACCTCTCTCACAGCGACACCAGATACAGCGGCACCAGTCGTTTTCAATCCATAAGAGCCCTCCCAGTGCTGCTCCATGTGAGCATGGGTGGCAGAAGACTGGACATGACTGGCACTAGAGGCAGTGGTCATGCTGTAGCTGGACTCCGCCACAAATCCCTCTCCCTGCTTCCATGGTGGAGGCACATCTGGACTATGGGATACTTGTTTGCGTGTGGTCAGTGGGGATTTGACTGGTCTGATTGGTGACACAGACAGTCTTGAGGCAGAAGTGGGAGAGGCAGACCTGAAAATGGAAAACAGGCACACAGAAGTTATTTCAGAATAGACACAAATGTAAGAGTTTGAAGTCTACTACAATAGCAATGTGAGTCGGTTTCCCAGACCTAGACTAAGCCTAGTCCAGGACTACAAAGATCTTTGAACGGAGAATCCCCATTGAGCATGCTTTTTGTAAATCAGTAGTAGATTTAATCTGAGTCCAGGAAAACAGCCCTGTGTTTTCCAATAGGATGAAGATCAAATGTCTTACCTGACAGGGGCCGGAGTGGGCGCCTTGACATGTCTCACAGGTGATGGTGACTGATGACGTCCGCCTGCAACCCTGGCTGCAAGAGATGGTGGTGTTGGGGACTTGGAGGTTGAGGTTGGCTTTGGAGGCACACGTGGTGGGGTCTTGTGTGCCAATGTCTGGGTCACTACACCACCTTCAACGCGCATTTCCATCATAGAGCTGGACTGGAAATGTGACTCCACTCTCTGAAATGAAAGAGAAGAACATTAGTTGGAGTAAGCAAGGTTTCATATCTTTTATAGCATTTTCTATTGTTAAAGGTATACTTCCCAGTGAGCAACACTGGTTGAAAATATGTCATTTCAATGGCGAAACTGATTGAAATTATGTCTTTTCAATGGCGAAACTGATTGAAATGATGTCTTTTCAATGGAGAAACTGATTGAAATTATGTCTTTTCAATGGAGAAACTGATTGAAATTATGTCTTTTCAATGGCGAAACTGATTGAAATGATGTATTTTCAATGGAGAATGTAGTTTTTCTCACTGTTCAATTTTTATTTAAGCTTATATATGACTTTGGACTAAGACGACAGTAGAATCTTACTCTGGTCTCTCTGGTCTGGCGGGACTGAGAAGACGTCATCTGAGAAGATGTTGACATAATAGTCTTTGTCTTCTTAGCAGGGACTGCTACCTCTTCACCTGGACATTGGAAAATAATTATATGTAGAATTAACATAAATACTTGACATCTATATATATATATAACTATATAACTATATATATATATATATATATATATATATATATATATATATATATAAGCATTTAATCTATTGATACTGCATGAATTCAAAATACAGAAATAATAAATTACATTAGTTTACATGTTTTCTTAAATGTTTTTTACTAATGTATTTTAGTTCTAACCATAAATACCAATATGAGTAAGCTTTGGCTCATTCTCTGCTCATCTACCCACATGATTCCTGTTTCCCATCATTAATGATTCAAGGAAAAGGAGTAATGCAGTCTCACCTTGAACCAGTAGTTCAGCAGTGGAGGTAGCCCGTCCACTGCTGTTTGAAGCATTTACAGAGTAAGTTCCAGAATCCTCTGGGAAGGCTTCGGCAATCAACAAACTGTAAAGGTCTCCTTCTTGAACAATCTGAAAGTCAGCAGAGCTCTGTATCTCAGCTCCCTCTCTGTAGAACTTTACCACAGGTGTAGGGATTCCTGCAACACGAACATCCAGTCTCACTTGGCTTCCTTGTCTCACGGTCATACTCTGAAGTCTCTGAATAAAGTTGGGTGGTGCGGTCTCCACTGTAAGAGAACGTTTGTGTTAGTTAGAGTCACACAATAACTGAACCACCAATTAAAACAGGTCTCAGGTCAAATAAATACAAAGTGTCACCTGTAACAAGAAGTTCAGCGGTGCTAGTGGCTTGTCCAGCACCATTGGTGGCTCTCACAGAAAATCTTCCACTGTGCGCGGCTGTCACAGCAGGGATCATCAGAACAGCGCGGCCATCGCTGAACGAGATCTGTGCGCCGGGCAGAGCGGCAGCGGAAAGAACCTGGCCATCACGGAACCAGCTCACCTCGGGAACTGGATTACCTGGAGGTAAAGTTTGTCATTTGTTTTATTAATGATACTGTTGACAAATGTTAATATGTATTCATCTAGAATATCTGACGTGTGTTAAGATGCATGTTGCTTGCTTGAATCAATTAACAATAGACTCAGATTATCAATTGGTAGCTAAAGTTCTAGAAACAAGGTCGGTGGATAGGTCAACATGTGTGATGTGAATAGAATTGCAGACAACTGGAACTTCGTGACAAGAACAAAAAAAAGATGTCTTACCACTAACTTGCGCCTCGAACGTTGCGGCACTACCCTCTAGTGCCACAACGCTCTGCAGCGGCTGTGTAAATGTTGGCGCCTGTGTTGACATTGTGGACGGCACCCTGGAAGAAAGACACAACATGAAATCACAGAGTTAAACTACTAATTCAAAATAGCCTACATCCAATAGGATTACATGTTTATTTATATCATTTAGGCTATTTAACAGGGACATATTATATATTTATATTATTAGGCCGACACAATAATCAACAATTTAGAAAATACTGAGGTGTATTAGTGCCCGATTTAGCTTAACAGCACATTTTAATCTGCAGTCTATACTTTGGCCTCACAACAATACCCATTTGATATCTAGATGAGTGAAATGGTTTTACTTAATGAAGGGTCCGAAACAATCTGAGAGCAGCGCAACAGGATATTTTTAGCAGCAGAGAAATGAGGCTGAGGGACTCGTCAGAAATGCTCTCTCCACCTGGCCCAAAGCAGCTTGTCTGTCTGTCAGTTCCGGAAATCAGAGGCTCCATGGGGTCTGCATGTTAGGGCCAAACCCTGGCCAAACCCTGGCCAAACCCTGGCCAAACCCTGGCCAAACCCTGGGACACAGTAGTGTCAGCCCAAAGACAAGACAATAACAACTGGAGGCTGACAATCAGCAGAACTCAATGGCAGTTAACATGTGGCCTACAATGCTTAGGCCTACAGGCAATTTACAGTGCCACTCTAAACGTAAAAATCTATGTAATTACACAACAGAAATGGCCAAGAGAAATGTATGCCTACTTTTTGCGTTGATTATTAAATTAACATACCAAACAATTGGAAGTTAACCTATATTATAGAGCTCTCACTAACACAAGTCTGCAATCCATGAAGTCTTATATTTCACTAGAATGTTTCAAATAGATCATAAAAAGTTCAGAATTGCAATGGGCAGGTTCAGAAATGCATTACCATGCATGTAACCATATGAGCAAGATTGGACGTAAATAGCTAGGCTTATTTCATGACATTCACAGGCACCAGTCCTACATTCTAGAAGAATCAGGCCTGGGCTTGCATTACAAGTACCACGTTTCTGCCTACATTATACAATTTACAAGATATCAATATCCAACTTAACCAATTAGACCAAAGTTCAGTTGTCACATTCATTTTTTCATTATAATAACAAAATACTATTATTTGTCGGGAATCTAGTGACCTAAACCTCCCTATGTAGGCCTATGTTGTTCGACAATAAATTAGGATGTAACCATGTTATTCTACAATAGCACAGAGAACATAGGCTACATTTTATAACATTTAAACCAATTTACTTCACCATAGTCACAATTCACAAAACGTTTAGTAAATTCAGTCTGTATGTTTTATAAGTTACTCAAATTCAAATCTGCCCTGGCTCAACAACTTTCTCCATCAGCTCTTATTCAGAAGCAGTCAGATATCCCAATATGGAAATGTAATATTCCTCTTTAGAAACCGTCTCTGAGACACCTGTGTAGGCCTACTTCCATGCAACAGTGAAATGTCAACATCAATATACTAATAAATGATCCCAATTGAATGTCAATGGATAGGCTATTATCAGCCTGGGATTAAAACATACTGGAGAAAAATGTATGTTTTATGTCAAGCAAATGACAAAGGCCAGGTGCACACAAATGTCCCTGTCCACATTAATCTGACACATTTCTGATCATGACATTGCATCCGTATACTACATCAACAAAATGAATCAAATACTCCAACAGAATATCTCTTTAAACATCAAATTGAGGGCAATATATTTCTTCTATCACAGGCAGCCCTTCTGTAAACTCACTTCGATACCATGGCCTTGCTATAACTGAAGTGGCACTACCAGACTCTCCCTGTCAGTCAAAATCTCAATCAACTCTGTCACTGGGGAGGAACTTTACCTATATCAAAACATTATCCAAAAACAAATATCTTCCTTATTTTACATTTACACAATAGGCTATAAGAATTGCTTTGAGAGTATCATAATGTCATGGATTTAAACGTAGGATAATCCAAGTGATAATGCAAAACTATTTGACTCCTATGAATTCCTATGGGAGGGCCTGCTCAAATCCCCTGTTTTAGGGGGTTTATGACCACCATAAATACATGTTTTTCCAATACATCAAAAAACTTGGACCATCATGTCAAATGTCATCAGACGTTAGCATTCAATAAAAACCTGTACAAAACTGAATTAACTTCAGATATTTCAAGATAGGAATCTGAGCGACAGATATGGCAGTCTCCAAAAATAATCTGTCCCCCGCTTGCTTGATTGACAGTCACCATGTGGCACATAACTGGAGGTGCAACTGATAGCCCTGCTGCTGATTCCCTTAAAAAGACATTGCTCCGCAGCTGGGACACCACTCTAATGCTATCAGGGGCTATTCTTGGCTTTCTGAATCATAGCACCAATCCAAATGCACCATAATGTAACCTTGAGGGATCCAAAACAGCAGTTATCAGCAACAGCGTTTTTAATGTAAAGATATTCAATTAACAGTAAGTGACAAAGTATTATAAGTATTTACAATCAAATATAACAATGTTTATACTGTGAAACCATTCTTGCTAAAACTATTGTTTAGCAACAAACAATGTAAACAACAATAAAGGAAATAAGAAATGTTGCATCATTGATTACCAAGTAAAAATGACTTACTTGTATCCACAAGGGTGCCTTGAACAGATGGGACAGTGCCCAGATGGCTATAGCCTCAGCAGCTATCTCTTTATCCAGAAATGTTTCCAGAAAATCCAAGGTGAGAACGGTTGAGCCTCCAAAGTAACCACCCAAAAACAAAACCACACAGTTTCTTAGCTGTGTAGTTCTGTTTTTCTCCTTGCAAATCCCTACACCTGAGGCAAGGCTGGGAATGCTCCAACTGCTCAGAAGTACCAATATGGTTGTTTAACTTTATATACTTGGGGACAAAACAGCATCATCACTTCACTGCCACTCCCCATTGGCCACCCTGTCAGAGGCATCATGGGAAAAGGAGCCATTTATGCAAGCTCACACCTGTCACTCACTCCACACTGGTGGGAGATCAGCGTTTCATTGCTCTTTGTTTGGGTACTAATATTTACTCTTTCATAAAAGGTGATAATTAATATGGAGTTAACTTAAATCAACTTAACACTTCAGAAACGAACATTGTAATTAATGTACAAAAAATAAGTAACTCTGACTCATTAAATAGCTGGTGACCAAAAGGAGAGAGTGGCTGTCCCTGTCACTCAAACTAAAGACGAACCCCTTTACAAGAGGAACAAATGCAATATTTACACTATTAGTCACCATGCTAGTTACATCCCATAGATTTAAACAAATTAAAATATAAACTGTTGGCAATATGTCGGTGTACTGTACCAACATGTACAGTAGACTTAGTGCAGGTTATATGTGTTGATAATTAGTGCCAAGTTAGTTAGTAAGACTTGAGTGTTAGATAACTCTAGGTTTTGTAACCTGCTTTGGTAACAACATTGCTTGAAGATGTTCAACATCCTTCTTCTGGGAAACGTTAAATGCCTTGACCGGTTTAGTATGCCAATCATGTTCATATCTAGCTCTGAAATATTTTTGTCAAAATAATTTATTGAAAATGTAACAACTAAAAGGATTGTAACCAACAAGGAAAGGAAAGGGGGATACCTAGTCAGTTGTATAACTGAATGCATTCAACTGAAATATGTCTTCCACATTTAACCCAACCCCTCTGAATCAAGCATATTACATCACGTATACATCTGGACATCCTATTTCTTTTAGAAATGTTTGTATATTGAGAAATGACTGTAAAATGACTCATATATGGGATCATTCACAATATACTGTAAATTGAAAGCATCCTATTGGAAAAAAATGGACAATTCCTGAATTAACTTGGTGTTAAACCCAACCATGTACTTGAAAACTTTTTTATTGTTTATTTGACTAGCAAATTGATAGAGAACATTCAATAATCTGGGTGCTAATGCAATGGAGAAGTGAGGGGTGAATGAGCTTTTGAAGCTTGGAACAATAAGCTTGCCATGATGGTATGGCCAGGTTGAGTATTTGTTCAGAACAGGGTTAACAGCCATACACTTGCTGTAAGATGCCATGGTATCTTCAGTAACCACAAGTTATGTTCAATGCCCCACCTTGGCTACACTATTAAAAGAAGAACAAAATGTTTTGGTACTTTTTGCAATTAGGACGTCGCCATTTTGCGGATTATGGGAAACACCTGAAAAGGTTGTATAGCCTAATGCTTTGTTATGTTTATAATTAGTTTATTTTGGGATATGGTTTACAATATTTGATACTGTATATTGTATACTGTATTCATGATGTCACAAAATTAAATTGCCATTGCTTGTGATCAGTGACCTTTTTCCCCCTCCCCTCATGTTTTCGCTCAGAAGCACAGAGCACTGTTGGCTGCTCTTACAGTCTGGTCTGGTCCTAGTCAGGCAGCTGCTCTCTTTCACTCTCATCTCGGCTGACTGAAAATAAATTCTATATTTAGGCCTATCAAAACTCGAAGGGAAAACCCAGGGGCAATTGTAAAAAGTACAGTAACTGAATTTGTCGCTGAATTTGTTACTTTCATAGAAAAAGTCACTAGGGTGGTCTGACAAACCCCTAGACCTAGTGACAAAGTTGCACTAAATTGGCAACACAACCAACTCTGTTATAATAATTATACAGCATTATATTTGGGTCCTAGATATTAGGGATATTCAGTAGCTGATTTTTATAGATACAGTGACTTGCGTAAGTACTCACCCCCCTTGGCATTTTTCCTATTTTATTGCCTTACAACCTGGAATGAAAATAGATTTTTGGGGTGTTTGTATCATTTGATTTACACAACATACCTACCACTTTGAAGATGCAAAATATTTTTTATTGTGAAACAAACAAGAAATAAGACAACAAAAAACACAGAAAACTTGAGCGTACATAACTATTCACCCCCACAAAGTCAATACTTTGCAGAGCCACCTTTTGCAGCAATTACAGCTGCATGTCTCTTGGGGTATGTTTCTATAAGCTTGGCACATCTAGTCACTGGGATTTTTGCCCATTCTTCATGGCAAAACTGCTCAAGTTCCTTCAAGTTGGATGGGTTCCGCTGGTGTACAGCAATCTTTAAGTCATACCACAGATTCTCAACTGGATTGAGGTCTGAGCTTTGACTACCTCATTCCAAGACATTTAAATGTTTCCCCTTAAACCACTCTAGTGTTGTTTTAGCAGTATGCTTAGGGTCATTGTCCTGCTAGAAGGTGAACCTCCATTCCAGTCTCGAATCTCTGGAAGACTGAAACAGGTTTCCCTCAAGAATTTCCCTGTATTTAGTGCCATCCATCATTCCTTCAATTCAGACCAATTTCCCAGTCCCTGGATGGTGTTCTCGGGCTGATGAGAGGTGTTCATTGGCCAAAAAGCTCAATTTTAGACTCATCTGACCAGAGTACCTTCTTCCATATGTTTGGGGAGTCTCCCACATGCCTTTTGGCAAACACCAAATGTGTTTGCTTATTTTCTTCTTTAAGCAATGGCTTTTTTTCTGGCCACTCTTCTAAAAAGCCCAGCTCTGTGGAGTGTACGGCTTAAAGTGGTCCTATGGACAGATACTCCAATCTCCGCAGGGGAGCTTTGCAGCACCTTCAGGGTTTTCTTTGGTCTCTTTGTTGCCTCTCTGATTAATGTCCTCCTTGCCTAGTCCATTAGTTTTGGTGGGAAGCCCTCTCTTGGCAGGTTTCTTGTGGTGCCATATTCTTTCCATTTTTTAATAATAGTTTTAATGGTGCCCTAGTGGTGTTGCCGACTCTGAGGCCTTTCAGAACAGGTGTATATATACTGAGATCATGTGACAGATCATGTGACACTTAGATTGCACACAGGTGGACTTTATTTAAGTAATTATGTGACTTCTGAAGGTAATTTGTTGCACCAGATATTATTTAGGGGCTTCATAGCGAAGGGGGTGTATATATATATATATACGCACTACATTTTCACTTTTTTTTGTTGTTGAATTTTTTTTTTCTTTTTCATTTCAATTCACCAATTTGACACCAGTCATGTCCATTACATGAAATACAAATAAAACCCATTTAAAAGACAGGTTGTATTGAAACAAAATAGGAAAAACACCAAGGTGGGTGAAAACTTTTGAAAGGCACTGTAGCTAGCTAATGTAGGTTTCCCATGTTGCAGGTGGTTGAACAATCGCTGCTAAACTATTCCAAGACCCTTCAAGATCCCAGATTATTAAGATGTTACTAAGTAATGTAAAGGCAGAATCAACTCTGTAGATATAGTAAATTGCCCCACTGTGACACAGTTCATCCCTGCCACAACTGACCTGGGATTGTAAAACCATATGAAAAGGCATACTCTAAAAAGCACTGTCAATAAAAGCCAAGATATGTGTGGGTGCAGGGCACAGGAAGGGGATGTCCAGCGATATAGTGGTAAATGGAAAAGTGGCTATATGCTAGTGGAGGGGACCAATATAGATCATGTGATATGCTATTGATATCGTTTGAAAGATATGAAAAAGCATATAGTAATATTATTCTACACTATAATGTAAAAAAGCTACATGACTGATCCTCCATGCACAAAACCCTCTTAACAAACTTCTCACAAGCTTTCAACTCAGCAAACTGAATTTCCTACAAATGGACCAACAATGGTTGATGGACTTCCCACTGAATTCAGACAGGTAAGGTAGGTAAAGGCTCCCAGAACATTTACACCTGGCCTAATGGAAAATCAGAAAGCAGTTGTAAGGACTTCACAGAGCCGTGGAAGTGAACAGAAAAGTGAACATTCATACAATTGCAATATTCTTTTCATAAAACCGATATACAGTTGAAGTTGGAAGTTTACATACACTTAGGCTGGAGTCATTAAAACTTGTTTTTCAACCACTCCACAAATTTCTTGTGAACAAACTATAGTTCCAACAATTGTTCACAGACAGATTATTTCACATATAATTCACTGTATCACAACTACAGTGGGTCAGACGTTTACATACACTATGTTGACTGTGCCTTTAAACAGCATGGAAAATTACAGAAAATGTTGTTATGGCTTTAGAAGCTTCTGATAGGCTAATTGACATAATTTGAGTCAATTGGAGGAGTACCTGTGGATGTATTTCAAGGCCTATCTTCAAACCCAGTGCCTCTTTGCTTGACATCATGGGAAAATCAAAATAAATCAGCCAAGACTTTCACAGGTCTGGTTCATCCTTGGGAGAAATTTCCAAATGCCTGAAGGTACCACGTTCATCTGTACAAACAATAGTACGCAAGTATAAACACAATGGGACCACGCAGCCATCATACCGCTCAGGAAGGAGACACGTTCTGTCTCCAAGCAATTAACGTACAATGGTGCAAAAAGTGCAAATCGATCCCAGAACAACAGCAAAGGACATTGTGATGATGCTGTAGGAAACAGGTACAAAATTATCTATCCACAGTAAAACGAGTCCTATATTGACATAACCTGAAAGGCCGCTCAGCAAGGAAGAAGCCACTGCTCCAACACCGCCATAAAAAAAGCCAGTCTATGTTTTGCAACTGCACATGGGGACAATGATTGTCCTGTTTGGCCATAATGACAATTGTTATGTTTGGAGGAAAAAGGGGGAGGCTTGCAAGCCGAAGAACACATCCCAACCGTGAAGCACAGGGGTGGCAGCATCATGTTGTGGGGGTGCTTTGCTGTAGAAGGGACTGGTGTACTTCAAAAAATAGATGGCATCATGAGGACGGAAAAGTATGTGGATATATTGAAGCAACATCTCAAGACATCAGTTTCCTGAAGTTAAAGCTTGGTCGCAAATGGGTCTTCCAAATGGACAATGACCCCAGGCATACTTCCAAAGTTGTGGCAAAATGGCTTAAGGACAACAAAGTCAAGGTATTGGAGTGGCCATCACAAAGCCCTGACCTCAATCCTATAGAAAATTTGTGGGCAGAACTGAAAAAGCATGTGTGAGCAAGGAGGCCTACAAACCTGACTCAGTTACACCAGCTCTGTAAGGATGAAATTGGCCAAAATTCACCCAATTTTTTGTGGAAGCTTGTGGAAGGCTACCCAAAACATTTGACCCAAGTTAAGCAATTTAAAGGCAATGCTACTAAATACTAATTGAGTGTATGTAATCTTCTGACCCACTGGGAATGTGAAGAAATAAATAATTTTCTCTACTATTATTCTAACATTTCATATTTTTAAAATTAAGTGGTGATCCTAACTGACCTAAGACAGGGAATTGTTACTTAAATGTTAGGAATTGTGAAAAACTGATTTAAAATGTATTTGGCTAAGGTGTATGTAAACTTCAACTGTACACTGAGACTACAAAATATGCTCATAACTAGCTATAGTTGCTGTGAAGGTATAGCGTATAAAAGCAAATGTCTTATGAATGAATCATGTCTGATGCTAATGTATTTGTGGGGGGCTATATCATGGCTAATGTTTAACATGTGTTTAGCTAGCTAGTTGAGTAACTTGTTAGTTTGCTATGTTAGTTGTTAGCAAATGTGTATCGTAAATAAGGCTGAAATCAAATCCAATTGTATTTGTCACATGCGTTGAATATAACAGGTGTAGACCTCACTGTGAAATGCTTACTTACAAGCCCTTAAACAACAATTAAGTTTTAAGAAAAATAGGAATTAAGAATATATTTACTAAATAAACTAAAGTTTAAAAAAACGTAACACAACAAAATAACAATAACGAGGCTATATACACGGGGTACCGGTACCGAGTCACTGTGTGGGGGTACAAGTTAGTCGAGGTAATTGAGGTAATATGTACATGTTACATGTTGGACCTAGACTTGGTGGTTCGGTACCACTTTCCATGCGGTAGCAGCGAGAACAATCTACGACTAGGGTGGCTGGAGTCTTTGATCATTTTTAGAGTCTTCCTCTGACACCGCCTGGTATAGAGGTCCTGGATGGCAGGAAGTTTGGCCCCAGGGATGTTCTGGGTTGTACACACTACCCTCTGTAGTGCCTTGTGGTCGGAGGCCGAGCAGTTGCCATACCAGGCGGTGATGCAACCAGTCAGGTTGCTCTCGATGGTGCAGCTGTATAACTTTTTGAAGCTCTGAGGACCCATGCTAGATCTTTTCAGTCTCCTGAAGGGGAATAGGCATTGTAGTGCCCTCTTCATGACTGTCTTGGTGTGTTAAGACCATGATAGTTGATGCGTGATGTGGACACCAAGGAAGCTCTCGACCTGCTGTCCTGTCGATGCTAATGAGTGCGTGCCTGGCCCTCCTTTTCCTGTAGTCCACGATCAGCTCATTTATCTTCAACACGTTGAGGGAGAGGTTGTTGTGCTGGCACCACACTGCCAGGAGTGGACTCATAGAGTGGACTCACGAATCATGTACTGTTCTTGTTGCAAAGTAAGGCTTTCATCCAGTCTGTATTCTTACTGCAAACAGTTTCTTTGAAGAGCTTGTTTTCGCAGTCAGTCACGTTATCTTCCCACGCATGAGACGCTGTCAAAATACAATAAGCTACATTTGTCTCACTTGACTTGACTGCTTGGATGGGCATAGGCAGGAAGGGGAAATGAAACTCACTTTACAAAAGTAATACAGGAAGCTTACATAATCTTGGTGTATCTTGTCAAAATAATTTTGCCAGAGTGTCTGTCATTTAGAAACAGTTTTCATCACTGGCCGTGTGAGTTGTTCTCAACCACCCGTTCTTTCTACCATGCATTTATAGGAATAATGAAGTACATACTTTAATCTAATATATTTATACCATCCATCACCTCACAATTTCTGGGTTTATTTTTAAACAACATTTCGATCAAACATTACAGGATGGTATGAATAAAAACAGCCAAATATGAGAATATTGCAAACATTATTTGTAGCGTTTGTACGCACAATGTATTTATTTTAGCTTGTAACTACAGCAGTATCGGAACTCACTATGGCAGTATCTTAGCTGTCATTGGATATATTTATTTTTACCAAAAGAGAAAACTTGTTTGCATTCTATCCACATGGATTTTGGCGAAATGGGCCTATATACAAATGTTTGTAAACAAGAGCAAAAGGTTCCAGATTCAGCCCATTTGTATTGAAAGGCCCCCAGGTCCCAAATCTTTGGTTGAGGTTTGAGGAACTAGGACCTGACTGAGTTTGTCCTATTTGTAGAAAGCAG
The DNA here is from genome assembly GCF_034236695.1 of Oncorhynchus nerka. NCBI lineage: Eukaryota > Metazoa > Chordata > Actinopteri > Salmoniformes > Salmonidae > Oncorhynchus > Oncorhynchus nerka. Next base: position 34,498,556 of record NC_088396.1, on the reverse strand, counting down.
GCATGGGTTTCCATGTCCCCTGGCCCTCCCAGCCTCGCTCAGCCCCCGGCACTGATACACTGAAGAGGGTTATTTTGGTCAACGAACACAGGGGGATGGAGATGTGATTTATACAGGCAAGCCATTTCTGTCCTACTGGCCTGGCTCACATGTCAGCCGGGGACAGCTGCAGGTCGCTAAATCCAAGTTAGGGTGAGCTATAAACTCTCACACCAACTTGTTCTAATGAAAACTAACAGGACAGGGCAGTTTTTTTGATAGGAAAACACCAACGAACAGTATCCTATACATGGAACGAAACATAGAAAGTGGAAATGACCAAGACAAAATGGAGGTGTGGGTCATTTCAGGTTTATGCTTTTTGTGCCTCACTGCCAAGACATCACATTATGCTTATGGTGTAAAAATGCAAAGCAGCTGCTGAAGCCAGAAAGGCCCCCCTGACCTGCCGGGTTGGCCACTCTTTCAAATAAGGGAGAGGTAACTGTGAAGAGGCAAAAAAATCACCATTTAAGAAAGACAATTATTTACAGCCAATAAATTATTTTCAGATACCTTAAATTATATACTGTAGTATCAACTACCAAATAGTCCCTTCATGGTCACTACAGATATGGGATTTCCCAACTATTAACACCACAGATCACTGGACAAGTCAGTTACTGGTTATTCATTGTTTGTGCTTCACGTTTCCTATGATGCCAATTCTTATCCAAATAGTGCCAGTCATCAGCTGAAGGCCGGAGCAGCTGGATCAGCTAGAATGTCAGCAGCATGTTTACTAATGCATATTAATTTGGTTGTGTTGGTAAAAGTACTGTACAGCCGAGCAAGTGGCAATGTGTTCACAAATGTCTTCAATGCAATACTATATTTCAAATATTTCATGATGATTATTTGAAATATGAAAGTGCAGCAGAGCATGGAAATCATCCTAAATTAAGTTGCAATAAAATAAAATGGTATAGCAGTATTAGACAGTATTTAACAATATATAACACATTTAGACATATATATATATATACTATAATATATTGTATAACAATATATAATATATCAAACAAAATTAAGAACAAATAACAATTGCAAATGATGTATAACAATAATTTTATATAATATATATATATTTTTAAATAGGCTATTTACTGTCTGCGCCAAGGATGTTTGAACACATTTTTTTATAGTCCAGTATTTCTCTTTCTGGGAGACAGTCGTGTATTACTTGTCCAGACACCTATTCACAAGGTTTGTGTCATTCCTATACACACTCTATGACAGAGCAACATTCAGCCACGGGTCAATTTTTCTCGATCGGATGGTCATGTGGCTGAAACATAATAAAAAGTGTTTTAGACTGGAAATTGACAGCAATAAGCCCAAACAGATTTAATATTTGACTGAAGCATAATCATTTCAAACCTTGATTACATTTGGGGACATTGCCCTGCGTCCGGTGCCGTCTTTTGGATGAGGCGTTAACTGGTTTACTGACTCTCTGTGGTCATTCAAAATCCCAACCTGGCCACCTTCCATCAAGGCCACCTAATCATCCCCCTCATTCCTATCTGGCATATATCACTCCTCACCTCTCCACCAGATAGCTGATGTGTGATGAGCTTTCTGACACAAAAATGGTGTTTCCCCATACTATGCAAAGTGCTTTGAGTAACTCAGTTAGTAGAAAAGTGCTATATAAATCCAATCAATTATTAATTGGTATCATTTGTATACAATCACATCTCTCTATTATGTGTGGGAATACTTTGGAACAGATTTCCAAAAGCGATTCATTTTTTTCGGAAAACTTGGGGGCCCAAATAAAACCACCCGCGCGCAGCATTCAGCCCGTGGGCCGCCATTTGGGGAACCCTGCTGTAACGGTTGGGACCACAGGGTTGGGATTCATTCTAAAAGAAAGCACAAGTGCCATCTCCTGGAGAAACATACCCATCCCTCTGCGCATTATTGTATTTTTTTATTAACCACATTTTTTACCTAAATCCAATTGAATGGTACACATCTTGATTTAATTTGGAATTCATTCAACAAATGAGTAAAAAAGAGCATAACACCCCTTTTATAACAGGGGTTTTATGCATAATATGTCCCCCTATTTTAGGTAAGCATTATGCAAACAAATACATGGACAAATATGGAAGCTGCAGATGAGGGGTGGAGCATCAGACTTGGGACAATTTTAGCAATCCCAGTGGCCCCACAGTCCAAAAACTACAACGGAAATATAGCCGTTCAGCCATGACTGTAGTTTTAGTAGAGAAGTTGTGAAGCATTTTCCAATAGTTTCAGAATAATGCAGTTTAATTTTTCATTTATACTTCACTTATGGAAAATAATAAAAACATATTATGGAAAATAAAAGCATGTAATGTTCCAATTTCCAGTAGACCTGTCTAATAATTTGATATGCTTCTCTTTGTTTGGTATTTGTGAGATTTAGCATGTGGCTGAATGGTATAACAGGCTACAATTAATACCCCCTCTAGGTGGTGAAAGGCTTTCAGAGATATCAAACACTCCCTCAGAGGTGTTGCAAGGAGGCTGCCCTCAGCCAGATTGTTCTGGAAAATGTCAATAGAGGCTGACAACAAAGATGAAGACCCATATGGGTGAAATGCTGTTGATGGAAACTTTAGGAACAGCCATAATATTTGAAGCTATTTTCCCTCGCCTCTGAATCGTCTGAGACTTATGCCATCTGCTGGATGTGTGCACACTTACCACAACAAATGAAACCACAAGACTCTCAACGAAGGTGTCTACTTTTGTCCTTCTTATGTTCTTCTTGGCATAGGAGTTTATCAAGCGTGGAGTCGACTTTGAATATATCATTTTTGTACCGTCATGAAGGTATTCTCTTCAGCAATCATGCTTAGCTTCATATTACGTTGTGCTACATTCGTCCAGCCTATACGGGACCTATCTGTGTGTGTGTGTGTGTTCAGCCAGAATCCAAAAGGGCTTCATTTAGAATTGCTGAGTAGACATACCTTGCACTGCGTTTGTTATCAGTTACATCATTCTACATGGCTATTAGGTAATGGGTTATACATATGTTTGAATTATTTTTTTTACATGATGAGATATTGTGTTATATATATATACACTACCGTTCAAAAATGTGGGGTCACTTAGAAATGTCCTTGTTTTTAAACGAAAATCACTATTAGGTAATAGGTTATACATATGTTTATTTTTTATTTTTTACATAATGAGGTATTGTGTTATATATATATAAATATATATATACACTACCGTTCAAAAATGTGGGGTCACTTAGAAATGTCCTTGTTTTTAAACGAAAATCACATTTGTTGTCCGTTAAAATAACATTAAATTAATCAGAAATACAGTGTAGACATTGTTAATGTTGTAACTGACTATTGTAGCTGGAAACGGCAGATTTCTTAAATGGAATATCTACATAAGCGTACAGAGGCCCATTATCAGCAACCATCACTCCTGTGTTCCAAAGGCACGTTGTGTTAGCTAATCCAGGTTTATCATTTTATTAAAGGCTGATTGATCATTAGAAACCCTTTTTCAATTATGTTAGCACAGCTGAAAACTGTTGATCTGATTAAAGAGGCAATAAAACGGGCCTTCTTTCGACTACAGTGGCTTGCGAAAGTATTCACCCCCTTGGGGGTTTGTATCATTTGATTTACACAACATGCCTACCACTTTGAAGATGCAAAATATTTTTTATTGTGAAACAAACAAGAAATAAGATACAAAAATGAAGAACTTGAGCGTGCATAACTATTCACCCTCCAAGGTCAATACTTCGTAGAGTCACCTTCTACTTTGTAGAGCCATCAATTACAGCTGCAAGTCTCTTTGGGTATGTCTCTATAAGCTTGGCACATCTAGCCACAGGGATTGTTGTCAATTTTCAAGGCAAAACTGCTCCAGCTCCTTCAAGTTGGATGGGTTCCGCTGGTGTACAGCAATCTTTAAGCCGTACCACAGATTCTCAACTGGATTGAGGTCAGGGCTTTGACTAGGCCATTCCAAGACATTTAAATGTTTACCCTTAAACCACTCAAGTGTTGCTTTAGCAGTATGCTTAGGGTTGTTGTTCTGCTGGAAGGTGAACCTCCGTCCCAGTCTCAAATCTCTGGAAGACTGAAACAGGTTTCCCTCAAGAATTTCCCTGTATTTAGCACCATCCATCATTCCTTAAATTCTGACCTATTTCCCAGTCCCTGACGATGAAAAACATCCCCACAGGGATGGTGTTCTCGGGGTAATGAGAGGTGTTGGGTTTGCGCCAGACATAATGTTTTCCTTGATGGCCAAAAAGCTACATTTTAGTCTCATCTGACCAGAGTACCTTCTTCCATATGTTTGGTGAGTCTCCCATGTGCCTTTTGGCGAACACCAAACATGTTCTGGCCACTCTTCTGTAAAGCCCAGCTCTGTGGAGTGTACGGCTTAAAGTGGTCCTATGGACAGATACTCCAATCTCTGCTGTGGAGCTTTGCAGCTTCTTCAGGGTTATCTTTGGTATTTTTGTTGCCTCTCTGATTAATGCCCTCCTTGCCTGGTCCATGAGTTTTGGTGCGTGGCCCTCTCTTGGCAGGTTTTCTGTGGTGCCATATCCTTTCCATTTTTTAATAATGGATTTAATGCTGCTCCGTGGGACATTCAAAATGTTGGATTTTTTTTTTATAACCCAACCCTGATCTGTACTTCTCCACAACATTGTCCCTGACCTGTTTGGAGAGCTCCTTGGTCTTCATAGTGCTGCTTGCTTGGTGGTGCCCCTTGCTTAGTGGTGTTGCTGACTCTGTGGCCTTTCAGAACAGATCATGTGACACTTAGATTGCACACAGGTGGACTTTATTTAAGTAATTATGTGACTTCTGAAGGTAATTTGTTGCACCACATCTTATTTAGGGGCTTCATAGCAAAGGGGGTGAATGCATATGCACGCACCACTTTTCCGTTTGAATTTCTTTTGAATTATTTGTTACAAGGTATTTTTTTCATTACACTTCACCAATTTTGACTATTTTGTGTATGTCCATTACATGACATCCATAATAAAATCAATTTAAATTACAGGTTGTAATGCAACAAAATAGGAAAAATACCAATGGGGTGAATACTTTTGCAAGGCACTGTAGTTGAGTATCTGGAGCATCAGCATTTGTGGGTTCAATTACAGGCTCAAAATGGACAGAAACAAAATAACTTTCTTCTGAAACTCATGTCTATTCTTGTTCTGAGAAATGAAGGCTATTCCATGTGAGAAATTGCCAAGAAACTGAAGATCTGGTACATTGCTGTGTACTACTCCCTTCACGGAACAGCGCAAACGGGTACTAACCAGAATAGAAAGAGGAGTGGGAGGCCCCAGCGCACAACTGAGCAAGAGGACAAGTACATTAGAGTGTCTAGTTTGAGAAACAGATGCCTCACAAGTCCTCAACTGGCAGCTCCATTAAATTGTACCCGCAAAACCCCAGTCTCAACGTCAACAGTGAAGAGGCGACTCCGGGATGCTGGCCTTCTAGGCAGAGTTGCAAAGAAAAATACATATCTCAGACTGGCCAATAAAAATAAAAGATTAAGATGGGCAAAAGAACACAGACACTGGACAGGGGAACTCTGCTTCACTTTTAAAAGCATGGACATGTCTACCTGACCCCAAACCTTTGAACGGTAGTGTATATAAACACAAAGTATGTGGACACCCCTTCAAATTAGTTGATTCCACTATTTCAGCCACACCCATTGCTGACAGGTGTAGAAAATGGAGCACCATCATAGGATGCCACCTTTCCAGCAAGTCAGTTTGTCAAATTTCTGCCCTGCTAGAGCTGCCCCGGTCAACTGTAAGTGGCTCAGCCACATTGTGGTAGGCCACAAAAGTTCACATAACGGGACTGCCAAGTGTTGAAGCGCGTAGTGCTTAAAAATCGTCTGTCCTCAGTTGCAACACTCGCTACCGAGTTCAAACTGCCTCTGGAAGCAACGTCAGCACATTAATTGTTCGTCTGGAGCTTCATAAAATGGGTTTCCATGGCCGAGTAGCCGCATACAAGCCTAAGATCACCTTTTGCAAAGCCAAGCATTGGCTGGAGTGGTGTAAAGCTCTGTGCCATTGGACTCTGGAGTAGTGGAAACGTGTTCTCTGGAGTGATGAATCACGCTTCACCATCTGGCAGTCCAACAGACTAATCTTGGTTTGGGGGATGCCAGGAGAATGTTAACAGCCCCAATGCACAACTTATAGTGGAGGAGGAATAATGGTCTGGGGCTATTTTTCATGGTTCGGGCTAGGCCCATTAGTTCCAGTGAAGGGAAATCTTAAAGCTACAGCATTCAATGACATTCTAGATGAGTCTGAGCTTCCAACTTCGTGGCAACAGTTTGGGGAAGACCCTTTTCTGTTTCAGCATGCACAAAGCGAGGTCCATACAGAAATGGTTTGTCGAGATCGGTGTGGAAGAACTTGACTGACCTGCACAGAACCCTGACCTCAACCCCATCAAACACCTTTGGGATGAAATGGAACGCTGACTGCGAACCAAGCCTAATCGGCCAACATCAATGCCCGACCTCACTAATGCTCTTGTGGCTGAATGGAAGCAATGTTTCAACATCTAGTGAAAAGCCTTCCCAGAAGAGTGGAGGCTGTTATAGCAGCACAGGGGGACCACCTCCATAATAATGTCCATGATTTTGGAATGAACTGTTTGATGAGCAGGTGTGCACGTACTTTTGGTCATGTAGTGTGTGTAAAAAACATTAAGAACACATTCCTAATAATAAGTGGCACTCGCTTTTGTCCTGCCCATTCACCCTCTGAATGGCACACATACACAATCCATGTCTCAATAGTCTCAAAGCCGTCCCTTCATCTATACTGATTGAAGTAGATTTAACCTGTTTAGTTTTTGCCATGGAAAGAGGAGGTCTTCCTAATGAACTTATTTCAATTGACTGATTTCCTTATATGAACTTTACCTCGATAAAATATTTGAAATTGTTGCACGTTGTATTTATATTTTTGTTCAGTGTACATATACATACATACAGTACATAGTGTACATACATACATACATATACATACATACATTCATACATGCTTGCATACCAATAAAGAACACAAATCATAAAACATTTTAGTGCTGATATCATGCTTTATTAAATCAAGGGGAGGTTGCATTTCATTCTACAATTCTAATTTAAATCAAACGAAAGTGCAGGGCAGAACAGTTAATACATTTGGTTTTCTTTTAATTTTAACACAGCAGGTGTTGTCGCTGTGGTACACTTGCTTGATGTTTGCCCTAACACCTGACAAGGTGAAATTCTAAAGCTAACACACAAAAGTAACGCACTCAAGCAAACCTCCAAGAGATGGCTCTGATTCTGCAAAAAAAGTGCCTGATGGACTTTCAATTTTTAATGGCCAGGTTGATGTTGTTCAGAAAATCAATCAAGCAGTCATTTGCCAGAAACAGAGCACCCAAAAAAAACATTTCAGCTCAAGTGCAGGCCGCTCGCACCTTGAGCATGTCATTAAAATGGTGGTTATGACATAGTCAGTCTAAACACAAGGCCTAGTTGTGCTACTTACATGAGGGTTTATGCAAACAGCACTCAGGGTCTTATGATCATGTTACAATTCATAGGAGTATGATAATAACACTGCAGGTAATAACATACAGTGTCTAACATCTCGTCTCTCTGATTTAGTATAAACTTCAACAGGGAACCTCTCTACCTGTTGAGGAAATCTTAAGACTTCAACTTTTTGTTGAGGCACGGAGTTTAGTTTCAGGTTTAACAGGGTATTCGTTTCATGTGAAACTTTCTCCTGTTAAACATTTAGTTCCTTTTGTTTCAGTTAATATTGTCATAAATAACAATTCATACATTTTCCATAACCGTTAAATTCGGCTATATACATTATGTACATGTCACAGAAAAATGGATCAAAAATCCTAAGTCATAATTATCCAATATGGCACATTTTATAACAACTTTAGACTTTAGTCTAGTTTGGCATAAATTAATGTCATGTTTGGTATAAAAATAGTTCATATTTACAATAACATAAATCCAGGTCTTTATCAAGTAAGATTATTTTTTGTTAAATGAATAAATAAAAAGCATTGAAGTTGGGAAAGGGGAGGATAGAAATATTTGGACTGTTTTTTAAATTTTATGATCGAATGCTTACAGTTACTGTTGCAGTGTCAGATCCAAAGTCATTGTACAGTTTGAGGGTGTACACTCCAGCATCCTCCTCTTTCACACTGGTGATGATGAGTGTAGTGAGGTCCTCTGAGGTCTCGATATGGAACCTACCGCCATGCTTCTCACCAGGTAGGGTTTTTCCACTGCGGGACCATTCGATGTTAGGTGTGGGCTCTCCGGAGAAAGCACAGGCTACGGTGAGGACCTTCCCAAGTTCAATGGTTATATCCTCTGGGAGAGCTTCAATTCTTGGTGCACCTGTTGCACCTTTTAGAGAAAACAAAAAAAATACTTAGACAACTACACCACTTCAAATATGGCTAATATTTTACTTAAAGGGGCAATCCGAAGTTGAAACAATTCAAATTTTCCCCCGTTTTGGTAAAAAGCTGAGGGATGGAGAAATTTAACCACTCTCAAATTAATAGACTATGGATGCAAGGAATGACCATCCATGATATCAAAATTATATTTTTTACGATATTTTATAGTGATATAGTGTTTGCTTACACTTACATTGTTTAAAAACATTGGAGTAAAACAAGTTTTATATTTTGGATTCTGATGAGGTATGAAGCTCATGAGGCATTTATTAGTTATATTCTTCAAAAATCAATTGGTACATATCATTAATTTACAAGTCCAAAACTGTATGTAGCAGCTTTGCAGCATTACTTGTTTAAAGCCTGAAGGTATAATGCCCTATAATGCGGCTATAATGCATTGTAAGACTTGTATGCCATAAGCATGTATGAGATACTCACCTAGCATACCCTGTGCAATGGATCTCATGGAGGACCCCTCCAGGTGAGAGTGACTCATCATTTCGGTCATACTGCTGGAGCTCATGGTATGGGAAGATGTCATGGAAGACATGCTAGATAGAGACATGGTTTCCATCTGCATTTCAGCAGCCATGGCAGCCATGCTAGACATACTGGAGCTGCTGAAAGAGGTCTCCTGGTGCATAGAAGAAGAAGCCATGTGGGCTGATTGGGAAGAGAAGCTTTCCTGCATGCTACTAAGAGCAGCACTCTCCCCCATCATCATCATCTGAGCTCCTCCGTGGATTTCTTTCTTAACGACCTGTTCTGAACTTGTATGGGAAGCCATAGCCATAGATGCCTCTTTTTGACTCATTGTTACTTGTTTGGTTTTCACTGAAATAGACGAAAAGAGACAAGGAACCACTTGAAACATGCATGTACAAACGTGTATAGAATTTGTACAGAATTGAGTTTAATCAAAATACTTTTTATGGCAGAACTTACCTTTCATGGCCATGTGTTGCTGCACATAAGCTGTGACTTTAGTGTAGATGGATTGGAACACTTGGCCGACAAATGAGAATGAAGATTTAGCAGAGACTCCTCCTTCTGAGATAAGCTCACAAGAGTATTCTCCCTGGTCCTTCTCAGAGAGGTCATTGATAATGAGGGAACAATGCCCATCCACAGACATGTGGAACTCATAGTGACTGCTCTGTGTCAGTTTCACTCCATTCCTGTACCACACAACTTCTCTCACGCTGCTTTCAGATACACAGGACATTCTCACTTTGTCTTTTGAGTTTTCGGCTGTGAGTTGTTGGACAATCTTTGGAGCTTTAGGAGTTGGGGATTTCACAGTTAGTGGAGATTTGATTCTCTTAGGTGAAGTGATTGGTTCAGGAGACTTGACTTGGGGAGGTGACTTCACTCCTTTTGGTTCAGGAGACTTGACTTGGGGAGGTGACTTCACTCCTTTTGGTTCAGGAGACTTGACTTGGGGAGGTGACCTCACTCCTTTTGGTTCTGGAGACTTGGC